>NC_068937.1:25755760-26355760 GCF_016801865.2 Culex pipiens pallens
TTCAATTGAAAATTAAATGTTTCATAATAGTGGGAGAGGGGGTAATATGCATCCCGAGGCAAAATGCACCCCCTGCTTTTCTCGGTATTTGGAAGAATTGTCCGGGGAAAAATCATAGAAATTAAAAGTTTATTATTGATAAACCATGCTGGAAAAATATGAGCTTCGTAGTATAAAATCAGCTTAAGTTATTTGCAAAACATTAAAATGTTGTTTTGCATCTATTTTTCATTGAATTTTCATTATGATTTTTGGACAATATGAAAAGCATTTATTGATATTATAAGTGTTGAAATTTATAGTTTTTGCCATAATTTTCATTATTATATGGATAGATGAGTCCAAAAACATCAAAAATGCATTTTTAATTAAATTTTCTACAAAAAGCGTAATCGGGGCAAAATCCACCGCTGTGAAGCTCCTTTGTAAAAACAGCGGTGTCATCTAGTGGTGACTAGTGAAAACTGCTTTTACGCGGTGCATTTTGCCCCAATGTTGCGGTGCATATTGCCCCGCATGGTTGTTTGACATGAATCAGAAATGTTTTTAGAAATTTGATATTTTCGAACAATTTTGAGGTTTTTTAAAAGACTTTCTTCACATGGATGACGAAGAATAGTAGTTGGTTTAGAACATCGAACAAAATTCTTCCACAGTAATGCTGAAATGGTTCAGAAATCACAGTTTTCCCTTAGGGGGTGCATATTACCCCCTCTCCCCCTACAGAAAATTCCTTTTTACTGTTCACTTTTCTTCAATGATTGATAAAATATATTTTTTTCAAATTGATTCTAAATTAATAATAAGTCTTTTGCTATGTTAAATTACGCTTTAGTTGCATTAAATTGGAAATGGAGACTTAGTGGTTTTTCACGCTCAAAAATTACATTTTTTACGGGGACCATCATTTCAAAACACCACATTGGTTTATGGATGGTCACTTATTTATAAAAAATGATTAAGGAAATTGTTAAACTTCACGGGATGTCACGGAAATTTACAAATTTCACGAATTTCACGCTGTTTGCGAAATCCACAAAATTCGCTAACCCTAGCTATATGAGCTACCAAAACCGGAAATGGATTTTATTTGTATTTTTTGATTTGGCTCAAACTTTGTGGGGGCCTTCCCTATGACCAAATAAGCTTTTTTGCGTCATTGGTTCACCCATACAAGTCTCCATACAATTTTGGCTGCAAATGGTATGTAAATATTCAAACAGGTATAACTTTTGAGTGAATTTTCTGATCAATTGTTAAGGACTATTGAGAAAAAATAGGTACACGGAAGAAAAAAATTAACAGGTTTTTTAATCAATTTTCTTTTCACAAAAATTTCCCAAAACAAGTATTTTTTTGATTTTTGAGATTTCGAGAACTTTTCAAAAAAACATATTTTCAGAAATGGTCTCTCATGGTCACTATTTTTAAAAAACGAAAAACTTCAAATATTTCACTAAAATCAAACTTTCGGTGGCTATATCTTGAAAACGAAACCCCTTATCAAAAAATCTGTAAAGTACTTTTCGATTGCGAATTCAATTTTGCATTAAAAAATAATGTCAAACTTGTTTTTGCATAAAACTTTGATTTTTTCCATAAATCACTATTTTTTCAAAAATTCATAACTCGGCGGCAGATTTTTTGACCATGTTTCTCTATGGCTCAAAAGTTGCGGATTTTTGTCCCCTTAAACATATCAAAAAATCTCGAAAATCAAAAAATACGTATTTTGGGAAATTGAGTTTAGTGATAAAAAGTTGATAAAAAATCTGCAATTTTTTTTCCGTGTTCCTATTTTTTTCTCAAAAGTCCTCAACAATACCTACAACTTTGCCGAAGACACCAAATTGATCAGAAAATTCACTGAAAAGTTACAGCTGTTTAAATATTTACATACCATTTTTGTATGGACAGCAGCCAAAATTGTATAGAGACTTGTATGGGTGAACCAATGGCGCAAAATAGCTTATTTGGTCATAGGGAAGGCCCCCACAAAGTTTGAGTCGAATCAAACATACAAAAAATGAATATGGTCGAAATCGGCCGATTTCGTAGAGAGTTGCTCATATAATCAAAAAAAATATCGAAAGATTCTTTCAATATTTTTTTTCTGGCTTTTGAGCAATTCTCCGTGAATACCAGAAAAAGAGTCATTTCTATTATTATTTTTAAGCAAAGTTAGCAATAATTTAAAAAAAAAATACAGTGTGGGGACCATCCACAAACCACGTGGACACTTTTTTTTTGAATTCTCAACCCCCCTCCCCCTCTCGTGGATAATTGTCCATAAAAAAAATCTTTTTTGAAAAAATCGAGTTTGTTTGCAATTTTCAAAAATTACTTATAATTTAAACACGAATTTGCTTATTTTGTTTTTTTTTTTTTGATAAAATGTTCTTTTTTAAGGTTTATGTTTCGCTTTTGGAGGTTAAATTCACAATATATTTTAGATTTTTGTAAATAGTGCAACAAGTTTGTAATTAAATCTTGGAAAAATATATAAAAGAAAAGTTCACATTTTCAATTTTTAATTAACATGCAAATAAGACCTATCGTTGCCAACCTGTTATCAGTTAAATAATTAAGGCTGTTTGTAAAAAACTAATTTTTCTTCATTTAATTCTCAAAATCTCAAAATCCAAAAATAAAAGAAAAATAATTTCCCAACCAGTTGATTTTATTTTCAGAACTATGGGCACTGTTTAAAAAATTCTAAAAATATTTTTTTGGCTTAAAATTAACTTTCAATTGGCTAAAACTAAAAAAAGGTGTATCCGGGACCGTGGTGTAAGGGTAAGCGTTGTTGCCTTTCACCCAGTCGGCTTGGGTTCGATCCCAGGGGGTCCCGGTGGCATTTTTCGAGACGAGATTTGTCTGATCACGCCTTCCGTCGGACGGGGAAGTAAATCTTGGCCCCGGTCTAACCTATAGAGGGTTAGGTCGTTAGCTCAATCCAGGTGTAGGAGTCGTCTCCCTGGGTCCTGCCTCGGTGGAGTCGCTGGTAGGCAGTTGGACTCACAATCCAAAGGTCGTCAGTTCGAATCCCGGGGTGGATGGAAGCTGAGGTGTAAAAAGAGGTTTGCAATTGCCTCAACAATCAAACCTTCCGACACTTAGTTTCGAGTAGGAATCTCGCAATCGAGAAAAAATAGGTGCTTTTTACTAGTATTTTTCAATTGCAAATTTAGGTTTTACATTTTAAAAAATGTGTTGTGTTCATTTTCAACAAATTTTGAGAAATCTAGTTTTCGCCTGTTATGATTCCAAAAACAATAAAAATATAAAATGTTAAAAATACTGTTGTTGGGAATTCCACTTTTTGTGAAAAGAGTTAATCAAAAAAAGGTTTTTTTATATAGAGTGTAACATAATAATAAGGCAGATTAACTTCCTAAACACCATTATTTCAGTGTTTAAATGAGATTGCTTACTGAGCTACTGAAAATGTTCAATTTAAAAATTTCAAATTATTAAAAACACATGAATTTGTGTTTACAACTTGCAGCCTTGAGATTCTTTACTAAAATGAATTTAGATATGGATGAGTTTTGAAAAAAACGAATGAACAATGAAGTAATTCTAACCAACTAGTTGGATTGTTTTTATTTCGTTATTTTGCAATTTTTTCAAAAATTAGATTGCTTTAAAATACAGAAATTTTTACTTCCTTCCTTCCAGCCAGCACTGTTTGTGTGCGAAGAGTGTGTTTGGCTGACTTGGTCGGTTAGTCGTCGTCGTCGCCACCCGCGCTTTTCAACTCAGATTAAAGGCACTGCCCACACACACTTGAGTTCTACGTGCGTTTTTTTTTTTTTTTTTTTTTTAATTTATATTTATTCAAATTTCTTTTCCATGTACATTCATTCAGTTAAAATATTATTGAGTGTCCAATCACAAACGATGACTTTTCACCTCAATTTTAAATACTAGCAACTTTCATTTATTCATGAAATATTGTAGCTTTCGCTATTCAGTGATTTCAAATGTAGGAGGTCCTACATGTACAAAAGGGAAAAGGGATACCTTAAAACTAACTTATAAACTATATAAAGAGCGGATCAATGCAGCTGAAGACTGCAATGATTTTTGTCGAAATGAATCAATTATCTTATTGGACATAACATCCAAAGTGTCAACTTCGGCTAATTGATGAAGTTCACTGGTGCTGAACCAGGGAGGAAGTTTCAGAATCATTTTCAGAATTTTGTTCTGAATCCTCTGAAGTTTTTTCTTCCTGGTTAAGCAACAGCTTGTCCAGATCGGCACAGCATAAAGCATGGCAGGTCTGAAAATTTGTTTATAAATTAACAGTTTATTCTTGAGACAAAGTCTAGAATTCCTGTTTATAAGTGGATACAAACATTTAATATATTTGTTACATTTAACCTGGATACTTTCAATGTGATCCTTGTAAGTAAGGTTTTTGTCAAAACCAAGTCCAAGATATTTCACTTGATCCTCCCACTTTAAATTTACCTCATTCATCTTTATAATGTGATGACTTTTTGGTTTAAGAAAATCAGCCCTTGGTTTGTGAGGGAAAATAATAAGTTGAGTTTTTGCAGCATTTGGAGTAATTTTCCATTCTTTCAAATAAGAATTGAAAATTTCCAAGCTTTTTTGTAATCTTCTTGTGATGACACGAAGGCTTGTGCCTTTGGCGGAGATGCTTGTGTCATCAGCAAAAAGTGATTTCTGACATCCCGGGGGCAAATCAGGCAAGTCAGAAGTAAAAATATTGTATAAAATTGGACCCAAAATGCTTCCTTGAGGGACGCCAGCACGTACAGGTAGTTGATCAGATTTGCTATTCTGATAACATACCTGCAGAGTACGATCCGTCAAATAATTTTGAATAATTTTCACGATATAAATCGGAAAATTAAACCTTTTCAATTTCGCAATCAAACCTTTATGCCAAACACTGTCAAATGCTTTTTCTATGTCTAGAAGAGCAGCGCCAGTAGAATAGCCCTCAGATTTGTTGCTTCGAATTAAATTTGAAACTCTCAACAACTGATGAGTAGTTGAATGCCCAAGGCGAAATCCAAACTGCTCATCAGCGAAAATTGAATTTTCATTAATGTGCGTCATCATTCTATTAAGAATTATTCTTTCAAATAATTTACTAATAGATGAAAGCAAACTAATGGGCCGATAGCTTGAGGCTTCAGCAGGATTTTTATCCGGTTTCAAAATCGGAATTACTTTGGCATTTTTCCAACTACTGGGAAAATATGCCAAATCAAAACATTTGTTGAAAATTTTGACCAAGCAACTTAAAGTTGCTTCTGGTAATTTTTTAATTAAAATGTAAAAAATGCCATCCTCACCAGGGGCTTTCATATTTTTAAATTTTTTGATAATAGATTTTATTTCATTCAGATCCGTATTAAAAACTTCATCTGATGAAAATTCTTGTTCAACAATATTCTGAAATTCTATTGAAATTTGATTTTCAATAGGACTCAAAACATTCAAGTTGAAATTATGAGCACTCTCAAACTGCTGAGCAAGTTTTTGAGCTTTTTCCCCATTAGTTAATAGAATATTATCACCATCTTTTAAAGAAGGGATGGGTTTTTGAGGTTTCTTAAGAACCTTTGAAAGTTTCCAAAAAGGTTTGGAATAAGGTTTAATTTGTTCGACATCTCTTGCGAACTTTTCATTTCGCAGGAGAGTGAATCTGTGGTCAATAACCTTTTGCAAATCTTTTTGAATTCGCTTCAGTGCAGGATCACGAGAACGTTGATACTGTCTTCGGCGAACATTTTTCAGACGAATCAGAAGCTGAAGATCGTCATCAATAATGGGAGAATCAAATTTGACTTGGACTTTAGGAATAGCAATATTCCTAGCATCCAAAATTGCATTAGTTAAAGATTCCAAGGCTGAATCAATATCAGCTTTGGTTTCTAAAACAAAATCATGATTTAAATTATTCTCAATATGATGCTGATACCTGTCCCAATTAGCTTTGTGGTAATTAAACACAGAACTATTGGGTCTGGTAACTGCTTCATGAGAAAGTGAAAAAGTTACTGGAAGGTGATCAGAATCAAAATCAGCATGAGTCACTAAAGGACCACAATACTGACTTTGATTTGTCAAAACCAAATCAATTGTTGATGGATTTCTAACAGAAGAAAAGCAAGTTGGCCCATTCGGGTATAAAACCGAATAAAGACCAGAAGTGCAATCTCTGAACAGAATTTTACCATTGGAATTTACTTTTGAATTATTCCAAGATTGGTGTTTGGCATTAAAATCACCGATGATCAAAAATCGAGATCTATGCCGAGTAAGTTTATTCAAATCCCCTTTGAAATAATTTTTATTTTCCCCAGTGCATTGGAAAGGCAAGTATGCAGCTGCAATCATAATTTTCCCAAAAGAAGATTCAAGTTCAATGCCCAAACTTTCAATAACTTTTAACTTAAAGTCACGTAAAGTGCTATAAGTCATACTACGGTGGATAACTATTGCAACTCCACCGCCATTTCGATTCATTCGGTTATTAGTTATAACTTTATAATCTGGATCACTTTTCAAATAAGTGCCAGTTTTCAAAAATGTTTCGGTTATAACAGCAACATGCACGTTATGAACTCGTAAAAAGTTGAAAAATTCATTTTCTTTCGCTTTTAAAGAGCGAGCATTAAAATTCATAATATTGATGGAATTACTTAGATCCATGATTAAACTTCAGGGTAAGAACAACATCATTCGCAAATTTTAATCCAATCTGGATAGCTTCCATCATGGATGTAGCATTACTCATTGTTTGAATCAAACCAAACAGTGAGTTTTGCAAAAAAGTCATTTTTTCAAACGTAACATCGCCGAGATCAGGAGATCCCAAAGCGTTGCCAGCAGAAAAATTTTCAAATGAGATTTGAGGTACCTGCCCAATTTCAGAAAGATTGGTAGAGGATTTAAAATTCGTGGATGAACCCGAAACGACGTTAGCATAAGAAATGCCATTGTTGTTACCTAACTTTTCCACGGTAGGGGTATTTCTAGAATTGTTCGAGTGAGACAGCACGAACGTTTGATTTAAAGATGCAGGTACAACCTGACTTTGAGAAAATTTCGGTTTGGATTTCGGCTGATGCTTAGCACGAGAATCCAAAACCTTTTTTCTGATGGGGCAATCCCAGAAATTTGATTTGTGATTTCCACCACAATTTGCACATTTAAATTGGGTGACTTCTTTCACGGGACAATTGTCCTTGTCGTGAGAAGAATCCCCGCAAACCATGCATTTTGGAACCATGGCGCAATGATCAGTACCGTGACCGAATGCCTGGCAACGCCGGCACTGGGTCAGATTCTGGCCATTACCGCCATGTTTCTTAAAATGCTCCCACTTTACCCGTACATGGAACAAAAACTGAACTTTGTCCAAAAGTTTCAAATTGTTGATTTCATTTCTGTTGAAATGAATCAGATAAAATTGTGAAGTCAAACCAAAGCGAGAAATATTCCCGTTTGATTTTTTCTTCATTGGTATTACTTGGGATGGGGCAAAGCCAAGCAACACCTTAAGTTCGTTTTTGATCTCATCCACCGACAAGTCGTTGGAGAGACCTTTCAAGACCGCCTTGAATGGCCGAGCATTCTTGGTCTCATACGTGTAGAAATTGTGTTTGTGGTTTTTCAAATAACCAACAAAAGTTTGGTGATCTTGTAAAGATTCCGTCAACAAGCGACATTCTCCTCTTCGACCAAGCTGGAACGAAACTTTCAAATTGCAAGTTTCCTTGCAATTCTTCAGTTGCGTTCGAAAGCTAGCCAAATCGGAGACGGAAGTCACTACAATTGGCGGAGCCTTTACTCGTTTCTCGACGGCAGAAGGCTCAGTACGAGGAGAAGGTTCCTTGTCATCAGTTTCGGATAAAACACCGAAACTGTTTGTCAATGGAATTGGAGGATTGACCTCACATTCAGAATCAGAATCAGACCTCAGAAGAGGCTGTTTTCTTTTTCTGTTTCCGTTAGCCGGTTTAGCGTTCAAACGCTTCACCGACGTAACGACCAAATCTTCAGAAGATTTGCGTTTACCTTTGTTTTGACGCATTTTGCAAGCAAAGTTCTCTTAAAAAGATGGCTTCGTTTGTAAAATACAACAAAATTTCAGGTGGGGTTAGTCTTGAAAAGACTGTTTAGAATTTTCGAAAATAACTCAGGTAGTCTTTAAAAAGACTGTGAATTTTGTTTTGAAATAACTCTGAGCTTAGGTAGTAAAAAATACCGCAGCTCTAGTGTCCGTTCACCACGAAGGTTCGCAAGACACTGCCTTCTACGTGCGTTGGGGATTGGTCGCCGTTGAGGCGCAAAATTATAACACCGTTCGTTTGTTCATCAAAGTGCAAAACGCAAAAAAAAAGTGTAGTAGGGACCATTTGTAAAGTCACTAAAATTAAGGAGAGGGGTTGCAGTACAGCAGAACAATCGAGATGCAACAAAAGGAGCGATGATTGCATTAAAATAGCGATTAAATGTTACTTAAATTGAATTAAGCAAGCTGGGTTGGAGGGAGCACACTAATTATAATAAAAATCTGTGTCATTTGCCATGTTTGTAAAAGAATAAGCTGTTGTTCGTTTTAAAGATTATTGAGAAGACAAACGTGTTTTGCAACGAATGTTGAATAAGCTCAAAAACAACAACAGTGACGAAAAATAATACTTTTCGATACAAGAGCTGAAAATTTGAACAACCTCTGTCATTGAGCCTGCCGTAAAACTTGCACTTTAGTGTGCAATTCAATGGACCATGAGCCAGTTTAAATTAGCATGTCAACGTCGGGCGGATTGGCCATAATCGTCTTTCGATACCAACAAAAAAAAAAGCTGACCGCGCTCTCAAAAAAAAAAACCCCCGTACAACTAAGCGATGCCAAATTTTCCTCGAAACGCGTAATTCATTAGGTATTCCAGGTGGGACACCTCGTGCCTCAATGTGACTCCTCACTTTGTGCTGAGAGTGAGAGAGAAAGGTCACAGCAGCGGTGGTGTAAAGTGAAGAAAAACGAGACAAAACGCCCATCCCATAGAGTCCACCAACATTGGATGGGCGTTGGACCTTGATCTTGGCTTGGCACGTTGTTTGTCACCAGCCAACCATTCCAGCCAACCGAGTCAGTATCGGGGAGATCGCCTATTTGCTTGGTTTGAGTCATCTTTCTCTTCTGTGGAAGAGTGTTGTCCGCGGCGGGTAAAAGCTTTACAATACACAAATTTGTCACCAAGGTTGCACCTTGGGATCACAATCGTAAGACGTGTTCAAAATTTGTGAATCACCATGGGCAATTGGACCACTAATATTTTGAATATTAGTAGGGGAGAGTGGGGAGACTTGATCCCTTTTTTTGTATCGCACATAACTCTGTCAATTTCTCACAAAACTATAAACTTTTTGCATGAATTGAAAGCTTAAACATTCATCTATGTTTGGCTAATAAGGATATTTCATCAGATGAACTCTTCGAATCATGCCAAGCGTTTTAAAAAAATATTTTAAACCGGTATTTTAAAAATGTTAGGGGTAACTTGACCCCCCTTTCAACATTTTGAAGAAATCTTAAGCAAAATGTTTCTTATTCATCCAAACTTTTAATTTTCTATAAGTTACAGCAATTTCACATAAAACCTGTACGTTTGTGTTCAAAATATAACAAGTTTATTATGTTAAATATTTAAAAACTCAAAATATTATTTTTTAGACCAAAATTAAGCATGTTTACAAAAGCTGGAAATTTTTGTTTACGAAACTTTTGAAAAATGGTTCAAACTGCAGTAAGTTATGTACTAAAGGAAACTATGTATGAAAACCCAGCTCAATTAATTAATCTTGAGGCTGATTCCAGTGACTGTAAAAATGCAGGGATCAAGTCTCCCTAAACGCACTTTTTTAAACAATTGATTGTAAAAATAGTATGACGATAAATTTAACATCAAATGCGTAAGGGTTTTGGAGTTGATAAGTATATCAAACAATTCATGTATAAAAAATATTTTTTTAAAATAATTTTTGAGTGTTTTCTATACATATCAATACAAAGAAAAAAGATCTCTTGGAAGTTTTTTGCAGCTCGTTTTAGAAAAATGTGTGTAACTGAATCTAAACATTTTTTAATTTTTTCTTTGTTTTCTACAATGAGTTTTAGTTAATTTCGCACAACTTTCTAGAACAAAGCTAATTGTTTTACCCACATGCTGACGAGATACAGGCTTGGGATCAAGTGTCCCCGGGGATCAAGTCTCCCCACTCTCCCCTAAATATTAACAAAACTTATTCCTTATTAAAATGTTATAACTATGATTTTCAATTAAAAGTAATTACTTTTTATTGATTAGGTAAGGGAGTTTGGGATAATATGGACAGTGGGGGTAATTTGGACAAACCTGGAAGTCTACCTGTCAGGCAACAAAAAAGTAACTTTCATGGTTGGTCGAGTTTTTAAAACGATTAAGATAAATTTAGGGGGATTTAAAATGTTAATACACACAAAAAGGAATGTGAGCAATGAGAACTTTCACAAAACCCCTATTTTTTTTAATTTAGATAAATTTATTTCAATATTCGAATTGATGCAAATCTGATTACTGCACATTTGGAGTTCATATAAACTCTAATGATGATTTTTTTAAAATTAATTTCTTTGGCACTTCTAATTTCTTTATGCTGGTTTACAAAATTCAACTTTAAAGGACTACGGAATTTTAAATTGAAAAAATGATAGTTTCAGGTTAATAAGTTCAATATAAAGATTGGTTTCGATAAACCTAAACGATACCTTTAATCACTATAAACTTTACTTGTGCCTAATCCAGAATCAATGTTTAAATCATTTCAGTATTAATGATTAAATTATGTATACTACACTGAACTATTTGTTATCTTCCTATTGAATTATAATTCTATCACAACATCATTATTTAAACCTTTTATGAAATATTGTGAGCAAAAAACACTTAAAACATAAAAAACAATTACAAAACCAGGTTGAAGGATATAAAACATGCTCAAAAAATCAAATGTTAAACTTATTCTTCAACATGTGTCCAAATTACCCCAAAAAAGGTGTCCATATTACCCCACAAGGCATGTCCAAATTACCCCATAGGGGTGTTCATATTACCCCCACACCAAAGTGTGGGGGTAATTTGGACACCTTTTAATTTTTGCGATTAAAGTGGGTTTTTCATCAAAATTTAAGTGTACTCAGTTGACTTGGAATGACTCATATTGCATTTTCCAATGGTACTATTCATTGAAATGTTGAAATTCTGGCTTGTGATTTCATTTTTTTTCTTCCACCCTTAAACGTCGAGTTACGATAACTTTGAAAAATATTTGCATCGGCCAATTGAGAAATGTTTAAATGTATTGGAAATTATCAAATTTTGATAAACAGTGAGAGTTTTTTAGAACAATTGAGAAAGGGGGAAAGTTGTCAGGAATTTTACTTTTATAAATCAGAAAATATTTTTTTTCCACATGAAAACAAACGTAAATCTTTTCCAAATCCATAAATCAGATTTTGATTTTGTAATTTTAAAAATACTTTACTAATGAAAAGAACCCCTGCAAAAATATTTTTGAAAATCTGAGGAAATTTCCAACAATTTTCCTTTATTGACTCTGTTGATCGGACTGCTGGCTGCTGGTGAGATACAGCCTCTTAAACTAAAAATTTTGTGAAAAGTTTAGTTTTCTTATTGGCATCTAATGTTTTTTAATACTAAAAAGGGAAAATTTTGCTAAATTTTCTGCTCTTTTCAATAAAGAATAAGAAATTTGGAGATGTCTAAATCCCAGCATTTTTAAGCCCATTTAGAAAGTTATCCTTGATTATAGAACTTCGAAATTACTGAGTCAACTGAGTACACTTTTGGACACGACCTTCACCGATTTGGACCAAACTTGAAGGGAACGTTCATCTATTGATAGTTAACAGAAATCCCAAGTTTGGTGCTTTGGTGCTATTTTTGACGATTTTCTAGGAAACTTTTTTTTCTTTTAATCATTACTTTGCAACTATTTGAGCAAAAGACTTTCTACAGGTTGCATTTCATAAAAAATGTCCAAGGAATTCGATAAAAATAAAATTTTAACCCTTAAATGCCCACTAATATTATATTTTAACGATTTTTCTATTAAAATTCAGTTTTGACCAATTCCTTATATTTTTATTTGTTTTATTTAATCACCATCATGTTCCCTGGATAATTTTACATAATAATCATTGTAAACCTCAAACTAAAATGAACTATTGGCGAGATACAGGGATTTTACTGAAAAAAAGTTTGATTTTGCCCTGCACTCTGTCCTATGAATTCAAATCCGAAATAAGTTTCTCACATATAAAAACCGAACTATGCAGGATTCATCCCTTTTTGTTGAAAAGTACAGCATGTACTGTTAATTACAAGACTGCTTGTTTACATTTAGTCTATGGCCCATTTCTAGAGTTTTTTTTTTTGAAAAGGTCCTATAAACCAAATTTTCAATTTTTGCTTTTTTGGTGTTTTTAGAACCGCCTTGAGTCAGGGGTATTCAAAAACACCCAAAAAGCAAAAAATGAAAATTTGGTTTATAGGACCTTTTCAAAAAAAACTCCAGATTTATACTTTCCTTAATTTTTGAGATTTTTTTTATCAATAATTACATAAAAAAATAATGGTAGTATTCATAAATAAATGGTGACAGATTTGTCAAAAAATTTGTGATACTAAATCAGGAACTGGTAAATTTTCATCAGGTTCACACTTTTACACATTTTTAGGTATAATTACTCAGAAAAGAAGTAATATGTTTTTTTTTTGTTTTCTGGCTGTTATTTAGTCTGGTAAACTGGTTTGAGCAAACTTCTCAAGTTGATTTTTACAATTTCCATTTATTTTGAACATTGTACGAAGTTCTAGAAAGTAAGCATTATTAACCCCATTTGGAGTGTTGTAAAGATGTTACAGATTTAATGTCAACTCTACGATATTATTTAAAATATATCATAGTCAACACGAGCATACAATGAAAACTCCGATCCTATACAGTGAGTCAAATATTTGTCCGTACCCCCCGTACGGAAAATGTTTGTGATATAAAAGTACATAAAATTCGACTAAAGTGCCATGTTTTGTACATCAATCGACGCGGCAGAATGTCCTCTTTAAGACACTGTCATTGGATTTGCAAAAAACTTTTTCTTAAAAAATACAAAAATAGTTTACTGAAAAAAGTCAAAAAAAGAGGTCAAATAATTGTCCGTACCCCTTGTAAAAGCACAAAATCTGATCGATTTAAGTGAATTTATTCATGAAATGTTGTTTCTGTGTCAAATACTTGTACCTCTAGCCAGTTTGTGACAACTTTGAACTTCTGATAACTTTGTTTAGTTAGTTTATATTAAGAATTGGTTTAAATTTAGTTTTTTAAAGTAAAACTTATCAAAACATAAGTTTATAAACAACTATTTTTATAAAATTGCTATTTTATGTTGTAAGAGTCTCTATTTAACAAGTTTTAACAATATTTGTTCGAAATATACATTGTTTTCAAAAAGCAAAACATTCTGTCCCAGGACGGTACAAAAATTCTCAGTACGGAAAGTGAAAATTTCAAATTTCAGACTAGGGACTCGTAATCGGGCTGTAGTGGACGAAATTGGATGCTTTAAATTGCAAGAGGTGGGTTTTTTTGTCCTCTATCTGACCACCACAAAATTTCCCTCCGAGGGGTTAAACCGGTTCCGGGACAATCCGGATTGTTCAACGGTATTGTTCCGAAACAGTATTTTTGGTCGAAAAATGTCAATAAAAAAGATGAAAACAATGTATATTTCGAACAAATATTGTTAAAACTTGTTAAATAGAGACTCTTACAACATAAAATAGCAATTTTATAAAAATAGTTGTTTATAAACTTATGTTTTGATAAGTTTTACTTTAAAAACTAAATTTAAACCAATTCTTAATATAAACTAACTAAACAAAGTTATCAGAAATTCAAAGTTGTCACAAACTGGCTAGAGGTACAAGTATTTGACACAGAAACAACATTTCATAAATAAATTCACTTAAATCGATCAGATTTTGTGCTTTTACAAGGGGTACGGACAATTATTTGACCTCTTTTTTTGACTTTTTTCAGTAAACTATTTTTGTATTTTTTAAGAAAAAGTTTTTTGCAAATCCAATGACAGTGTCTTAAAGAGGACATTCTGCCGCGTCGATTGATGTACAAAACATGGCACTTTAGTCGAATTTTATGTACTTTTATATCACAAACATTTTCCGTACGGGGGGGTACGGACAAATATTTGACTCACTGTATCTAATCTCAAAACTACCGAGTAATCATAATACAAACTCAAAGCATTTCAAAATACATCATATATGTATCACAAATATGAAACTATGGATATGAAAACATTTAATGATTTATTATGGAAGTGTAAAAGCATAACTTTTGAAAAGATCTGTACTGCCCATGTTCCATAAATGTCCCATATGCAAAAACAATAAGATGAGAAAAACGCATTTGAATTTTGTCCCACACATAAGGCTACGTGTTAAGTTTTCACGGAAAAACTGAATTTCCTCCTGATTCCTAGCGCAAAGCACTAAATGTTGTAGGCTTTTCTGAAAGATCACACGATTTTGAACCAAACTGCATCAATAACTCAAAAGCGATGTAAATGCATATGGGACATTTATGCGATCAGGGACAGTACAAAATTATCACTTTTTTTGTGAAAACGTTTTGTACATTTTGTAAATGGCCAAGGTGTTTTCGTGATAATTTAGAGACTCCCAACTATGATATCCCTCATAAATGACTTTTTATACATGCTTTTTAAATCATAGTTCAGTTAGAAATCCATTTCACAAATTCATCGTTTAACCAAAGACAAACAGAAGATTCTTTTCGTATAAATAGTAAATAAACCAGGTATTATGCTAGCGCAATCTGGTGAGAATTTGACCAAATAGTCGCCAATAACCTTCACGGGCATAATCATCTTACGTCATTTGAGCTCTATACGGCTTGGCTAGTTTAGCTACTCGACAATAGATGGCGCTAGCTTAAATTCAAATTTAAATAATCGATTAAACACTTCACAAAATGTTCTTAGAATCATGTCCGCTTGTCTATGGATACGACTCAAGTATCCCAACCGTGTGTATGACTTATAGGAACTTCCCGCCCTTGCACAACCGCGCGCGCGGCAAATGTTGTTGTCCTGAAGTTCTTCAAACCACCTCAACTCAACAATCTTCACCCGCATGATTTGTTTACACACTGACCAAACGCACTCTTTTTTAGACAATCTCCCGACATGTCGATGTTCAACGATACGTACCCCACTCAACAGCTTGTCCAAAGTTATCTCTCTCTCGCAAGAACCCCAGAGGCTCTAATAACCTAATCACACATGTTAATCGCTCAAAAGTCGCGTCGAAACTGGCATGGCTGGCCGATATTGCGCCCATTCATCGGACGACCAGCCAGCGTGAGTCGGACCTTGCACGTACAGTGTAGGTCGTACCAGTGTGGTGGACTCTCTTGCAATCAGAAACACGCCGGGTGATACGAGCTCCGCGTGGAGTTCAAGTGGTTCTTGTCATGACTACACGGAAAAAAATGAGGCAAATGTTAGCTTCAAACTGTCAGAAAAGTTCTGGTTTTGAAAAGTAGGTGGCAGCCCAAATGATCTTTTGTATCATGGATTAATTCTTGCTCAAAAAAAGAGATGGCGACACAAGTTATTAAAAGAATGTCAATATTCATTAGTCATATTTTAGAAAATTTTGAATCTCCATTTCTCAGTGCACCCTAAGTTCATGGATACATCACTACACTAGAGCCACCACCGCCGGGTTCCCCTCCTACTAACAGCTGTTAAGGTGTAGTTACCGGACGTGGAATGTGACGTGCGATCGCGCAAATAGTCCGTAGTAACACACATTTTGTAGCTCGAGGTGCGATGCGACGATGACCAAGTTTTGCTACAACTTTTACAGGTATTTGTTCCGCCTCTCTGGGTTAAGTGCGAGAGTTGAATCAGTTGAATATGTGTAAGCGACGAACCCCCGCCCCTCCGATTTTAACGGTCTCCATTGATGATGGTATATGTACGGTGTCATTCTGGCTTCATCTAATGGACAAACGGATAAGTACATCGTCATTTGAACTGATTGGATGAATAATGCAGCTCAGCGAGTGCGTGATCCAAGTTCAGCTGATTTGAATGGAAACGGTGATCAGTTGTGTAGGTGGAAGCACTCTTGGCTGGTAATTTTCAAGTTTCTAACTAAAAACTAAAAACTAAAAACTAAAAACTAAAAACTAAAAACTAAAAACTAAAAACTAAAAACTAAAAACTAAAAACTAAAAACTAAAAACTAAAAACTAAAAACTAAAAACTAAAAACTAAAAACTAAAAACTAAAAACTAAAAACTAAAAACTAAAAACTAAAAACTAAAAACTAAAAACTAAAAACTAAAAACTAAAAACTAAAAACTAAAAACTAAAAACTAAAAACTAAAAACTAAAAACTAAAAACTAAAAACTAAAAACTAAAAACTAAAAACTAAAAACTAAAAACTAAAAACTAAAAACTAAAAACTAAAAACTAAAAACTAAAAACTAAAAACTAAAAACTAAAAACTAAAAACTAAAAACTAAAAACTAAAAACTAAAAACTAAAAAACTAAAAACTAAAAACTAAAAACTAAAAACTAAAAACTAAAAACTAAAAACTAAAAACTAAAAACTAAAAACTAAAAACTAAAAACTAAAAACTAAAAACTAAAAACTAAAAACTAAAAACTAAAAACTAAAAACTAAAAACTAAAAACTAAAAACTAAAAACTAAAAACTAAAAACTAAAAACTAAAAACTAAAAACTAAAAACTAAAACTAAAAACTAAAAACTAAAAACTAAAAACTAAAAACTAAAAACTAAAAACTAAAAACTAAAAACTAAAAACTAAAAACTAAAAACTAAAAACTAAAAACTAAAAACTAAAAACTAAAAACTAAAAACTAAAAACTAAAAACTAAAAACTAAAAACTAAAAACTAAAAACTAAAAACTAAAAACTAAAAACTAAAAACTAAAAACTAAAAAAACTAAAAACTAAAAACTAAAAACTAAAAACTAAAAACTAAAAACTAAAAACTAAAAACTAAAAACTAAAAACTAAAAACTAAAAACTAAAAACTAAAAACTAAAAACTAAAAACTAAAAACAAAAACTAAAAACTAAAAACTAAAAACTAAAAACTAAAAACTAAAAACTAAAAACTAAAAACTAAAAACTAAAAACTAAAAACTAAAAACTAAAAACTAAAAACTAAAACAAAAAACTAAAAACTAAAAACTAAAAACTAAAAACTAAAAACTAAAACTAAAAAACTAAAAACTAAAAACTAAAAACTAAAAACTAAAACTAAAACTAAAAACTAAAAACTAAAAACTAAAAACTAAAAACTAAAAACTAAAAACTAAAAACTAAAAACTAAAAACTAAAACTAAAACTAAAAACTAAAACTAAAAACTAAAAACTAAAAACTAAAAACTAAAAACTAAAAACTAAAAACTAAAAACTAAAAACTAAAACTAAAAACTAAAAACTAAAAACTAAAAACTAAAAACTAAAAACTAAAAACTAAAAACTAAAAACTAAAAACTAAAAACTAAAAACTAAAAAACTAAAAACTAAAAACTAAAAACTAAAAACTAAAAACTAAAAACTAAAACTAAAAACTAAAAACTAAAAACTAAAAAATAAAAAATAAAAACTAAAAACTAAAAACTAAAAACTAAAAAACTAAAAACTAAAAACTAAAAACTAAAAACTAAAAACTAAAAACTAAAAACTAAAAACTAAAAACTAAAAACTAAAAACTAAAAAACTAAAAACTAAAAACTAAAAACTAAAACTAAAAACTAAAAACTAAAAACTAAAAACAAAAACTAAAACTAAAAACTAAAAACTAAAAACTAAAAACTAAAAACTAAAAACTAAAAACTAAAAACTAAAAACTAAAAACTAAAAACTAAAAACTAAAACTAAAACTAAAAACTAAAAACTAAAAACTAAAAACTAAAAACTAAAAACTAAAAAACTAAAAACTAAAAACTAAAAACTAAAAACTAAAAACTAAAACAAAAACTAAAAACTAAAAACTAAAAACTAAAAACTAAAAACTAAAAACTAAAAACTAAAACTAAAAACTAAAAACTAAAAACTAAAAACTAAAAACTAAAAACTAAAAACTAAAAACTAAAAACTAAAAACTAAAAACTAAAAACTAAAAACTAAAAACTAAAAACTAAAACTAAAAACTAAAAAACTAAAAACTAAAAACTAAAAACTAAAAACTAAAAACTAAAAAACTAAAAACTAAAAACTAAAAACTAAAAACTAAAAACTAAAAACTAAAAACTAAAAACTAAAAACTAAAAACTAAAACTAAAAACTAAAAACTAAAAACTAAAAACTAAAAACTAAAAACTAAAAACTAAAAACTAAAAACTAAAAACTAAAAACTAAAAACTAAAAACTAAAAACTAAAAACTAAAAACTAAAAACTAAAAACTAAAAACTAAAAACTAAAAACTAAAAACTAAAAACTAAAAACTAAAAACTAAAAACTAAAAACTAAAAACTAAAAACTAAAAACTAAAAACTAAAAACTAAAAACTAAAAACTAAAAACTAAAAACTAAAAACTAAAAACTAAAAACTAAAAACTAAAAACTAAAAACTAAAAAACTAAAAACTAAAAACTAAAAACTAAAAACTAAAAACTAAAAACTAAAAACTAAAAACTAAAAACTAAAAACTAAAAACTAAAAACTAAAAACTAAAAACTAAAAACTAAAAACTAAAAACTAAAAACTAAAAACTAAAAACTAAAAACTAAAAACTAAAAACTAAAAACTAAAAACTAAAAACTAAAAACTAAAAACTAAAAACTAAAAACTAAAAACTAAAAACTAAAAACTAAAAACTAAAAACTAAAAACTAAAAACTAAAAACTAAAAACTAAAACTAAAAACTAAAAACTAAAAACAAAACTAAAAACTAAAAACTAAAAACTAAAACTAAAAACTAAAAACTAAAAACTAAAAACTAAAACTAAAAACTAAAAACTAAAAACTAAAAACTAAAAACTAAAAACTAAAAACTAAAAACTAAAAACTAAAAACTAAAAACTAAAAACTAAAAACTAAAAACTAAAAACTAAAAACTAAAAACTAAAAACTAAAAACTAAAACTAAAAACTAAAAACTAAAAACTAAAACTAAAAACTAAAAAACTAAAAACTAAAAACTAAAAACTAAAAACTAAAAACTAAAAACTAAAAACTAAAAACTAAAAACTAAAAACTAAAAACTAAAAACTAAAAACTAAAAACTAAAAACTAAAAACTAAAAACTAAAAACTAAAAACTAAAAACTAAAAACTAAAAACTAAAAACTAAAAACTAAAAACTAAAAACTAAAAACTAAAAACTAAAAACTAAAAACTAAAAACTAAAAACTAAAAACTAAAAACTAAAAACTAAAAACTAAAAACTAAAAACTAAAAACTAAAAACTAAAAACTAAAAACTAAAAACTAAAAACTAAAAAACTAAAAACTAAAAACTAAAAACTAAAAAACTAAAAACTAAAAACTAAAAACTAAAAACTAAAAACTAAAAACTAAAAACTAAAAACTAAAAACTAAAAACTAAAAACTAAAAACTAAAAACTAAAAACTAAAAAACTAAAAACTAAAAAACTAAAAACTAAAAACTAAAAAACTAAAAACTAAAAACTAAAAACTAAAAACTAAAAACTAAAAACTAAAAACTAAAAACTAAAAAACTAAAAACTAAAAACTAAAAACTAAAAACTAAAACTAAAACTAAAAACTAAAAACTAAAAACTAAAAACTAAAAACTAAAAACTAAAAACTAAAAACTAAAAAACTAAAAACTAAAAACTAAAACTAAAAACTAAAAACTAAAAACTAAAAACTAAAAAAAACTAAAAACTAAAAACTAAAAACTAAAAACTAAAAACTAAAAACTAAAAACTAAAAACTAAAAACTAAAAACTAAAAACTAAAAACTAAAAACTAAAAACTAAAAACTAAAAACTAAAAACTAAAAACTAAAAACTAAAAACTAAAAACTAAAAACTAAAAACTAAAAACTAAAAACTAAAAACTAAAAACTAAAAACTAAAAAACTAAAAACTAAAAACTAAAAACTAAAAACTAAAAACTAAAAACTAAAAACTAAAAACTAAAAACTAAAAACTAAAAACTAAAAACTAAAAACTAAAAACTAAAAACTAAAAACTATAAACTAAAAACTAAAAACTAAAAACTAAAAAACTAAAAACTAAAAACTAAAAACTAAAAACTAAATACTAAAAATTAAAAACTAAAAACTAAAAACTAAAAACTAAAAACTAAAAACTAAAAACTAAAAACTAAAAACTAAAAACTAAAAACTAAAAACTAAAAACTAAAAACTAAAAACTAAAAACTAAAAACTAAAAACTAAAAACTAAAAACTAAAACTAAAAACTAAAAACTAAAAAATAAAAACTAAAAACTAAAAACTAAAAACTAAAAAACTAAAAACTAAAAACTAAAAACTAAAAACTAAAAACTAAAAACTAAAAACTTAAAACTAAAAACTAAAAACTAAAAACTAAAAACTAAAAACTAAAAACTAAAAACTAAAAACTAAAAACTAAAAACTAAAAACTAAAAACTAAAAACTAAAAACTAAAAACTAAAAACTAAAAACTAAAAACTAAAAACTAAAAACTAAAAACTAAAAACTAAAAACTAAAAACTAAAAACTAAAAACTAAAAACTAAAAACTAAAAACTAAAACTAAAAACTAAAAACTAAAAACTAAAAACTAAAAACTAAAAACTAAAAACTAAAAACTAAAAACTAAAAACTAAAAACTAAAAACTAAAAAACTAAAAACTAAAAACTAAAAACTAAAAACTAAAAACTAAAAACTAAAAACTAAAAACTAAAAACTAAAAACTAAAAACTAAAAACTAAAAACTAAAAAACTAAAAACTAAAAACTAAAAACTAAAAACTGAAAACTAAAAACTAAAACTAAAAACTAAAAACTAAAAACTAAAAACTAAAAACTAAAAACTAAAAACTAAAAAC
Source organism: Culex pipiens pallens (assembly GCF_016801865.2). Classification (NCBI taxonomy): domain Eukaryota; kingdom Metazoa; phylum Arthropoda; class Insecta; order Diptera; family Culicidae; genus Culex; species Culex pipiens. Next base: position 25,776,972 of record NC_068937.1, read on the forward strand.
TAAAAACTAAAAACTAAAAACTAAAAACTAAAAACTAAAAACTAAAAACTAAAAACTAAAAACTAAAAACTAAAAACTAAAAACTAAAAACTAAAAACTAAAAACTAAAAACTAAAAACAAAAAACTAAAAACTAAAAACTAAAAACTAAAAACTAAAAACTAAAAACTAAAAACTAAAAACTAAAAACTAAAAACTAAAAACTAAAAACTAAAAACTAAAAACTAAAAACTAAAAACTAAAAACTAAAAACTAAAAACTAAAAACTAAAAAACTAAAAACTAAAAAATAAAAAATAAAAACTAAAAAATAAAAAATAAAAACTAAAAACTAAAAACTAAAAACTAAAAACTAAAAACTAAAAACTAAAAACTAAAAACTAAAAACTAAAAACTAAAAACTAAAAACTAAAAACTAAAAACTAAAAACTAAAAACTAAAAACTAAAAACTAAAAACTAAAAACTAAAAACTAAAAACTAAAAACTAAAAACTAAAAACTAAAAACTAAAAACAAAAACTAAAAACTAAAAACTAAAAACTAAAAACTAAAAACTAAAAACTAAAAACTAAAAACTAAAAACTAAAAACTAAAAACTAAAAACTAAAAACTAAAAACTTAAAACTAAAAACTAAAACTAAAAACTAAAAACTAAAAACTAAAAACTAAAAACTAAAAACTAAAAACTAAAAACTAAAAATTAAAAACTAAAAACTAAAACTAAAACTAAAAACTAAAAACTAAAAACTAAAAACTAAAAACTAAAAACTAAAAACTAAAAACTAAAAACTAAAAACTAAAAAATAAAAACTAAAAACTAAAAACTAAAAACTAAAAACTAAAAAATAAAAACTAAAAACTAAAAACTAAAAACTAAAAACTAAAAACTAAAAACTAAAAACTAAAAACTAAAAACTAAAAACTAAAAACTAAAAACTAAAAACTAAAAACTAAAAACTAAAAACTAAAAACTAAAAACTAAAACTAAAACTAAAAACTAATAACTAAAAACTAAAAACTAAAAACTAAAAACTAAAAACTAAAAACTAAAAACTAAAAACTAAAAACTAAAAACTAAAAACTAAAAACTAAAAACTAAAAACTAAAAACTAAAAACTAAAAACTAAAAACTAAAAACTAAAAACTAAAAAACTAAAAACTAAAAACTAAAAACTAAAAACTAAAAACTAAAAACTAAAAACTAAAAACTAAAAACTAAAAAACTAAAAACTAAAAACTAAAAAACTAAAAACTAAAAACTAAAAACTAAAAACTAAAAACTAAAAACTAAAAACTAAAAACTAAAAACTAAAAACTAAAAACTAAAAACTAAAAAACTAAAAACTAAAAACTAAAAACTAAAACTAAAAACTAAAAAACTAAAAACTAAAAACTAAAAACTAAAAACTAAAAACTAAAAACTAAAAACTAAAAACTAAAAACTAAAAACTAAAAACTAAAAACTAAAAACTAAAAACTAAAAACTAAAAACTAACAAAAACTAAAAACTAAAAACTAAAAACTAAAAACTAAAAAACTAAAAAATAAAAACTAAAAACTAAAAACTAAAAACTAAAAACTAAAAACTAAAAACAAAAACTAAAAACTAAAAACTAAAAACTAAAAACTAAAAACTAAAAACTAAAAACTAAAAACTAAAAACTAAAAACTAAAAACTAAAAACTAAAAACTAAAAACTAAAAACTAAAAACTAAAAACTAAAAACTAAAAACTAAAAACTAAAAACTAAAAACTAAAAACTAAAAACTAAAAACTAAAAACTAAAAACTAAAAACTAAAAACTAAAAACTAAAAACTAAAAACTAAAAACTAAAAACTAAAAACTAAAAACTAAAAACTAAAAACTAAAAACTAAAAACTAAAAACTAAAAACTAAAAACTAAAAACTAAAAACTAAAAACTAAAAACTAAAAACTAAAAACTAAAAACTAAACACAAAAAAACTAAAAACTAAAAACTAAAAACTAAAAACTAAAAACTAAAAACTAAAAACTAAAAACTAAAAACTAAAAACTAAAAACTAAAAACTAAAAACTAAAAATAAAATGAAAAAACTAAAAACTAAAAACTAAAAACAAAAATGAAAAACTAAAAACTAAAAACTAAAAACTAAAAACTAAAAACTAAAAACTAAAAACTAAAAACTAAAAACAAAAAACTAAAAACTAAAAACTAAAAACTAAAAACTAAAAACTAAAAACTAAAAACTAAAAACTAAAAACTAAAACTAAAAACTAAAAACTAAAAACTAAAAACTAAAACTAAAAACTAAAAACTAAAAAACTAAAAACTAAAAACTAAAACTAAAAACTAAAAACTAAAAACTAAAAACTAAAAACTAAAAACTAAAAACTAAAAACTAAAAACTAAAAACTAAAAACTAAAAACTAAAAACTAAAAACTAAAAACTAAAAACTAAAAACTAAAAACTAAAAACTAAAAACTAAAAACTAAAAACTAAAAACTAAAAACTAAAAACTAAAAACTAAAAAACTAAAAACTAAAAACTAAAACTAAAAACTAAAAACTAAAAACTAAAAACTAAAAACTAAAAACTAAAAACTAAAAACTAAAAACTAAAAACTAAAAACTAAAAACTAAAAACTAAAAACTAAAAACTAAAAACTAAAAACTAAAAACTAAAAAACTAAAAAAAAAAAACATAAAAATAAAAAACTAAAAACTAAAAACTAAAAACTAAAAACTAAAAACTAAAAACTAAAAACTAAAAACTAAAAACTAAAAACTAAAAACTAAAAACTAAAAACTAAAAACTAAAAACTAAAAACTAAAAACTAAAAACTAAAAACTAAAAACTAAAAACTAAAAACTAAAAACTAAAAACTAAAACTAAAAACTAAAAACTAAAAACTAAAAACTAAAAACTAAAAACTAAAAACTAAAAACTAAAAACTAAAAACTAAAAACTAAAAACTAAAAACTAAAAACTAAAAACTAAAAACTAAAAACTAAAAACTAAAAACTAAAAACTAAAAACTAAAAACTAAAAACTAAAAACTAAAAACTAAAAACTAAAAACTAAAAACTAAAACTAAAAACTAAAAACTAAAAAACTAAAAACTAAAAACTAAAAACTAAAAACTAAAAACTAAAAACTAAAAACTAAAAACTAAAAACTAAAAACTAAAAACTAAAAACTAAAAACTAAAAACTAAAAACTAAAACTAAAAACTAAAAACTAAAAACTAAAAACTAAAAACTAAAAACTAAAAACTAAAAACTAAAAACTAAAAACTAAAAACTAAAAACTAAAAACTAAAACTAAAAACTAAAAACTAAAAACTAAAAACTAAAAACTAAAAACTAAAAACTAAAAACTAAAAACTAAAAACTAAAAACTAAAAACTAAAAACTAAAAACTAAAAACTAAAAACTAAAAACTAAAAACTAAAAACTAAAAACTAAAAACTAAAAACTAAAAACTAAAAACTAAAAAAAAAAAAAAAAAAACTAAAAACTAAAAACTAAAAACTAAAAACTAAAAACTAAAAACTAAAAACTAAAAACTAAAAACTAAAAACTAAAAACTAAAAACTAAAAACTAAAAACTAAAAACTAAAAACTAAAAACTAAAAACTAAAACTAAAAACTAAAAACTAAAAACTAAAAACTAAAAACTAAAAACTAAAAACTAAAAACTAAAAACTAAAAACTAAAAACTAAAAAACTAAAAACTAAAAACTAAAAACTAAAAACTAAAACTAAAAACTAAAACTAAAACTAAAAACTAAAAACTAAAAACTAAAAACTAAAAACTAAAAACTAAAAACTAAAAACTAAAAACTAAAAACTAAAAACTAAAAACTAAAAACTAAAAACTAAAAACTAAAAACTAAAAACTAAAAACTAAAAACTAAAAACTAAAAACTAAAAACTAAAAACTAAAAACTAAAAACTAAAAACAAAAACTAAAAACTAAAAACTAAAAACTAAAAACTAAAAACTAAAAACTAAAAACTAAAAACTAAAAACTAAAAACTAAAAACTAAAAACTAAAAACTAAAAACTAAAAACTAAAAACTAAAAACAAAAAAAAAACTAAAAACTAAAAACTAAAAACTAAAAACTAAAAACTAAAAACTAAAAACTAAAAACTAAAAACTAAAAACTAAAAACTAAAAACTAAAAACTAAAAACTAAAAACTAAAAACTAAAAACTAAAAACTAAAAACTAAAAGCAAAAAACTAAAAACTAAAAACTAAAAACTAAAAACTAAAAACTAAAAACTAAAAACTAAAAACTAAAAACTAAAAACTAAAAACTAAAACTAAAAACTAAAAACTAAAAACTAAAAACTAAAAACTAAAAACTAAAAACTAAACACAAAAAACTAAAAAACTAAAAACTAAAAACTAAAAACTAAAAACTAAAAACTAAAAACTAAAAACTAAAAACTAAAAACTAAAAACTAAAAACTAAAAACTAAAAACTAAAAACTAAAAACTAAAAACTAAAAACTAAAAACTAAAAACTAAAAACTAAAAACTAAAAACTAAAAACTAAAAACTAAAAACTAAAAACTAAAAACTAAAAACTAAAAACTAAAAACTAAAAACTAAAAACTAAAAACTAAAAACTAAAAACTAAAAACTAAAAACTAAAAACTAAAAACTAAAAACTCAAAACTAAAAACTAAAAACTAAAAACTAAAAACTAAAAACTAAAAACTAAAAACTAAAAACTAAAAACTAAAAACTAAAAACTAAAAACTAAAAACTAAAAACTAAAAACTAAAAACTAAAACTAAAAACTAAAAACTAAAAACTAAAAACTAAAAACTAAAAACTAAAAACTAAAAACTAAAAACTAAAAACTAAAAACTAAAAACTAAAAACTAAAAACTAAAAACTAAAAACTAAAAACTAAAAACTAAAAACTAAAAACTAAAAACTAAAACTAAAAACTAAAAACTAAAAACTAAAAACTAAAAACTAAAACTAAAAACTAAAAACTAAAAACTAAAAACTAAACACTAAAAACTAAAAACTAAAAACTAAAAACTAAAAACTAAAAACTAAAAACTAAAAACTAAAAACTAAAAACTAAAAACTAAAAACTAAAAACTAAAAACTAAAAACTAAAAACTAAAAACTAAAAACTAAAAACTAAAAACTAAAAAATAAAAAAAAAAAAAATAAAAACTAAAAACTAAAAACTAAAAACTAAAAACTAAAAACTAAAAACTAAAAACTAAAAACTAAAAACTAAAAACTAAAAACTAAAAACTAAAAACTAAAAACTAAAAACTAAAAACTAAAAACTAAAAACTAAAAACTAAAAACTAAAAACTAAAAACTAAAAACTAAAAACTAAAAACTAAAAACTAAAAACTAAAAACTAAAAACTAAAAACTAAAAACTAAAAACTAAAAACTAAAAACTAAAAACTAAAAAATAAAAACTAAAACTAAAAACTAAAAACTAAAAACTAAAAACTAAAAACAAAAACTAAAAACTAAAAACTAAAAACTAAAAACTAAAAACTAAAAACTAAAAACTAAAAACTAAAAACTAAAAACTAAAAACTAAAAACTAAAAACTAAAAACTAAAAACTAAAAACTAAAAACTAAAAACTAAAAACTAAAAAACTAAAAACTAAAAACTAAAAACTAAAAACTAAAAACTAAAAACTAAAAACTAAAAACTAAAAACTAAAAACTAAAAACTAAAAACTAAAAACTAAAAACTAAAACTAAAAACTAAAAACTAAAAACTAAAAACTAAAAACTAAAAACTAAAAACTAAAAACTAAAAACTAAAAACTAAAAACTAAAAACTAAAAACTAAAAACTAAAAACTAAAAACTAAAAACTAAAAACTAAAAACTAAAAACTAAAAACTAAAAACTAAAAACTAAAAAACTAAAAACTAAAAACTAAAAACTAAAAACTAAAAACTAAAAACTAAAAACTAAAAACTAAAAACTAAAAACTAAAAACTAAAAACTAAAAACTAAAAAACTAAAAACTAAAAACTAAAAACTAAAAACTAAAAACTAAAAACTAAAAACTAAAAACTAAAAACTAAAAACTAAAAACTAAAAACTAAAAACTAAAAACTAAAAACAAAACTAAAACTAAAAACTAAAAACTAAAAACTAAAAACTAAAAACTAAAAACTAAAAACTAAAAACTAAAAACTAAAAACTAAAAAACTAAAAACTAAAAACTAAAAACTAAAAACTAAAAACTAAAAACTAAAAACTAAAAACTAAAAAACTAAAAACTAAAAACTAAAAACTAAAAACTAAAAACTAAAAACTAAAAACTAAAAACTAAAAACTAAAAACTAAAAACTAAAAACTAAAAACTAAAAACTAAAAACTAAAACTAAAACTAAAATCTAAAAACTAAAAACTAAAAACTAAAAACTAAAAACTAAAAACTAAAAACTAAAAACTAAAAACTAAAAACTAAAAACTAAAAACTAAAAACTAAAAACTAAAAACTAAAAACTAAAAACTAAAACTAAAAACTAAAAACTAAAAACTAAAAACTAAAAACTAAAAACTAAAAACTAAAAACTAAAAACTAAAAACTAAAAACTAAAAACTAAAAACTAAAAACTAAAAACTAAAAACTAAAAACTAAAAACTAAAAACTAAAAACTAAAAACTAAAAACTAAAAACTAAAAACTAAAAACTAAAAACTAAAAACTAAAAACTAAAAACTAAAAACTAAAAACTAAAAACTAAAAACTAAAACTAAAAACTAAAAACTAAAAACTAAAAACTAAAAACTAAAAACTAAAAACTAAAAACTAAAAACTAAAAAAAACTAAAAACTAAAAACTAAAAACTAAAAACTAAAAACTAAAAACTAAAAACTAAAAACTAAAAACTAAAAACTAAAAACTAAAAACTAAAAACTAAAAACTAAAAACTAAAAACTAAAAAAAACTAAAAACTAAAAACTAAAAACTAAAAACTAAAAACTAAAAACTAAAAACTAAAAACTAAAAACTAAAAACTAAAAACTAAAAACTAAAAACTAAAAACTAAAAACTAAAAACTAAAAACTAAAAACTAAAAACTAAAAACTAAAAACTAAAAACTAAAAACTAAAAACTAAAAACTAAAAACTAAAAACTAAAAACTAAAAACTAAAAACTAAAAACTAAAACTAAAAACTAAAAACTAAAAACTAAAAACTAAAAACTAAAAACTAAAAACTAAAAACTAAAAACTAAAAACTAAAAACTAAAAACTAAAAACTAAAAACTAAAAACTAAAAACTAAAAACAAAAACTAAAAACTAAAAACTAAAAACTAAAAACTAAAACTAAAAACTAAAAACTAAAAACTAAAAACTAAAAACTAAAAACTAAAAACTAAAAACTAAAAACTAAAAACTAAAAACTAAAAACTAAAAACTAAAAACTAAAAACTAAAAACTAAAAACTAAAAACTAAAACTAAAAACTAAAAACTAAAAACTAAAAACTAAAAACTAAAAACTAAAAACTAAAAACTAAAAACTAAAAACTAAAAAACTAAAAAACTAAAAACTAAAAACTAAAAACTAAAAACTAAAAACTAAAAACTAAAACTAAAAACTAAAACTAAAAACTAAAAACTAAAAACTAAAAACTAAAAACTAAAAACTAAAAACTAAAAACTAAAAACTAAAAACTAAAAACTAAAAACTAAAAACTAAAAACTAAAAACTAAAAACTAAAACTAAAAACTAAAAACTAAAAACTAAAAACTAAAAACTAAAAACTAAAAACTAAAAACTAAAAACTAAAAACTAAAAACTAAAAAACTAAAAACTAAAAACTAAAAACTAAAAACTAAAAACTAAAAACTAAAAACTAAAAACTAAAAACTAAAAACTAAAAACTAAAAACTAAAAACTAAAAACTAAAAACTAAAAACTAAAAACTAAAAACTAAAAACTAAAAACTAAAAACTAAAAACTAAAAACTAAAAACTAAAAACTAAAAACTAAAAACTAAAAACTAAAAACTAAAAACTAAAACTAAAAACTAAAAACTAAAAACTAAAAACTAAAAACTAAAAACTAAAAACTAAAAACTAAAAACTAAAAACTAAAACTAAAACTAAAAACTAAAAACTAAAAACTAAAAACTAAAAACTAAAAACTAAAAACTAAAACAAAACTAAAACTAAAAACTAAAAACTAAAAACTAAAACTAAAAACTAAAAACTAAAAACTAAAAACTAAAAACTAAAAACTAAAAACTAAAAACTAAAAACTAAAAACTAAAACTAAAACTAAAAACTAAAAACTAAAAACTAAAAACTAAAAACTAAAAACTAAAAACTAAAAACTAAAAAACTAAAAACTAAAAACTAAAAACTAAAAACTAAAAACTAAAAACTAAAAACTAAAAACTAAAAACTAAAAACTAAAAACTAAAAACTAAAAACTAAAAACTAAAAACTAAAAACTAAAAACTAAAAACTAAAAAACTAAAAACTAAAAACTAAAAACTAAAAACTAAAAACTAAAAACTAAAAACTAAAAACTAAAAACTAAAAACTAAAAACTAAAAACTAAAAACTAAAAACTAAAAACTAAAAACTAAAAACTAAAAACTAAAAACTAAAAACTAAAAAACTAAAAAACTAAAAACTAAAAACTAAAAACTAAAAACTAAAAACTAAAAACTAAAAACTAAAAACTAAAAACTAAAAACTAAAAACTAAAAACTAAAAACTAAAAACTAAAAACTAAAAACTAAAAACTAAAAACTAAAAACTAAAAACTAAAAACTAAAAACTAAAAACTAAAAACAAAAACTAAAAACTAAAAACTAAAAACTAAAAACTAAAAACTAAAAACTAAAAACTAAAACTAAAAACTAAAAACTAAAAACTAAAAACTAAAAACTAAAAACTAAAAACTAAAAACTAAAAACTAAAAACTAAAAACTAAAAACTAAAAACTAAAAACTAAAAACTAAAAACTAAAAACTAAAAACTAAAAACTAAAAACTAAAAACTAAAAACTAAAAACTAAAAACTAAAAACTAAAAACTAAAAACTAAAAACTAAAAACTAAAAACTAAAAACTAAAAACTAAAAACTAAAAACTAAAAACTAAAAACTAAAAACTAAAAACTAAAAACTAAAAACTAAAAACTAAAAACTAAAAACTAAAAACTAAAAACTAAAAACTAAAAAACTAAAAACTAAAAACTAAAAACTAAAAACTAAAAACTAAAAACTAAAAACTAAAACAAAACTAAAAACTAAAAACTAAAAACTAAAAACTAAAAACTAAAAACTAAAAACTAAAAACTAAAAACTAAAAACTAAAAACTAAAAACTAAAAACTAAAAACTAAAAACTAAAAACTAAAAACTAAAAACTAAAAACTAAAAACTAAAAACTAAAAACTAAAAACTAAAAACTAAAAACTAAAAACTAAAAACTAAAAAACTAAAAACTAAAAACTAAAAACTAAAAACTAAAAACTAAAAACTAAAAACTAAAAACTAAAAACTAAAAAACTAAAAACTAAAAACTAAAAACTAAAAACTAAAAACTAAAAACTAAAAACTAAAAACTAAAAACTAAAAACTAAAAACTAAAAACTAAAAACTAAAAACTAAAAACTAAAAACTAAAAACTAAAAACTAAAAACTAAAAACTAAAAACTAAAAACTAAAAACTAAAAACTAAAAACTAAAAACTAAAAACTAAAAACTAAAAACTAAAAACTAAAAACTAAAAACTAAAAACTAAAAACTAAAAACTAAAAACTAAAAACTAAAAACTAAAAACTAAAAACTAAAAACTAAAACTAAAAACTAAAAACAAAAAACTAAAAACTAAAAACTAAAAACTAAAAACTAAAAACTAAAAACTAAAAACTAAAAACTAAAAACTAAAAACTAAAAACTAAAAACTAAAAACTAAAAACTAAAAACTAAAAACTAAAAACTAAAAAAAACTAAAAACTAAAAACTAAACTAAAAACTAAAAACTAAAAAACTAAAAACTAAAAACTAAAAACTAAAAACTAAAAACTAAAAACTAAAAACTAAAAAACTAAAAACTAAAAACTAAAAACTAAAAACTAAAAACTAAAAACTAAAAACTAAAAACTAAAAACTAAAAACTAAAAACTAAAAACTAAAAACTAAAAACTAAAAACTAAAAACTAAAAACTAAAAACTAAAAACTAAAAACTAAAAACTAAAAACTAAAAACTAAAAACTAAAAACTAAAAACTAAAAACTAAAAACTAAAAACTAAAAACTAAAAACTAAAAACTAAAAAACTAAAAACTAAAAACTAAAAACTAAAACTAAAAACTAAAAACTAAAAACTAAAAACTAAAAACTAAAAACTAAAAACTAAAAACTAAAAACTAAAAACTAAAAACTAAAAACTAAAAACTAAAAACTAAAAACTAAAAACTAAAAACTAAAAACTAAAAACTAAAAACTAAAAACTAAAAACTAAAAACTAAAAACTAAAAACTAAAAACTAAAAACTAAAAACTAAAAACTAAAAACTAAAAACTAAAAAACTAAAAACTAAAAACTAAAAACTAAAAACTAAAAACTAAAAACTAAAAACTAAAAACTAAAAACTAAAAACTAAAAACTAAAAACTAAAAACTAAAAACTAAAAACTAAAAACTAAAAACTAAAAACTAAAAACTAAAAACTAAAAACTAAAAACTAAAAACTAAAAACTAAAAACTAAAAACTAAAAACTAAAAACTAAAAACAAAAACTAAAAACTAAAAACTAAAAACTAAAAACTAAAAACTAAAAACTAAAAACTAAAAACTAAAAACTAAAAACTAAAAACTAAAAACTAAAAACTAAAAACTAAAAACTAAAAAATAAAAACTAAAAACTAAAAACTAAAAACTAAAAACTAAAAACTAAAAACTAAAAACTAAAAACTAAAAACTAAAAACTAAAAACTAAAAACTAAAAACTAAAAACTAAAAACTAAAAACTAAAAAACTAAAAACTAAAAACTAAAAACTAAAAACTAAAAACTAAAAACTAAAAACTAAAAACTAAAAACTAAAAACTAAAAACTAAAAACTAAAAACTAAAAACTAAAAACTAAAAACTAAAAACTAAAAACTAAAAACTAAAAACTAAAAACTAAAAACTAAAAACTAAAAACTAAAAACTAAAAACTAAAAACTAAAAACTAAAAACTAAAAACTAAAAACTAAAAACTAAAAACTAAAAACTAAAAACTAACAATTTTCTCAATTTCTGGAGTTTTTTTTTTGAAAAGGTCCAATAAACCAAAATTTCCAGTTTTTGCTTTTAGGGTGTTTTTGAAACCGCCTAGAATCAGGGGTTTTAAAAAACACCCAAAAAGCAAAAACTGAAAATTTGGTTTATTGGACCTTTTCAAAAAAACTCCAGATTTGGTCATTTTGGTCATTTTGGTCATTTTGGTCATTTTGGTCATTTTGGTCATTTTGGTCATTTTGGTCATTTTGGTCATTTTGGTCATTTTGGTCATTTTGGTCATTTTGGTCATTTTGGTCATTTTGGTCATTTTGGTCATTTTGGTCATTTTGGTCATTTTGGTCATTTTGGTCATTTGGTCATTTTGGTCATTTTGGTCATTTTGGTCATTTTGGTCATTTTGGTCATTTTGGTCATTTTGGTCATTTTGGTCATTTTGGTCATTTTGGTCATTTTGGTCATTTTGGTCATTTTGGTCATTTTGGTCATTTTGGTCATTTTGGTCATTTTGGTCATTTTGGTCATTTTGGTCATTTTGGTCATTTTGGTCATTTTGGTCATTTTGGTCATTTTGGTCATTTTGGTCATTTGGTCATTTTGGTCATTTTGGTCATTTTGGTCATTTTGGTCATTTTGGTCATTTTGGTCATTTTGGTCATTTTGGTCATTTTGGTCATTTTGGTCATTTTGGTAATTTTGGTCATTTTGGTCATTTTGGTCATTTTGGTCATTTTGGTCATTTTGGTCATTTTGGTCATTTTGGTCATTTTGGTCATTTTGGTCATTTTGGTCATTTTGGTCATTTTGGTCATTTTGGTCATTTTGGTCATTTTGGTCATTTTGGTCATTTTGGTCATTTTGGTCATTTTGGTCATTTTGGTCATTTTGGTCATTTTGGTCATTTTGGTCATTTTGGTCATTTTGGTCATTTTGGTCATTTTGGTCATTTTGGTCATTTTGGTCATTTTGGTCATTTTGGTCATTTTGGTCATTTTGGTCATTTTGGTCATTTTGGTCATTTTGGTCATTTTGGTCATTTTGGTCATTTTGGTCATTTTGGTCATTTTGGTCATTTTGGTCATTTTGGTCATTTTGGTCATTTTGGTCATTTTGGTCATTTTGGTCATTTTGGTCATTTTGGTCATTTTGGTCATTTTGGTCATTTTGGTCATTTTGGTCATTTTGGTCATTTTGGTCATTTTGGTCATTTTGGTCATTTTGGTCATTTTGGTCATTTTGGTCATTTTGGTCATTTGGTCATTTTGGTCATTTTGGTCATTTTGGTCATTTTGGTCATTTTGGTCATTTTGGTCATTTTGGTCATTTTGGTCATTTTGGTCATTTTGGTCATTTTGGTCATTTTTGTCATTTTTGTCATTTTGGTCATTTTGGTCATTTTGGTCATTTTGGTCATTTTGGTCATTTTGGTCATTTTGGTCATTTTGGTCATTTTGGTCATTTTGGTCATTTTGGTCATTTTGGTCATTTTGGTCATTTTGGTCATTTTGGTCATTTTGGTCATTTTGGTCATTTTGGTCATTTTGGTCATTTTGGTCATTTTGGTCATTTTGGTCATTTTGGTCATTTTGGTCATTTTGGTCATTTTGGTCATTTTGGTCATTTTGGTCATTTTGGTCATTTTGGTCATTTTGGTCATTTTGGTCATTTTGGTCATTTTGGTCATTTTGGTCATTTTGGTCATTTTGGTCATTTTGGTCATTTTGGTCATTTTGGTCATTTTGGTCATTTTGGTCATTTTGGTCATTTTGGTCATTTTGGTCATTTTGGTCATTTTGGTCATTTTGGTCATTTTGGTCATTTTGGTCATTTTGGTCATTTTGGTCATTTTGGTCATTTTGGTCATTTGGTCATTTTGGTCATTTTGGTCATTTTGGTCATTTTGGTCATTTTGGTCATTTTGGTCATTTTGGTCATTTTGGTCATTTTGGTCATTTTGGTCATTTTGGTCATTTTGGTCATTTTGGTCATTTTGGTCATTTTGGTCATTTTGGTCATTTTGGTCATTTTGGTCATTTTGGTCATTTTGGTCATTTTGGTCATTTTGGTCATTTTGGTCATTTTGGTCATTTGGTCATTTTGGTCATTTTGGTCATTTTGGTCATTTTGGTCATTTTGGTCATTTTGGTCATTTTGGTCATTTTGGTCATTTTGGTCATTTGGTCATTTTGGTCATTTTGGTCATTTTGGTCATTTTGGTCATTTTGGTCATTTTGGTCATTTTGGTCATTTTGGTCATTTTGGTCATTTTGGTCATTTTGGTCATTTTGGTCATTTTGGTAATTTTGGTCATTTTGGTCATTTTGGTCATTTTGGTCATTTTGGTCATTTTGGTCATTTTGGTCATTTTGGTCATTTTGGTCATTTTGGTCATTTTGGTCATTTTGGTCATTTTGGTCATTTTGGTCATTTTGGTCATTTTGGTCATTTTGGTCATTTTGGTCATTTTGGTCATTTTGGTCATTTTGGTCATTTTGGTCATTTTGGTCATTTTGGTCATTTTGGTCATTTTGGTCATTTTGGTCATTTTGGTCATTTTGGTCATTTTGGTCATTTTGGTCATTTTGGTCATTTTGGTCATTTTGGTCATTTTGGTCATTTTGGTCATTTTGGTCATTTTGGTCATTTTGGTCATTTTGGTCATTTTGGTCATTTTGGTCATTTTGGTCATTTTGGTCATTTTGGTCATTTTGGTCATTTTGGTCATTTTGGTCATTTTGGTCATTTTGGTCATTTTGGTCATTTTGGTCATTTTGGTCATTTTGGTCATTTTGGTCATTTTGGTCATTTTGGTCATTTTGGTCATTTTGGTCATTTGGTCATTTTGGTCATTTTGGTCATTTTGGTCATTTTGGTCATTTTGGTCATTTTGGTCATTTTGGTCATTTTGGTCATTTTGGTCATTTTGGTCATTTTGGTCATTTTGGTCATTTTGGTCATTTTGGTCATTTTGGTCATTTTGGTCATTTTGGTCATTTTGGTCATTTTGGTCATTTTGGTCATTTTGGTCATTTTGGTCATTTTGGTCATTTTGGTCATTTTGGTCATTTTGGTCATTTTGGTCATTTTGGTCATTTTGGTCATTTTGGTCATTTTGGTCATTTTGGTCATTTTGGTCATTTTGGTCATTTTGGTCATTTTGGTCATTTTGGTCATTTTGGTCATTTTGGTCATTTTGGTCATTTTGGTCATTTTGGTCATTTTGGTCATTTTGGTCATTTTGGTCATTTTGGTCATTTTGGTCATTTTGGTCATTTTGGTCATTTTGGTCATTTTGGTCATTTTGGTCATTTTGGTCATTTTGGTCATTTTGGTCATTTTGGTCATTTTGGTCATTTTGGTCATTTTGGTCATTTTGGTCATTTTGGTCATTTTGGTCATTTTGGTCATTTTGGTCATTTTGGTCATTTTGGTCATTTTGGTCATTTTGGTCATTTTGGTCATTTTATTCATTTTGGTCATTTTATTCATTTTGGTTATTTTATTCATTTTGGTCATTTTGGTCATTTTAGTCATTAAGGTCATTTGGTCATTTTGGTCATTTTTTTTTTCATTTGATCAATTTGGTCATTTTGGTCATTTGGTCATTTTGGTCATTTTGGTCATTTTGGTCATTTTGGTCATTTTGGTCATTTTGGTCATTTTGGTCATTTTGGTCATTTTGGTCATTTTGGTCATTTTGGTCATTTTGGTCATTTTGGTCATTTTGGTCATTTTGGTCATTTTGGTCATTTTGGTCATTTTGGTCATTTTGGTCATTTTGGTCATTTTGGTCATTTTGGTCATTTTGGTCATTTTGGTCATTTTGGTCATTTTGGTCATTTTGGTCATTTTGGTCATTTTGGTCATTTTGGTCATTTTGGTCATTTTGGTCATTTTGGTCATTTTGGTCATTTTGGTCATTTTGGTCATTTTGGTCATTTTGGTCATTTTGGTCATTTTGGTCATTTTGGTCATTTTGGTCATTTTGGTCATTTTGGTCATTTTGGTCATTTTGGTCATTTTGGTCATTTTGGTCATTTTGGTCATTTTGGTCATTTTGGTCATTTTGGTCATTTTGGTCATTTTGGTCATTTTGGTCATTTTGGTCATTTTGGTCATTTTGGTCATTTTGGTCATTTTGGTCATTTTGGTCATTTTGGTCATTTTGGTCATTTTGGTCATTTTGGTCATTTTGGTCATTTTGGTCATTTTGGTCATTTTGGTCATTTTGGTCATTTTGGTCATTTTGGTCATTTTGGTCATTTTGGTCATTTTGGTCATTTTGGTCATTTTGGCCATTTTGGTCATTTTGGTCATTTTGGTCATTTTGGTCATTTTGGTCATTTTGGTCATTTTGGTCATTTTGGTCATTTTGGTCATTTTGGTCATTTTGGTCATTTTGGTCATTTTGGTCATTTGGTCATTTTGGTCATTTTGGTCATTTTGGTCATTTTGGTCATTTTGGTCATTTTGGTCATTTTGGTCATTTTGGTCATTTTGGTCATTTTGGTCATTTTGGTCATTTTGGTCATTTTGGTAATTTTGGTCATTTTGGTCATTTTGGTCATTTTGGTCATTTTGGTCATTTTGGTCATTTTGGTCATTTTGGTCATTTTGGTCATTTTGGTCATTTTGGTCATTTTGGTCATTTTGGTCATTTTGGTCATTTTGGTCATTTTGGTCATTTTGGTCATTTTGGTCATTTTGGTCATTTTGGTCATTTTGGTCATTTTGGTCATTTTGGTCATTTTGGTCATTTTGGTCATTTTGGTCATTTTGGTCATTTTGGTCAAGTCAAGTCAAGTCAAGTCAAGTCAACGGACAAAAGGATCAAAATTGAAAAAATGGAAGAATGGACAAATTGGACAAAATTGACAAATTAACAAGTTAAATAGAAAAATAAATAAAAGACAATTTTAAAATCTATGATTCTTCTTTATTCGAACTCGATAAACTCGTCGACGTCACAATAGAACTAAAACGACACCTTCCCTTTCTGTCTCTCTGACTTACCTTAAGTAACGTTACGGGGGATCTTACTCTCTCAGATTGCATTATGTTTTTGCTTCTAAACCAACATTAGAATTGTATCACCTTAAAATTACGTGTTGTGTGTGTTTGTGTTTTCAATAAAGTGCGCGCAATTCGCCATCAAATAATACTCTCGTGTTCACACCTTCTCCGCCAGCAGCCGCACCTGGTCCTGGCCGCCATCCGGGCTGAGCTTGATTACTTTGTGCTTGCCGGTGGCCGCGCCCGGATCGTACCCGTACAGGAAGATCGACCCGATGACGAGCGCCGCGCCGACGGTGAACTGCATCGTGAGCGTGAAATCGAACAGATACATCGAGGCGACGCAGGAGATGATGATGGCGAGCGAGGTGGCGAATCCTTTGAGGATGTTGTCGGCGTACTTGACGACGACGGCGACGATGAGGCCACCGCCGGCCTGCAGGATGATTAGGTAGGTGATGAAGCCGTCGTAGCCGAAGAAGAACCCGTTGGCGGAGAGTTTGGAGCCGTCGTTCACGATGCAGGTGAGCAGGCCGAAGGGGAGGGAGAGCAGCGAGAGTTGGATGTTGCGCATCCAGATGGAGATGTCGGCGCCTTTGAGCATCTTTTCGAAGTAGATTCCGGCGAAGCCGGACAGGAAGCAGGCGCCGAGGGCGGCGCTGAAGCCGAGAAGACGGTTTTGCTCGGGTTCGCCGGGCATTTGTTGTTGGCGGGAAGCGGCGGTTCCGCTGGAGTCGGTTTGCGCCAGTTGGACGCTGGCCACGCCGATGACCAGGGCCACGAGGGCGGCCCACTGCGTTGGGAGGAGTCGCTTGCGGAGGATGATCACGGCGAAGACGGCCGTCGTCAGGATTTTCAGCTGGTACGTGACCTGGTAGGTGGCCGCGTCTAGGTGGGAAGCGGACACGTACAGCAGGTTGTTCTGCAGGATGTACAGGAAGGACGGAACGCAGATCTTGAGCGTGTCCATCGGTTGCTTCACGATTGTGTTGTGCAGGGTCGCCTTGAGCCGCAGCACGCTTTTGCCCTCCTCCAGGAAGACCAGCACCAGGCTGGTGGCCAGCTTGACCACCTCGGCCATTACGACGGCCGTCGAGCTTAGGAACATGTCGCCGGGCCGGGTCCGGGCGTAACGCATGCTGAGGCCGAGGATGGCATTCTGCAGGGTCAGCGTCACCAGGCTCAGATATTTCAGGTTGCTGTTGTTGGGCTCTGTGAACAAGTGTCCCGATTAGTCACATAACATACAAAATTAGCAAATTCTTACTCGGTGCCATCGCGGTGCGAATTTGGTCAAAACCAGTTTTCTTTGCTCCCTACTTGGAATCGTTCCAATTTCAAGTTAAACGAAGGTTATTCACTGTCTAAACGATTTCATCTCTTCCTTGCGTGTCACAATCGCTGAAACTAACTACTTAAGCTATCAAATCGTGCTTAAACCACTTAAAAATAAATCGAAACTCGTCTCGTTTAAAGTTGTTTAAAAACCATCTTCAGAATTTTTTGATTACGTTGACAGAATTGCATCTCCGGCTTGCTGTCTCGCTTAACCGTGTCGCAAAGATCCCGTAGAAAGAGTGAGACAGGATCAATCGTTGATTTTGTTTTGTTTTGATTGCGACCCCGGTTGACGTTTCTCCGCAAACCGGTCGGTAATGCAGTGCGAAAGCGTGATGTTAGCCCGCTTGATTGAGTTACAAAAAAATCTTGAGCATCCCCAGTGGCAACTGTCAAATCGCAATCAAAATAAAAACAAAACGCGCGTGGTGTTGTGAGGGCAGGTGCGGTCGGAGCACGATTTTTTGTTTCGGATTCTTTTTAATTTGTGGAATTTAAGGAAAAACTAAAAGTTTACTAGCAATGCAAACGTCTCAGATTTCCGATATTGTGCAGGTGGAGCCCGGACGGGACAATCCGATTTTGTGTAAGTTCTTTAGCTCTCATACTTATTTCCAGAGCAACATTTGAAAGGGGCGGTACGACATTGCTCTTACGGCCTTTCGTCCCATTTAAACGCGTGTAATGAAAGGCCGTAAGAGCAATGTCGTACCGCCCCTTTCAAATGTTGCTCCAGATTTGAAGGCTTAAATTAATTTACAGTAAACATTCGAAAACCTGGAGAAAAGTTATGATATTAACCCTCTATTGCCCAATTTTTTTTTCGAAATTTTTTATTCTTCCCGTGTTTAAGGGAACATTTTGACCAACTTTTGCTCTACGAAAAATTTTACTTCTCTTGTTTTATGTTTTTCTTATTTATTTTTTTAAGTATTTTAATTTGTTTTTATTTTGATTAATTTATGTTTGTTCGTGGTCGAAAGCAACAAAGCTCAGTCGAGACACGCACCACTCTAGGCGTAATGGGGGGGAGAAGTGGTAGGATTTCAAGTGTGACGGGTTTCGATTTTTTAAATCGAAGCCCGTCTAGAGGCGGGGTTACGTTGTAGAGGATTAATCCCGTAGACATTACCGGAATAACTTTGAATAACGTATTTATTTAACATCAGTATTTAACATCACTTTAGGTAATATTGATACAGATTAGTTTGACACCCCGTTTACACGAAGTTCACACACACTACTAAACGTCTGTTTTGATAGTGTGCGTGAGCGCCGTGCAAAAAGTGACAGTTCGTCACTTTTTAGTTTGACTTTGACCAACCAACGGGGTTACAAACTTAAAAAGTTTCAAATGGAAATTGGCCAACCACCGGGGGTTGAGTGTTTTTGAATTTTACTACTTCGAATATATTTGAATTAAGAGGCACTCAATCAATGCAGGTTCCATTCCAGGATTGAAATAAAAAAAACATAATTTGTAATGCGAAATTTCCAAAAAAAAATTAAAAAATATATTAAAAAGTAAAAAAATATATATAAAACGTGACAAAATTTAGATTCCAAAAAATCATGATCAAATTTTTAAATACTTAAATTCTATGAATTTTAAACTCTTAATTACTGAATTCTAGATTAAATTTTCAAAACAACCTATCCCTCATGGGTTTCCTATGCAGATAGGACCTTTTGAAAATTTAATCGAGAATTAATTTTTTCTCTGTCTTTAAATTTTGAATTCTCATTCGAGCTGTCACCTTCGGCGTGCTAACATCGTGTCGAATAAGTAGCTCTCGCGAAAAGTTAATTTATTACCGCTCCCGGTGTGTTCGCCAGCACCCTGGGGAAAAGAAAGCAGCCCAAGCCGCCGCCGCTACCCGGCGAAGGCTCACCCGCACGGGACAGTTCGTCGCAGATCCTGCAGCGGGTGAATTACAAAAAGGTCCGCAAACAGCAGCAGGAAATCGCCGCGACGACCCCGCTTTCAAGACGCCATCGAAGAAATTCGCTCGGCGGAATCTCGTCGACTTCGGACCAGCTCAACAATCATCGTCCTGGCACCCAACCCGGAGGAGGCACTGGTGGTTTCCCGACGTTTAACCAGTACGACGCGCTCGACTTCGACATCTCCGGCGACGATGAGGAGAACAACAACAATGGCGGCGATGGGGAAACTGCTGCCGCTGGTAGTGGTGCTGCCGTTGGTAGTGTTGTGAAAAACCCGGTTCTTGTACCCACCAAGGTGAGATGTCCGCCGATCTTTGTCTACGGTTCCAGTGTCCCGGCACTCAACCGGCTTTTGTCAACAACCCAGCTGGGCATCGACGACTACATCCTGCGGGTAAACAAAGGCTACATCCAGATCAGGGTGTCGACTAAAATTCACTTCACTGCTGTGGTGAGTACATTGAAAAATTCCGACGTCCAGTTTTATACACACGGAACCAGCGACGAAACACCGGTAAAAATTGTTCTTTCCGGGCTGCCTGTGTTCCCCGTCGAAGACGTGAAACTGGAACTCGAAAGTGTTTTTCTGCGCCCTACCAGCGTCCGCCAGATGGGGAAGTCGAAACACGGCGACTACGCGCTGTACCTGCTGCAGTTCGAGAAAGGAACGGTGAAACTCCAGGAGCTGCAACAGATCAAGGCCCTGTTCAACGTCATCGTTCGCTGGAGGCACTACTCCAAGAAGAAGTCGGATGTTGTCCAATGTTTCCGGTGCCAGCAGTACGGGCACGGGATGAGAAACTGCCATCTGGAGGCCAAGTGCGTGAAGTGTGGCGAGCGCCACCAGACGACCGCATGCGTACTCCCCGCGCGAGCCGACGTCGTGGTCAACGACGACCGCTCACAAATCCGCTGTGCTAACTGCAGCCAAAACCACACAGTGAACTACAAGGGTTGCCCCACCCGCCTTAAGTACCTGCAGGACTTGAAGGTCAAGAAGAAGACGAGTCCCGCCGGCAGAAGCAACGCTCCGAAGGTGTTTGTAGTTCATGCGCCTGTCCCCAAGCCACTGGGTGGTAACTTGAGCCAACTGCTCGGCAGCATCGCGAATCCTGGGGTCTCGTACTCGCAAGCCGTGCAGGGCCAACCCGAGTCGTCAAACTTATTTACCGTTGAAGAGTTCATGAGCCTAGCCAGTGAACTCTTCACTAGGCTTTCGAATTGCCAGTCGAAAGCCATGCAATTTCTCGCCCTCAGCGAGCTCATTATCAAGTTTGTTTATAATGGCCAACCTTAGCTCGCTGAAGGTGATGAATTGGAACTGCCGTTCCATCCGCAACAAAGTTGTGGAATTTTTCCACTTCCTCGAAGCTCACAAAATCGACATCGCTGCAATCACGGAGACCTGGCTGCAGCTCAACAACTCGGTGTACCACGAAAACTACACCATTGTTCGCGCGGACCGTAATTCGCCGGATGCTGCTCGAGGGGGAGGAGTTGCACTTCTGGTGCGTAACGGGATAAAGTACTCCAAGCTCGAAACTTCGACCCGGGCAATCGAGTCCGTTGGGGTCACGATCAATGTGGATCCCGCACCAGTGAACATCGTTGCTGTTTACTACCCTGGCTCGACCCGCAGGGCAACGCTTTGTCAGTTCCGACGTGAAATACGGCAGCTCAGCAGCATCGATGGGTCAGTCTTCCTGGTGGGTGATTTGAACGCGCGGCATAGGATGTGGAACTGCACCAGGGCCAACAAGGCAGGACAAATACTGCACCAAGAGTACGAGTCCAAGGACATCTACATACACGCTCCGGATACTCCCACCCGCTGCCCCGCTGGACGAGGGAGGCCTTCCACGTTGGACCTGGTCATCTCAAACAACCTGGTGCAGATGTCGAAGCCGATAACGCACGTCGAACTGTCGTCGGACCATCTGCCGGTCACCTTTACGATCGACGCTGACGTTCCAGTCGCCCCGGCTGGAAGACTCGTCCGATGCTTCGACAGAGCGAACTGGAGCACATTTGCTCGCTCGATCGAGCGGGAGGTCGACCTTAACGCAAGCTGGATCAACGATCTGGATCGCTCGGAGAAAATCGACGACGCCATCGACAAGTTCACCGCCATCCTCAAAGCAGCTGAGGAAGCCGCTGTCCCTTCGCGTAGGATCCTACCTCAGAAGAAGGACATTCCCGACGAGCTGAAGCTGCTAATCCGGCTGAGGAACGTGCGGCGTAGACAGTTCATCCGAAGACGGGACCCGCTCATCGGAGCGGTGGTGACCCACCTGAACAACGTCATCAGCACCAAAAGCGCCGAACACCGCTACAAAAACTTCGGCACCTTGCTAAGGACGCTGGACAACGGCAGCAACAAGTTCTGGAAGCTTACCCGCAACCTCCGGAACACGGTCAAGTACAGCCCCCCGCTGAACGTCAACGGAGACCTCGTAGCGAGCCCTTCAGCGAAAGCCGAAGCGCTCGCGAGTGCATTCGCCGCTGCCCACAACAACGAGCAACCAGGTGATCCCGAAACATCGGCCGCTGTGGAGAACGCGCTTGGCCACATCCGAGCGACAACTCCTCCCGTGCCTCCGGCCGCCCTTGTCAAGCCGAAAGAGGTCAAGGCGATCATCCGCACGCTCAAAAACCGGAAGTCTCCTGGGCAAGACGGAATCCGGAATACGTGCCTCAAGCAGCTGCCAAGAAAAGGGTTGGTCGTCCTGACCAAAATCTTCAACGCTTGCCTGGCCTTGGGCTACTTTCCGGCCGGCTGGAAACACGCGAACGTGATCGCCATCCCAAAGGCGAACAAGGACATAACCAATCCAGGTAACTACCGCCCGATCAGCCTTTTGAGCAGCCTGAGCAAACTCCTGGAACGGGTGATCCTCGCCCGGATAAACCGTCACCTGGAGACGGAGCAACTCATCCCACACGAGCAGTTCGGCTTCAAGCCGGGGCACTCAACGGTGCACCAACTCGCCCGTATCTCGGAGATGGTGAAGCGCGGTTTCCTGGCGGGGAAGTCGACCGGCATGATCCTTCTCGACGTCGAAAAGGCCTACGACTCCGTGTGGCAGGACGCCGTGGTCTACAAGCTCTTCCGCTCGAACCTCCAGCCGTTCCTGGTCAAGATCGTCGAGTCGTTCCTGACAAAGCGGTCGTTTACGGTGACGGTGAATGGCGAGCGTTCCTCCGTCCACAACATCCCCTTCGGCGTGCCCCAAGGATCAGTGCTGAGCCCGACTCTCTACAACATCCTTACCTCCGACGTGCCGATGATCGATGGAGTGTCGTACGCATTCTTTGCGGATGACACTGCATACTTGGCATCGGATAAGGACCCGAAGATCGTCGTCACCCACCTACAAGCGGCACAGAACAACCTCGAGGAGTTTCAGCGGAAGTGGCGCATCAAGCTGAATGCTGGGAAAACCCAGTCCATATTCTTCACCAGGAGGCGTGCTGCTCGGCACCTTCCCCGCAGATCGATCAGCGTCAACGGCCAGCCTGCAACGTGGGACGATGATGTCACGTACCTGGGAGTGGTGCATGACAAGAAGCTAAAGTACGACAAGCACGTGAACTACATCATCGGGAAGGTGGATCGGTCCACCAAAGCGCTCTACTCCCTGCTGAATCGGCGGTCGAAGCTGAGCATCAAGAACAAGTCGCTCGTTGTCAAGTGCATCATCCGTCCAATGCTGACCTACGCTGCTGCGGTCTGGGGCAACTGCGCCAAATCGCACCGTAAGCGACTCCAGGTGAAGCAGAACAAGCTGCTCAAGATGGTGCACAACCTGGACCCGTGGTACCCGACCGACGATCTACACAAGCTGGCCGGCGTCGACACCATCGACGCAAGCATCGAAAGGGCAACGAGAACCTTCAGGACTTCGTGTGGGATGTCAACGAATCCGCTCATCGAAGCACTCCTCCGTCAATAACTGTGATATTAGTTTTTAAGCCAAACTTAGATCTAGGGTTTTTTCTCAAAATTTATTTTCCCTAAAAGAACACCCAGTTAGCAAAATCTAAACGCAGAAATATGTATCCTCCCTGCAAAGGCTTATGAATTGATCTCAGTTGAAAGGTTCTCCAAATCTCTGAATTGCAAATGTAACATCCTGGAACAGAACTGTTAAATTCTAATAAAAACACAATTGAAATTGAAAAAATAAATTTTGAATTCTTATATTAAATTAAAAATTGAAAAAAATATGGATTCTTTAATTCTTAAACCCTTAGTTTCTATATCCCGAAATTTTTGAAATTCCTACACACTTTGATTTTTTATCGAATTCGGTAGTAGAAAAACCGGTAAAGTTTAGATCGGTAAGCCATCTGTCAAAATGAACAAAATTTCTCCGAATTGCGGTTGTACGATGAACAAACATGATCTTCATTACTGAATTTCGGTATGTTTTTACGGAATTCGTAAATTGGGTACTAAAGCCCGATGTCAATTTTTATGTGCAACGGTAAAAAACACGATTAAAAACCATTTCTGATCACTTTTTTTCATTTTAATACAATTTTTTTTTGACAAAACAACATTTTTTCGATGGATCAACTATGGTCCCCTTGGAACGAGCTTTCAAGTAGGACCTTTTCTGTCAAGAAGGACCGCGAGGTTAATTTTTCAAAATTGATTTAAAAATCCATTTTAAACTCTTTGTGGTCGTACAAAGGGTCATTGTACTCAGAAAAATAAGCTTTATCACTGTACACAATAATATCAGCAATCTAAGCTTCATTTTAGGACCCAATTGTCGGTTTACCGAACTGTTCAGCAGTTGAAAATTTGGCAAACTTTACCGAATTCGGTAAAAAAAATCTAAGTGTGTATTCTTACATTCTTAAATTGAATAATTCGCAGTTTCACAAAATTGAAAAAAATATTTTTTTTGAATCATATTTTAAGCTAGCGACTAAATATTTGAAAAGAATAAAGATGTCGTGTTTCGATTAAAGACTTCCAACATTTTCAATTATTTTTGAATTAAATTTATTTCTTAAACTTCTTAATTTATGATTTTCATAAGTTTTACATTTCTAAATTTTCTTTTTTTCGAATTCTTAAATTCATTAATTTAAAAAATAGTTTTAAATTTTGTTTTTAATTTTTGAATATTTTTTTTCATTTTCTAATTTTAGAATTTGAATCTATTTTTTATATTTGAACAAGCTCTTCCCGGCAAACTTCGTCCTGCCCTTTTTTGGTTTCGTGACGTTTCTTGCTTGTTTTCTAATTCAGCCTCCTGTGATCTAAATTTTAGTTTACGTAACTTTTCCCATACAATCCGCAGATTTTCCGGAATCGGTTCCAGAGTGGCCAAAGTTGTAACTTTTTGGCGTAAGAACCTTCCTTGAACTTATACGAACCTAACGCAACAAAGAGCACCTCGATCCGACGTTTCGTGTTGAATTGATTCGCGTTCGAACAAAACCGTCGAAATTTTTTATATATATACAAGCTCTTCCCGGCAAACTTCGTCCTGCCCTTTTTTGGTTTCCTGACGTTTCTTGCTTGTTTGCTAATTCAGCCTCCTGTGATCTAAATTTGAGTTCACGTAACTTTTCCCATACAATCTGCAGATTTTCCGGAATCGGTTCCAGAGTGGGCAAAGTTGTAACTTTTTGGCGTAAGAACCTTCCTTGGGCTTATACGAACCCAACGCAACAAAGAGCACCTCGATCCGACGCTCCGTATTGAACTGATTCGCGTTCGAACAAAACCGTCGAAATTTTTTATATAAATAGAAGAAGATATATTGATTAAAAGATTTTTTATTCAAATGAATTTTTGAATATATGAGTTTCTTTGCTTGAAAATTTAAAGTTGTTAATGCTTTTTTCTAAGTTTTACAGTAGTTGTTCGGTAACTGGGCTGCTTTTTAACTGGTCGCTCGATAATTGGGCCTTAGCCCAGAAAGCAGACAAACGTCAAAAAACCAAAACAAAAATTAAGTTTGAAAAAAAAAACAAGTTGTAAAAGAAATAAATCAATTTTCTGAAACTTCGGACAACGAAAACATCAGTCGTCCACAAGTCTCTAATTTGGTGTCTTGGGCAAAGTTGTAGGTTACACTCTATCATAAAAACTACCCTTCGTTATTGGACTTTTCACACAAAAAAGGTGCACATCAAATTTTGGATTGCCATTTCAGTAAAATAAATAACAGATACGTATTTCGTCTACTACTTGCAGCCTTCATCAGTGTTCTGTTCTCGCCAACAGAAGAGAACACTGATGAAGTCTGCAAGTAGTAGACGAAATACGTATCTGTCAAGATATTAAAAATATATAGCGGAATTAAAAGGAACAACTCTCGGGTTAGTTTTCAAAACGTCGTAAGAGCCAAACCCCTCAAGTGGAGAAAACCGATGAACAAGTTTTCGACCATTATTTTAATTCTTATTTATATGTAAGTGGGTTTCAAGGGCATATTTTTAGTCAAAATCATTGCTTTGACTATAAGCTATGGTTGTCATATCAAGTGAATTAATTTTTTTAACAATTAATGTGTGTTTTAGCCTTGTTTTACCACACCAGGTTGATTCGACCTTTTACATGAGCAAATTGTCTCATACGTCCCTGTACTTGGGACATTTTTTGAGTAAGAATGACAATACGACCATTGGCAAAATTTATTTATTTTATGACTAAACCACATTTAAATCAAACATTATTATTTTGAACATCGTTTCAACACCCCCCGCAATGAGGGCAGTCGATGTTTTGTGTTTTTGGAGGAGATTGGGAGAAAACATCGCAGGGGAGAAAGGTCCAACTGACAGATTTTATTCTCCCTCTCTCGCGTTGGCTCATACGCTAGCTGAGAGCACGAACAAAATGACGAATTACCACTGATTTGTTTATCTTTTCTTCAGTGGTCTATAGGACCTTGAAGAACTCGGGGTTCCTGGAGTTTTGAGAGGGCGTTTATGCGTGATAAGATGGATGCGGTCATTATCGCTTGTTCCTGAACAGATTATGCAACTTGATTTTGTGTTGGTTTAGGCTGCCACACAAAATGATGATTTTGGGGGAAGCTAGCCGTCTCTTCCGGAATAAATGACTGAAACTGGGTTTTGCTGGCTGGCAAATTGGAAAATATTCTTCGCGCATCCTTTAAGTCATATAATCAGCGCAATGTTTTTAACGGGATGCCAAATTTTCATCATTTTTCGTTAAAACTCATGTGCGCATAATCATAAAGCAATTAAAACTGACCTTACGTCCTTTTTCTATGAGCGTAAGTACATTTTCGAAATTATCAGTACTTACGACCTTGCATCACCAAGGACGTATGTGACTTCTCCGTATGAAAAGCACATTCGACCTTTTATATGCGGGCGATATTTTTGTTTAAATTTATTTTTTTTGGAAATTCTGCTCGAGTAGATCATTAGTAGTGCGTTAGAAGAGTGCAACCGTGCCAAAAACTCAATTTTGAACAACTGGCGCTTACGACCTTTTGAAAACAAACCCGAGAACTCGTCTCTTTGTATTCATAGTAATGCATTCTGCTAAAACGCTCAACCAAACCACAAAATAAATAACTGAATTCGGCTGAGATTCGGCAATAAATAAAAACATTGCTGTAAAATCAGTAACTGCACAACTGTCAAACTGGAATGTCACTTATGACTTATTGTTTGGATGCCGCCGAGAGAAAATGAAGAAAAATATGAATAACAAACGCCCCGATGCTAACCACCTGTTTTTTCTAGGTTTGGAGGATTGATAAAATAAATGAATTGATAACAGTTTTTTAAATAATTTTTTATATTGCTTATTGCGAGATAAAATCACGTTTCTCAATCGCTGTGAGTGACTAACTTGAGCAGGTTAAAAATCAGCAAGTTGAACTGAAATTCTGCATTGATTTGGCTGTCAACTTGGTTTGTTTTTAATATTTTCCAAAAAGTCAGCTGAAAACTCAAGGCATCCTTTGACAACAGCCAAAAATTTGTTCTGCGGTTGTCATGCGGCTGTCATGCGACCATTATCTTCGGTCATATCGCCGCGCGTGAGCTCTAATTATTAACGCCCGCAGTAATACCTGAAATACCAGCAATGATTGCAGAAACTTCTTCAAATGATCTGTCAAACTGACACAAGAAAATTACTGAATTTTCAGCAAAATAATATGATGTTTCTTTTGCTGAAATTTCAGTTGTTTTGACAACAAGTTTAGTGAAATTTTAGTAAACTATCTGTCAAAGTGACAAATGTCAGTTAAATGGGAATTTAGCAAATCTAAATTACTGAATCATTTACTGAAATTTTAGTTGATGAATTTTCAGTAAAACTTTTCTGAATTTCAGCAAAAAAAAATTGGTGTGTGCAGTGGTAATGTTATAGACATAACCAAAAAGACGAAGAAATTAATTTAAACTTAGGCTAGCATATTTATTGGTGTTAACAAATTTAAAAAAAAGATATACCTACTAATCGAATGTAATTCTACAATTCTAAAAAATTCTCTCACACAGTAAACTTCCAAAATGCGGAGATGAGCTTCAAGAAGGACCGCCGCATCCAGAGCTTCCGCGCGGTGGACGTTAATCGCGAAGCGGCCGCCAAATCCGGTGACGATTCATCCTCCACCTCGTCCCGAATGGTGGTGGTGGGCTGCGATCAGCAGGTGTACCGGGGTTACGTGGGCGAAGGTCTGCCGACGGAGTTGATGCGCAGTTACGTGGCGATCCGGAACCGGAAGAGCGGCAAGATGCGGCTGATTCAGCTGGAAGAGTGTACGATGTTGAATGCGTGCTATGATGATAACAAGAACAAGTTCCGGGAGGAGGATCACTCGAAGACGGCGATGAGGAAGTTTGGCGGGAAGGTCGCGATGCAGGCGCTGGAGCGGATCGAGCGGGCCGATGCGAACATTGATGTGGCGAATGAGAGCATTCAGAGCATGATGGAGAAGTACGACGAGTCGCAGTTCTTAGACGATAGTGAGTTCACCAAGAGTCGCGTTGAGGGCGAACTCATTCTGGCCAGTATGAAGCCGCCGAGGAATCCGGATGCGAAAACGGCTGCTGATTTGTACGTGCTGGACCAGCTGATTCCGAAGTCACTGCTCGTTCATCTCAAGCAGGTTGGACTCGGCTTTTTGGAGAAGGAACCCGACACGCTGGAGCTGGCGAACGTCTACCTCACCAACAAGGTCAAATCGGTGCTCCAGTGCAAGGAACCCGACTCCAAGCAGGGCATCGAAACGCTCCAGATTTCCCTCTTCATGGACGCGCTCGTTCGTCTCCTCTCGTCTAAGGGTCGCCTCCTGCGCAAGCAGGAACTCTCCCCCTTCTCCAAGCAGCTCGACAAAGAAATCAAGCAAAGCTTCTCCCAAATCAACTCCCACGAACTCACCAAAACCCGATACACCGAACACAAAGCGCTCACGTACTACCTCGCGTTGGCGTTCATCCTCGAGAACGGAACCATCGACGTGGAGCAGATTCACAACGGGCTCGCCATCAGCAAGGTGGAGTTGCTCAAGTTTGCGGCGTTCATCGGTGGGTCGTACAACTCGACCAAGAATTGTCTGGTGCTGCGGCTTGGGGGTGGCGCCGATGCCGCCTCGGGGACGTTTATGGCCAAGCGGCGGTTCGTGAGGCGCAAGTAGGAACGATGGCAAAGGGGAGGGGAATTTGAATTGAATATAATGCTTATTCGTTGAAAGAGTTGGTGTTCTTTATTGATCCGAAACTGTTGAAAATATCATGTTAAGCATTCTCTTTTTTTTAAATTGAACTCAGTTAAAAAAATGATAAAATTAACATTGAAAATCAAAAATTAAAAGAAAAAAAACATTCTAAAAAATTTAAAAAAAATAAATTATAAGATTATGAAAAAATTTAATTTCTTTAATTTTTATAATTTTTTAATTCTTAAATTCATAAATTTTAAAATTCTTAAATTCTGAAAAAATTCCTGAAATCCCAAAATTTCAAAATTCTTAGGTTCTCAAATTCCTCAATTCTTGAATTATTAAATTCTTAAATCCCTGAATTCTAAAATTCTTATATTTTTAAATTCTTAAATTCTTATTTTTTTTAAATTCTTAAATCCCTAAATTCTTAAATTCTTGAATTCCTAAATTCTTAAATCCCTAAATTCTTAAATTCTTAAACTCTTAAATTCTTAAATTCTCAAATTCTTAAATTCTTTTTTTATTCTTTATTATAGAGTTTTTCAGCCGGAGGCTGGTTCAACTCGTACGTTCTTAAATTATTAAATCCTTAAATTCTTAAATTCTTAATTTTTTTAAATTCTTAAATCCCAAAATTCTTAAATTCTTGAATTCTTAAATTCTTATATCCCTAAATTCTTAAATTCTTAAATTCTTAAATTCTTAAATTCTTAAATTCTTAAATTCTTAAATTCTTAAATTCTTAAATTCTTAAATTCTTAAATTCTTAAATTCTTAAATTCTTAAATACTTAAATTCTTAAATACTTAAATTCTAAAATTCTTAAATTCTTAAATTCTTGAATTCTCAAATTCTTAAATTCTTAAATTCTTAAATTCTTAAATTCTTAAATTCTTAAATTCTTAAATTCTTAAATTCTTCAATTCTTCAATTCTACAATTCTTAAATTCTTCAATTCCTAAATTCTTAAATTCTCAAAATCTCAAATTCCTCAATTCTTAAATTATTGAATGCTTAAATTCTTAAAATTCTTAAATCCCTAAGTTCTTAAAATCTAAAATTCTTAAATTTTTAAATTTTTAAATTCTTAAATTCCTAAATTCTTAAATTTTTAAATTCTCAAAATCTCAAATTGCTAAATTCTTAAATTATTGAATGCTTAAATTCTTAAAATTCTTAAATCCTTAAATTCTTAAAATCTAAAATTCTTAAATTCTTAAATTCTTAAATTTTTAAATTCTCAAAATCTCAAATTGCTAAATTCTTAAATTCTAAAATTATTAAATTCTTAACTTCTCAAAATTCTTAAATCCCTAAATTCTTAAAATATAAAATTCTTAAATTATTAAATTCTTAAATTCTTCAATTCTTAAATTCTTAAAATCTTAAATTCATAAATTCTTAAATCCTTAAATTCTTAAATTGAAAAATTCTAAAAATTACTTAATTCTTAAACTTTCATTTTTTCAATTCTTAAATAAATTAATTCTTAAATTCTGAAAGTTCTTAAATTCTTCAAATTCTTAAATCCCTAAATTTTTAAATTCTTCAGTTCTTGTATTCGATTTTTTTTAAATTCTTGAATTAATAAATTTTTAAATTTTATATTCATTAATTTTCAAACTCTCAATTTTTTTACTGTTCGATTTTAAAATAAATAAATTTTTAAATTTTTGAACTCGAACTTTTAAATTTTTAAATTTACAAAATGTTTAAACATTTACAAAATATTACACATCTCAAATTGAAAAATTGAAAAAAGTGATTTCAATTTTTTTATTTCTTAAATATTGCCATGTTTATTCAAAGCAAAAAACCAAAATCCGTCCTTTAAATTTTGGCATTTGACTTAGGCATGTTATGCGGAGTTTTGCGTTTCTTCCGAGCTCCGTACTAGCCTTAAGAATCTGAAAATATTCTTTTTTCATTTTTTTTTCTTTCAGAGGTTGTAGGTATCCAGATTTTTAAGCAAGGATGGCGTTACGAATGGTGCACGCCCGAATTGTCAAAATCGCTCAGAAGTACCAACATGACAAAAAAGAGTACCATGGCATGACAGCCACGCTTTTTTGTCATGTTGGTACCACTGAGCGATTTTGACAATTCGGGCGTGCACCATTCGTAACGCCATCCTTGCTTAAAAATCTAGATATCTCACCAAGTATTGGTCTAATGCTAATGTGTTACTTCATGTTGCTGATTTGATAAATAGCTCGAAACAAATTTTGAAAAAAAAACCTTTCGGCTCTGTTTAATTCTTTTCAATTCAAAGTTCACGTGTTTCTGGGGACTCCAAAGTTCATGCCGATTCTTACAAAACATAACAGCAAAATAACAGTTGAGTTCAATAATTTCAAATTAAATTAAATTAAATTTTAAAAGCAATTGCAATAATTATTGCATAAACGAAACTTTTTTCTCCCAAAACTCATTTGGTTCGGCTGAACAAAAATAACTCATAAATTTGAGCTCTTCCAAACAAGCGTGTTCAAAATTACTCTTTCGCAACCTACTTTACCGACACAATCATGCAGACTTTTCACCACCCCTATACAGACTCCCGCTGACGCAAATTTCCGCCAACACTGTGCGTGCTGCATCGTAGTGTGCGTGCCCGTCACGAAGGTGTTCGCGGTTCGAGAACGTTTTGCGACAAAAATTCGTTCAAAAAGTGCACTTTTCTGCTCCAAACCGCGTCGGAACATTGCCCTCCGCGCGCCGGAAGTGTCACCCGGTGCGGTGGTTCGCGTTTCCGCCCGAACCGGCACGGTTCGCAACGGTTTCCGGTGAAATTGGCAAGGATTTTTTTTTGGTGGTGGCCTGCTGCGATTGTGTGAGTGTGTTGGTGAGAGCGCGCGAAGGGAGAACTGTCAAAAACATCAACAACAGAGAGCGCAGAGGGAAGGAAGAGGAAGCGAATAATTCCGAAACAAGAAAACACAACATTTCACACTGACTGCGCCTCTTTGGCACTGTGTCTGCGGTGGAAAAGATTAGATTTTTTTTCGCGAGTCGATTGGTGATTTGGAAGATTGTTTCGCGAATTTGTGCGGTGGAAAATTCCCCTTGGAATTACGAGGGGGAAATCGGTTTGTTTACCCCGCGGGATTGTGGACCGATTCGGATCGGGGCAAGTGTCAAGTGTGTGTAAATAATCGCTGCCACTAAACGGGAAATTAATTTCAATTGAGTACCATCATCAGACTAAATTCAGTGCAAATCGCGCACTCTGATTTACACCAAATGGCCACTTTGTAGAACCAGAATAGCTTCGAGCGGAGTTCGGAGAGTTCAGCCCTGACGAGCGGCGAGACCCCCGCAAAAAGCCGGAACCCCCCGCCCGGAGGAGATTCGCAAAATGGCCATCGGACGGATTAATCTGCAATCAATCGGGGGCTGATTAGTGTGGTCGCCTTGTTCACTGTGCGTACAATAATTGGCAGCCATATTTAAGGCGAAAAGTTTGCGCATCCTTCAAAGACGAAACAAAAAGTGAACATAAAGTTGAACAACAGAAAAAAAACAGTGCTGAAAAGGTGATAAGGAAGAGAGTCCCCAGCAAAGGTGATCCTTCTCCATCCAACTTGTTGGGAATCTTGAAGGGAAACGATAACCGGAGTGTTTTGTGTTGAAAAGTGGTGCTGCGGAAGCTTGTGGTGAATGCGGTGCCGTTGCGGAAGGTCAATCTTTTACGAATCGTGAAACATTGTTACTTCATGCGGGGCGAGGTGAGTGATTTCGGTGTCCGGTTAAGGACCCATCTTGACTACTCCAGTACAAACTTATTGAATATTTTGGATGCCAAAGGATTGTTAAGGCGATACAAACAGTTCATAGTGATGCCGGAGAGTCCCAGGGACATTACTGAATGTGAACTTCCACCGAAATCTTCGTAGAATCATGTTGTTACGGTGGTAGACTCCATGTTCTGTGATTCAAGACACTATGGAGGTCCCAAAAGATCTTAAAAGTGATCCAAACAGTCCATGGTGATACCAAAGGGTCCAAGAAACATCACTGAATATAAACCATGATCGAAATCTTTGTAGATTCTTGTTGTTACGGTGGTAGACTCCAAGATTTGTATTCTAGGACATTTTGAACGACCCAGAACATTCAAAATAGTACCTTTCCAGCATCACATTTATTGCAGATTGACAAATCTTTCAATTTCATGACGTTTGACATGTCGGGCGATATGGTTTCTAGCATATTCCGGAATTTTCCCCTTAGGGGCCACCGGTAGCCGGTTCCGGAGTGGCCAAGAAGGGTCACAGAACAACGGCATGGCCGTAGATTGGCATATCTTTCGATTTCATGAAGTTTGACATGTCGGACGATAGGGTTTCTTGCATGTTTAGCAAGTGTCCCCAAAGAGTCACCGGTAACCGGTTCCGAAGTGGCCAGGATGGGTCAGAGAACAATAATATGATCGTAGATTGTCATATTTTTTAATTTAACTAAGTTTGATATGTCGGATGGTTGGGTTTTCCCATATTCCGGAATTGTTCCCTAAGGGACCACCGCTAACCGATTCCGAAGTGACCAGGATGGGTCAGAGAACAATGGTATGACCGTAGATTGTCATATCTTTCAATTTCACGAAGTTTGATATGTCGCATGACGAGGTTTCATCAAAATAATCAAGTTGGCCGCTCTCCGGATATTCGGGAACCGGTTCCGGGTTAACCGGAACTGGCCAATTAGATTTCTATGTAGTCCCAGCTATCATGATTGGTATTTTTAATGTATTTTGTCCAGCAATTTCAACAAAAATATTGTTTAAACGTGAAAAACTGTAAACAAGGAAATTTTTGAACGTTCCGGATTTTTGGAAACGGTTCCACAGTGGCCAAATATAGTTTTCCCGATTCGGTTTGGAAAGGGGAATTCTAAAGCTTTCAATTGAGACCAAAAGATTGCAATTTGGTCGAAAACTGGATTGTTAGCGATTTTTAAAAGTTTAGGGACGAAAAGGACCCAAATACCATTAAACAGGGTGGTCACTTTAGTCCGGAATTTGTTAATATAAAAAAAAACCTGAATAATTCTGATTTTTTTTTCTTAAAGTCGGGAATTCCGAGCATACTTTCTCGAAAAAAAAAAAAATCAAATTTTGAATAATTTTGTTTTTTTTTTACAAAATTCAAATCATTTGCACTGAAATCGTTATGAGCACTTAACATAAAATATAAGCTGCATTTCACTATTTTAATCTATTCAAGTATGAAATGGCTATTTAAGTTATTAAATTCCTTTTACATGTTAAAGTGTAACATAGAGTTTCAACGATTATGACCAGCGTAATGTTATTATTTTGTTCCATTTTGTCACATTGCTTGAATGTTGGAAAAAACGATTCCAACTGAAGTTTGATAATACTTTTTTTTGCAGTAATAATTCAAAATCTTTAAACTTAATTTATTAAGTAGTTGCAAATATATTTTCCCATATTCTTGATATCCGTAAACTTTTCTATAAGTATGTAAAAATTCGAATAAAATAAAAATGCACGTAAATAAAAAAGAGCTAAATTTTCATGTATCGAAAAAACATAACTCTTAAATTAAATCTAAACGTGTCCACTTAAAATAAATGAAAAAAATGATTATTTTAACGTCAGGGTGGCCACTCAAGTCGGGAATTCGCCAAATCCGCAAAAATCGGGAATCCCTAGGATACTCGTCTGAAAATTATTTTCCATCTCTTGAATGATTTTATATTTTTTTGTACAATTTTCAAATTAATTTCACTCTATTCTTTTTCAGCAACTAACTTTAAATTGCACTATTTTAACCTATTTAAGGCTGTTGAAGAAATTACATTAAAAAATACATACTAATAAATAAATTAGATGATGGCAAGAATTTGACACAGATTTTCTTAATAATTTTTTATGAACCCAAATATTTTTGGTTTTGTTTTATTTTTTTGACTAAGTTTATCATAAAAACAACATCTAACTTTAAACAAGGAGCGGTCGTGGCTGAATGGTTACGATGTTCGCTTTATAAGCGAATGGTTCTGGGTTCGATACCCATCTGCTCCCAACGAGAAAGTTCTGGACTCATTGAATTTGGAATTAATGGAAAATCATGAAAAGCTCACGGCGGGGTTCGATCCCCTGTCCTTAGGATTGGCAAGCAAAATGCTTTCCACTTAACCGTGGAGCATTGGTAGCTTGAGGAGGAATTAGACTGGTATAGTTGAATCCAAGAATCGGACAAAGAATCAAATTGAATGCAAGTTT
Source organism: Culex pipiens pallens (assembly GCF_016801865.2). Taxonomy (NCBI): domain Eukaryota; kingdom Metazoa; phylum Arthropoda; class Insecta; order Diptera; family Culicidae; genus Culex; species Culex pipiens. The sequence goes on from NC_068937.1 coordinate 25,812,431, forward strand.
GAACATCAGAACTCAAACAAGATTGCATGCAAGATTGCAAGCGTAGTTGAAATTGAATCTATAAATACCTCGCTATAAATAGCCTGGGCGACTGATAGAATTCATCCAATAAGAGATGAGAAGAATTGAAAGCTTTCCCATTAGAAATGAGAACACACGAAGAATTCAAACAACAATGCAAACGGTCGTTACTACTCGCCTAGGATGGCTCCTCAGACCATTCACCTTCCCAAAAAAAAAAAAAAAAAAAACTGTCCAACTCCAAGCGAAACTTACTTGAGGATACCGTGGAGATTTTCCCTTAATACTCTGAAAAAAGTGGAGCATCAACACTTCCCGTCTTCCAAATCCCCTATCCTTGTCCCTGGTGCGCGGTGGAGATGGGAGCGGCCGGCAATGGACGGCTGCCATGGTGGTGAGAATCTGGTTCAGGTGGAATTGGTTCTATTCCCAATTATCGATTCCTAGGCAACTTGGGCTTAGACAATCATCGCATCACATGGCGAAAATCCAGTCTGCAATCCGCTAAAATCACCGTCTCCTAGCGAAGCGAAGCGAAAACAACATCTAACTTTAAACAACAACAAAGTTAACGCATAATCAATATGAAAATATAGCTTAATTTCAACGATTATGGCCAACGTCAAGTTATGGTTCTGATTGAATATTTGGAAACAATTCCAATTTGAGTTTGTCAATAGTTTTTTTTGTGTTAAATTTTTTTTAAATGTAATTGTGCCATTTTCAATAAGACAAAAAATCCATTTCTTTAATTTACTCAAACTTTTTTTGTGAGCGTAGGTTAAAAGCTTAATAAAATAAATAAATAGCTTAAACTTAAAACTAATAAATAGATAAAATTTTTAGTTATTGGAAACCTTAAATATCCTATAAAATCCATACATTTTTCGTTTTTAGTAAAAAAAAAATAAAACTTGTTGAAAATAATCAAAGTATTGAAAAATTACAGGGTTGTTACGGACGGCGCGGATCGCGCGGATGGCGCGTATCGCGCGGATCTGGCGCGGATTTGCTGGCTAATTTTGTTCAGGCGCGGATTTCGCGCGGATAGAATTTTGATAAATAAAATAATTGAGAACTATAGAATTTCTTTCAAGTTACAAAAAAAATATTATTACCAATTCAAAAAAAATAAATCTTTCTCGTTGAGTGCAAAAACATCAATTTCTAAGAAGTAACGAAGTACATTTTCTTCTGCAAATTATTGATTGTAAAAATACAAAATACGAAACTTCGAAATAATCTTCAAGGCGCGTTTATTTTTAAAAATGTATCATAATATCTTATATAAATTTTGCTTACGTGTTTTAAATATTTTTATGTTATTATTCACAGGATACATTCAATTTTTTATCTTCTTAATCATATTTCAAACTTTTTCCAAAAATTTAAACAGAAGGATTAACATAAATGATTGCTAGGGTATGTTCCGGATTGGATTTAACCCTTAGATTTATTTTTTAAGCTCAGTACAGGCTATCAAAGGTTCCAAGGCATTTTTTAATATAACAAACAATAGATATTAAGAGATCATATTAATAACCATTTTATCAAATTATTTAAAAAATTATTAAATTATTAAATTATTAAATTATTAAATTATTAAATTATTAAATTATTAAATTATTAAATTATTAAATTATTAAATTATTAAATTATTAAATTATTAAATTATTAAATTATTAAATTATTAAATTATTAAATTATTAAATTATTAAATTATTAAATTATTAAATTATTAAATTATTAAATTATTAAATTATTAAATTATTAAATTATTAAATTATTAAATTATTAAATTATTAAATTATTAAATTATTAAATTATTAAATTATTAAATTATTAAATTATTAAATTATTAAATTATTAAATTATTAAATTATTAAATTATTAAATTATTAAATTATTAAATTATTAAATTATTAAATTATTAAATTATTAAATTATTAAATTATTAAATTATTAAATTATTAAATTATGAAATTATTAAATTATTAAATTATTAAATTATTAAATTATTAAATTATTAAATTATTAAATTATTAAATTATTAAATTATTAAATTATTAAATTATTAAATTATTAAATTATTAAATTATTAAATTATTAAATTATTAAATTATTAAATTATTAAATTATTAAATTATTAAATTATTAAATTATTAAATTATTAAATTATTAAATTATTAAATTATTAAATTATTAAATTATTAAATTATTAAATTATTAAATTATTAAATTATTAAATTATTAAATTATTAAATTATTAAATTATTAAATTATTAAATTATTAAATTATTAAATTATTAAATTATTAAATTATTAAATTATTAAATTATTAAATTATTAAATTATTAAATTATTAAATTATTAAATTATTAAATTATTAAATTATTAAATTATTAAATTATTAAATTATTAAATTATTAAATTATTAAATTATTAAATTATTAAATTATTAAATTATTAAATTATTAAATTATTAAATTATTAAATTATTAAATTATTAAATTATTAAATTATTAAATTATTAATTTATTAATTTATTAAATTATTAAATTGTTAAATTATTAAATACCACAATTTTAGCCATTTTCTTAGTTTGGATCATATTCGGAGTCATATTTTAGTTAGAAAATTATAGAAAAGAAAATAATAGAAATTTCGTTTTTCGATTTTACGGAGTAAAATTTTGGCGAGAATTTTCGAGTAAAAAATCATTAGATTTTTAAATTTTGCGGTTTAATTTAAATTTTTGAATATAAAATTTTATTTTTCTCCTGAAATTGTTTTCAAAGCAATGATATTTAAATTGTTACATCAACTGCTAGTAATCTTTCAGAAGTGGCGAAAAAGGTTGGTGCAGGTGGGATTTGAATCCACAACGGTACTGATCCAAATGCTTTCTAAGTTATTCTTTTTCGTTTAAAAAAAATAGTCATTATGTTACTCTCTTCTATGTTTGTCGCGAATTTATTTTTTTATATGGCGCGAATTTCGCGCGGATTGGGTTTTGGGTCGGCGCGGATCTGGCGCGGATTTTTTTTTCAACTTGTCCGTAACAACCCTGAAATTATGTAATTCTTGACATGTTGTTTTAATTGATTACAAATATGTGTGAAAGATTTGTCTCTCCAATCTTTTCGTATGAAATAAGTGATAAAACATGGATTCTTATCTGTCCAGATTTTTAATTGAAATGAATTAAAACATTTTAAATGCTGTGAATACAAAGAGAAGAGCTGTTCCCTTTAATTCCGATATAGAGTTATCCAAGCCCGTGCTCACGCACACTTGCACGCCATTTGTTTTGCTGAACAATACAAAATTTAACCTCAATCTTTTTCGTGTACGTACACGCAATACATGCACACGTAGATAACTCTATATATTTAAATGCTAACAACGCATTACCCTAAATCAACATTACCCTAAATATAAAAATTTATAAAAATAAAAAAGGGAACCTGGTAAACGAATTCCTAGATATTTTCAAATACTTTGAAAGTATAATAACTGTAAAGCGCTCTCCGATAACAAAAAATAAGTTATGAAACATGTAAAATTCAGTTATCTTTATTTTTATTTCCAGTTAAAACCAAATATCAAAATCTTTATGTATGGCAATTTTAAACATAAACGTTGAAATTTTATTGTTAAGTTTTTGGTTATTTCTTATAGACTGATTCTTTGTATTCTTCCATTTTGAAGTTTTTTTTGGGTTTTTTCTTCTTTTTTTACTCTAATTTTCAATAATTTGTTTTTTTTAATTGGCCGTTGCAAATATTTTTTGAAGTTTATGTCCCTCGACTCTGACCAAAGTGATTTAAAATGAATTATACACCTGTCCAGTTGTTTTGCAATAATAAGTTTCCAAAATTTCTAAGTATTTAAGAAAATTTTATTTTTGCGAGAAAAAAAGCTTTTGCGGTGCTGAACATTGTAATTTCATAAAAGTTCAAAATCTTTTTAAACAAGCCCAAACAAGCTAAATATGATTATCATTTTATCAACGCAGAAAAAGGTATTTCAGATTGTTTTGTGTTGATTAGATTTCCATTGGAATTTTCCAGTTTTTGAAAAAACTTTTTTTTTGCCTCCCCTGATTTTTCGCACCAATTTTGAAGAGTTTTGCATTGGCCTTATTTTGAAATTTTGTTCGATGGTTGAATTATTTTTTTTTATAAAGAGTTCTAGTTTTGAAAGCATACTTTAGATAAGATATGCATATTATTATCGGGATATTATCGGGATATTATCGGGAGTTTGAAAATGAGATTTGAGTAGTCACCCTGATATAACGCGAATTCTTAGATAATTCGAAATTCTGAAAGAATAATAACTGTAAGTATGATTTAAGCTTTTTTTTGATAAACAAATAGACCAAAAACAAAATCTAGGATTTTTTTAAAAGGTCCTATAAGCTATTATGTTTATAGGACCTTTTAATAAAAGATACTCTAGAAATGAAAAATTCTTTTGTTTTTTTTATTTTTGTCATCTTTTTTTTCTTAAAAATGTTTGTCAATTTTATAATGATCCTTGAAATATTATGTAGAGTAAAGCTTTTAACTAATTTAAAAACATTTTCCAAAGGAGGTATATTAGACTGTGACAAACAAACAAAAAAATTGGAAATTCTTGACAGTTTGCCTGCCCTGTTTGCAGAAACGTCAGCCTGCACAGAAAAAAAAAGTTTAATTTTGGAATGTTGAAAATTTGATAGGTTGAATATTACCTCTTTTTTTGAGTAATATTACATAAAAAATGTGTAAAAATGTGAACCTGATGAATATTCATCAAAAACTGATGAATATTCATCATTTTCTGGGGTAAAATTAATCATTTTTTTTGCCACAAAATCTGTCACCATTTCCTGATGAATATTACCATCATTTTTTTTTCTGTGTGCATACATTTTGCTTTTGTTTGCGAGTTTGACGCAAACAAGTTTGCGAGTTTGTTTGTTTGTTTGTTTTTCATAGTCTAATACCTCCTTAAGTTTTCTCTCTGAGTCGCTATTATGTGTTTTTGGTTTGGAAGTTTGACTTGTTTCTGTGACTTTGCCAATGCTTTTAAAAATGTAATTTTTTAGGGGTCAACTTTGGCTGTGTTTTTTTACTAACATTTCCTATATTTTAAGTAAAAAGAAGAATACAGTAATTTCGCATTTTTTAACAATTTAAATGATAATGGTGCCATTCTTTAGCAGAAATTGTGAAAAACAAGCAAAAAATTGAAAAAGTGACTGTAAAAACATGAAAAAATTAGAAAGGCAAAATGTAATGATAGGAGGTGGTAGAATAGGCCGAATACTATCAAAAACAAACAAAAAATAAACTAGATAAATGCAAATTAAAATACTAAAAATTAAACAAGAAAATCATGAAACAAGCGTCCCTGATCACTAATCCAATGGTCCGAGTTCGAATCCAACCGGGTTCAAGTCGCATTTTAGAGCGTATTCTATGTTCAATTACTAATTCCAAATAGTCAAGAGGATCGACCGGTATTTGGTCCCTGAACCTTCTGCTAGTGACACCAACGCAAAAACCATCAAAAGCCACGTGGAATAATTATGTTACAGACATGACCAGTATGACAAAGAACATTGTTTTCTAATAAAAATACAAAATGTTGATTTTCATGCTGTCAGTTTAGAATCTCACAGACTCACCACATCGTTAATGTTTTGCACGCTTAAAATGGTTTTCTGAGATCATCAATCACATCGTTAAACCATCAGCCATCATCGCTAATAATTTGCAAGTGAAAAGAAAGCTCTTACTCACAAGTCACAAGCGTTGGGTCGGGGAATTTCTACACGACAACAACAACAACAACGCCATCCCTCGAGAGAAAACAATCCAACAATCTCTGAATGAATCGATGGCTTATTTTTAGCCCCATACCGCGGACCCGGCTTAAAAATAGTTTAACGATTCAACGCACGCGGCGTGGTTCGGAAAAACGCACAATTTGCCACGGGAAAATCTTGCCATCATTAACCCTGGGCTGCCAATAGAGAGTTAAAATTTCCGAAATTTCCAGGAATAAACAACGACGGGGTTTTGCATGTACGCCTCGGAATGGCCTGAACCCGGGTTGAGCAGCACCGTCGAGGGCCGAGGTCGTCGTGCGGACGAAAGAACCGGCGGCAGCAGCAGGACGAACGGACGTCGAACCACCACTACCGCCAGCTCGGCCGGAATGAGTGACAGACGTCGAGTGCGGACCGGAGGCGGAGGAGGTGAGGCCATAGAGAGAGCTTTTTCCTTGCGTTCTTGGTGGCCGAACTTTTTAGTTTTTGGTTTTGGTTTAGGCATACTTTTTGCGTTAGCGATTTTTCGAAATTTCATTTGAAACTGTTCCGGACTTCCGTTCGTTCTGTTCTGTTATTGCTGCGCTGGTAGTGTTTAATTTGGGGTAAAAATAATGAAAAAATAAAATTGGATTGCATTATTATGTCCTTATCCTTGAAAAAAAAAAATATCAAAATTAATGATTAAACTTTATGCTATGCTCGTTACAAATATTGATATTTACAAAACTTAATCTTGTTATATAGCTTGTTAGTAAGTTTTTTTATATTTTATTTTTTTGTGAATACATTATAATTTATCATACACAGTACAAAAAATCATGGTAATATTACATCTTGAAAGGGGTACACCCAGAACTGGGAATCGGCATACGAGCACGATTCGGTAGTAAAATTCTACTGTGTGCGGACGAAGAGGATAAATCCCGAAATTACCGAGAGTACTTTACTCCTGGGTTCATTTTCCAAAAAAGTTCATTTATCAAAAAAAAAGTACCGGTACCGAGACTCGAACCCAAGACCTTCGGCATATTGAACCGTGCCTTTGCCGTATGGACCACCATGGTTCGGTGACTAAGTGACGGTCATTTGTCCATATAAGCCACTGAATAGGATGAACTGTTTCAATGAACGAATGAACACGCGAGAGGTCTATACTCTCGCAAAATAGTACTCTTCTCACGTTTCTTTTCGGGAGGACTATCCCCTCGTTCTTTAACTTTGGGTGTACATCTATTATGTTAGAAAAAATGTGTAATTTTACCTCTGAAAATGTGTAATTTTACCACTTTTCTGGTGTAATGCCGCTTTTTCAGTCTAAATTGAGGTAAAATCTATATATATAAAAAAATTCGACGGTTTTGTTCGAACGCGAATCAGTTCAATACGGAGCGTCGGATCGAGGTGCTCTTTGTTGCGTTGGGTTTGTATAAGCCCAAGGAAGGTTCTTACGCAAAAAAGTTACAACTTTGACCACTCTGGAACCGATTCCGGAAAATCTTCAGATTGTATGGGAAAAGTTGCGTAAACTCAAATTTTGATCACAGGAGGCTGAATAAGGAAAAAAGCTAAAGACGTCAACAAACGAAAAAAGGAAAAGACGAAGTTTTTCGGGTAAGGCTTGTTACATCATAAAAGAGGTAATATTCAATCTTCCAAAACTACACATTTTTTTACTAGTTTTTACTTCTAGTTCCTCAAAAAACAAGTTGGAATACATTGTTTTGTACAACTATCCGGACTTAAAACCAAAAAAAAAACAATGAATTTATTTAAATTATTAAAAAAATGTAAAATACCGAAAACATTTAATTCGACGATTATCCCTGGCTTGTTATTCCTCTTAATTCTTTGATGGATTCTTCTAGGGCGTCCAATTTTCCCGGGTTTAGAATTTCCCGGGAAACGGGAAAAATATTTTTTGATTCCCGGGAATTCTCGTGATTCCGGGAAATTTTTGAAACAGTCATAAAATCTGTATATTTTATTATATTCAAGCTAAAAATCATAAAATTACTCAAAATTATAAATTGGTGATAAACTACACTTCAATGGAAGCAAGGAAAACAGTTTTGAGATAGCTTAAAAGAAATTAAAAATGTTGGATTGGATTTGAAATGAACAAAACAAAATTATCCGAGTGATTGAATTTAAAAAAGTCTTATATTTTTTGCCTCAGCCTAAAAAAAATCTTCGAAAATGTATAAAAAAACGGAAATGACAGCAAATAAAATGATACCAGTCAATGTAATATTTTAGATAAGTTTAAAATTTCATATTTTATATAAAACAAATTGTACAAATTATCTTTAAGTCACTACTGCCGACTGGGGAAAATCGAGACTACAGTCTGAATAGGTACAGGAGATTTAAGTGCAAAAAAATGGAAACCGGAGTACTAATTTTGCTTTATCCGAAGTCAATAAAAAAAATGTCCTGCTTTACCCGAAATCAATGAAAAAAAATCAAAACATTATGACAAAAACTTTATTTGAACAGGAGTCCTAATGGGTTATATTTGTTCTGATTTGCCAAGATGCTGGTGTTTTATGAAAAATAATTAAATATGATGTTTTTTTCCAAATTTAAAATCATAAATATACGTAAAAAATACTCAGTCTTTTTAAAAATTTATAAAATTAAATAGAAAATATTGAAAGCGCTAGGCATTTAGCGAATCTGTAAACTAAAATTTTAACAATTTTCCCTAATAAGCCAATGTAATGCTGATATATGACAAATATTTTTTTTAAAGCTTTTAAATTCTTATCGATTTCTAAATATTCAGCTGTTCTATTTCCTTAACTAAATCTGAATTTCCAGACCAAAATTAGTTTTATTTTTCAATTTCGGGAATTCCCGGGAAAAAATATAAAAATTCCCGGGATTCGGAAATTTCCGCTGAACGCACTAGATTCTTCAGTCCCTTTAAACTTTTTTTTATGATCTTGGTTTTTTTGAACTTGATTTCACTTTTCTTTGACGATTGCTTCTTCGACACTCTAAACAACCCTTTCTGGACCGACTTCTTTTTAAATAAAAATCTTTAAAAAGTCAGGCGGAAAAAATATATATTGTAAAATTAGTAAATAATTATGTAAATTTATAAAGTGTATAATTTTGGGGTGTAATATAACCTCGTTTATGATGTAATATTGCTTCAAAAACAAAATATTTTCAAACGAGCTAAAAACATACACAGCCAAAAATTGTGTAAATTTGTAAGGTGTAATTTTAAAAGGTTGAATATTACCTCTTTTATGATGTAATTTTACCTCAATTTAGACTTAAAAAGCGACATTACACCAGAAAAATGGTAAAATTACACATTTTCAGAGGTAAAATTACACATTTTTTCTGACATAAAAGATGTACCCCTTTTTAGACGAAATTTTACCATGATTTTTTTATCTGTGTACAAAAATGCGTAATTTTACACATATTCTGAGGTGAAATTACATCTAGGAATGGGTACATTTTTTGAACTTTTGTGTCAGATAAAATGTGTTCATTCACAGGTGTAATTTTATCTCATAGAATATGTAGAATTTCACATTTGTTTATTTTTACCTGTTTATCTGTGAAATTAAAATCTTTCATCTATAATTAAAATAATATTACCAAATAAACTGTTTTCAACTGTGAAACCTATTTTTTTCTATGCAAAATTTAGACATGTTCTGGCTTTTTTTTCTTCTAATTTTACATGTAAAAAAGATGAACTTACGGCTTCACATTTGTAATCCGCTATATGCATTACTTCTTTACTGTGCGCATATTGACTTTTATAAGAAAATAAAAAAATATATTTGTGGTTAGGAAAATAAGTCGGGATTTTGAAAATCAGATTTGAGTGGCCACACTGTTAACCGTTTTACTTGCATTGTTTATCAATTGTTTCGATGTCTAATCTAATCTAATCTAATCAGACCCTAGCGCAGCCAATCTTTCGAAGGGATCCTGGAGAGTGCCTTAGGTTAGATGACGCCTAGCACTCTTCTTGTCATTTATTAACATTTGTAGTGCGCCATTGCATTAGAATGCATTGAAACATCACAAGCGTTAAAGCGGCCAGGCCTACTGCGTAAAGCCGTATCGCAGAGATGATTCGTAATTGGGTTGAGTTTGAGCACAGAGTGTTCGAACAACAACACAATTCTGAATCGACAGGAGAGGAAGAAGCGTGGGGACACACCACCATACGCTCCGAGATTTTTAGGTTGTATTCGTTGGGAGCACCATGCTAAGAAGGTTTGGCACTCCGGGACCCTCTGGGATGGGACATTGTATTTCCACGAATGCCCTGGACACTATTTGCCGTGGTTATAGCGCCACAACCCGCTCTCTGTAATAGTATTCCTAATTCCAGTCCAAGCTCACCAAGTCGTCATGGCCTAGTGGTTAGCATTTTTGCTTACCAATCCAAAGGACGGGGGATCGAACCCCGCCTCGAGCACATTGTTTATCAATTGTTTCGATGTATACATAAAAACAATATCTCAAGATTGAAATTGCCCAAGCCTTTTGAATAGGTTAAAATGGCTGAAAAATAGGTACGTACAAAGTAAAAAAGTGATTTTTTAAAGGAAAAAATATTTAAGTAAAATTAATGATGTATTGTTACACCATTATGATGTGAACTTACCCTAATTTGGGTTGATAAAATGTTATAACACCGGACAAATGGTAACATTACACATATTAAGAGTTAAAATCACATGTTTTTCTGGCATAAAAGATGCACCCATTCCCAGATGTAATAACACCATAATTTTTTTTACAGTGTAATTTCTGAAAAAAATACAAATCGAAACATCGTGGATTTTTTGCTAATGGAAATGTTTGTCCCACCTCCATCGAAATTTCTTCACATTCAAATATTGAAGCATTAATTCACATTTTAATCAAAAAATTAAATTTATAAAATCGGTTGCAAACTGTTTAGAATACATTGAAAATCGTTTGTTTGTCAAATACTTTAAGGCACTTTTAAGCTTTTTCAAAAAAAAATATTTTTTGGACGTAAAACTTTAGATACCAGTTTTTTTTTTATAAATTCATGGATTTTTTGCAAATTTTTGACGGTGGCATTTACAGTAAAAAAAGATTAGTTTTGCAGGCTTTATAATTTAATAGTTGAATACTCACTCTTTTTATTGAATTTTACCTAAAATAATGTGTAAAAGTGAAACTTAATACAAAGTGATGAAAATTTTACCAGTTCCTGCTGTAAAATTACATATTTAACTTTTTCAAATTACAAAGAGAGGGTGAATTTAACCATCGAACTTTCAACCTTCCAAAATTAAAGTTTTTTTTACTGTGTAGATAAAAATATGTTTAAGCATTTTTTGTCGATAGTTATTGCTGCAACATTCTTAACATTTAACTTGAAATTGAGAAATGTTTTGTTTTTTTTTTCGCTTGTGTAACAATTTGGAGCCACCTTCACTCTACGAAAAAGTTAACTAACCTTGTTATATGTTTTTAATTTGAAGTATTTTTATATGGGTTCATTTGTCCTGTTTTGCCTTTCTCACTGAGGTAAGGCTATAATCCTGCTCTAAAAATGAACTTTGTATTGAGCGCTCAGAGACACACCTTCATGTATACTTATCGACTCAGAATCGAAAACTGAACAAATGTCTGTGTGTGTGTGTGTGTATGCATCTGCCCAAAATTCTTGCCAAGTTTTCTCAGCACTGGCTGGAGTGATTTTAATCAAACCGGTTGCATTCGACTTGGTTTAGGGTCCCATACATCGCTATTGAATTTTTTGAAGTTTCGATAAGTAGTTCAAAAGTTATATCCGGATATATGTGTTTTCACATATATCCGGATCTCACTTATATGCATGAAAACTATGTCCGGATCCATCATCCAACCCATCGTTGGTTAGGTTATCAAAAAACATTTCCAACGAGTCCAAAACATTGAAGATCTGGCAACCCTGTCTCGAGATATAGCCACTTAAGTGATATTTATGTACTTTTTTATTCCGGATCTAAAAAATAGATGTAATTTGTGTCCAACCCCATCATATCAATGGTAATGCGTGAGGAAGGCTCCAACCACATAGGTGACCAGGGTTGTTACGGACGGCGCGGATCGCGCGGATGGCGCGTTTCGCGCGGATAGCGCGGATCTGGCGCGGATTTGCTGGCTAATTTTGCTCAGGTGCGGATTTCGCGCGGATGGCAATTTTGATATATAAATTAATTGAGATAGATAGAATTACTTTCAAGTTATTAAGAAAAATATTATCAGGGATTACGAGAATTTGTTTTTTTTTCCTTTGAGTGCAAGAGTTTTCTTCTGAAAATGTTTGTTTGTATTTTCTGAGTACGAACCATCGAAAAATGAAGATGTTGATTATGTAGAAATTATTTTTAATATGTTTCTTGTCATTTTTTCACATCTCCAGCTCTGAATATTTAATTTCTTTTGATTTGAGTAATGATTTTTAACCTTATTTTTGTTTTATTTTATACTGGATTTATTCAATTTTTAATGTTGTACATCAAATATTACAAACTTTTCCCGAAGATATAGACATTATAATGTGTAACAAAAACGATTATTGGGGCTTGTTCTGGTGGGCGCCAAATATGAGCTTGATTGGACGTAACAGAAGCTGGCCTCCACTTTCGAATTTTAGAAATATTTTTTTTCTAGATTTAAACATTCTTGGTGAAAATTAAAAGATCAGAACATTCAAAATTCAAAGCTTCAGAAAGACAAAAATTCGATTTTTTTGTTTTAATAGTTTTTTTTCTTAAATTCTTAAATTCTTAAATTCTTAAATTCTTAAATTCTTAAATTCTTGAATGCCACAATTTTTGAAGTCATATTTTATGTTAGAGATTTTGAAATTATGAGAAGAAAATATTTAAAATATCGGAAATGAAATTTCTTTCGGAGTGAAATTTTAGCGAGAAATTTGGAATACAAACTGTATAAAAATTCTTAGATTTTGAATTTTTAGACTTTCAAAATTAAAAATTTTATCATATTAATATTTTAGATTTTGATTTATTTTTGAGCTTATAGTTTGAAGTTATTTTTTTTAGGTTTTTAAATATTGTATTTTTGTAGATTTTTTCATGACCCTTCCTTGACCGTCTCTTGAGGTTTTTTTTTTTTTTTTTTTTTTTTAATGGACTTGTTGCTTTCATTCTTTTGGAGCCTTCAAACATAAAACGAGATTTTTTTTTTTTTTATCAAATTCTTTGTCAATTATCAAATGTTGGTCGCGATATTTTTTTATATGGCGCGGATTTCGCGCGGTTTCGGGTTTTAGGTCGGCGCGGATTTGGCGCGGATTTTTTTTCGACTCTCCCGTAACAACCCTGTAGGTGGATTAAGTTAGTTTTTTTTTTTCTAATTTTATAAAGCCTATTCCGCAATCCTGCCAAAAACAGTTTAATATGACAAGTTGTAAAATTTTATGGTTGAATTTAACCTCTTTTCGATGTGTTTTTACCTAAATTTAGGTGTTTTATGTAAAATTACACATAAACATATGTAAATTTACATACTCTGAGAAGCCGAAGTCAGAGTCGGTGGAGTCGGGTCGTTTTGGAGAGCTGGCGAATACTGTGAACAAATCATGGTAATATCACTTCTGTCTTCTAGGAATGTGAACAGATTCTGTGTACTTCGAATATAAATTGAGGTAAAATTACACAAAAAAAAAGTAATAAAATATAAAATCTTGCAATATTCCCAGAGTAATTTTTTTACGGTGCAGTCAAAAACTCCACAAAACTTTTTTTCCTGTCTTTTTTTTCTTATTCTTTTTATCAAATTTGAGTTTGCGGGGACTTCGGATAATTGAGTCTTAACTGTTTTGTATAGGTATCCTAAAATTTCAGACCAACAATCAGTTAAAAAAAATCGGCATATTTTGAATTTGAATCCTTTATCATTAGCATAAAAAAATCCATGTTTTTACTGTGCAATGTTATATCTGCTTGTGCATTTTTATCTTCTAAAATGTTTAAGTGAAACAGAATGCAGATATAATTAATCATAAATTTTATATATTTTTATATCATTTTTTTCTCCTTTCCTCAGGTGCATCAATCAAGATGGAACACTTCCAAGCGGCTCTCGATCCTCGGAAGCAGGAACTGCTCGAAGCTCGATTCTTGGGCGCTAGGGTAAGTGCTTGGCTTGTTGCTTTTACAACTGTTCCCTCTTTTTACTTCCTATTGGACATTCCCAAGTGGGGTGAGATGTGAAACGTTGTGTTTTTTTTCCTCCTCCGGGTTTTGGCGAACTTGAAGCAGCTTGGCCGTTATCGATCGAAGGTTGCTCCCCACCCCACCTCCATCCGATTCCGTTGAAAAAATACGACAGAATCGCCTAGTGAAGCTGAAACCTTTATAATAGGACACCTTTCTCTCCTTTTTCTCTCTCTCGCTTTCGTCGTAGAGTTTGTAGATTCGTGGGAAGCGAGGTAGGAAAAAAAGGGAAAACAAAAATAACTCGCAAAAATGTGCTCCCATTTTTGCCTTTTCTCGCCCTGTTTTGCCCCCCCTTCTCCGACTCTCAAAAAAGTGGGTGGTAAAGGTGGAAAGTGTAGTTGGTTTTCCACGGATTCACCAGCTAGGAGACGAAAAAAGTACACCAGCATCATCATCGTCAACCGTCAAAATGATGATGATCATCATCATCCGGAAGGAAAAGACACATGATTTGTGTTGCAGCGTCCGGGGTACGATGCTGACAAGATGGTGTTTGCCTTAATGTTAGAAAAAGTGAGATTTTGTAGGAGTAATGCCTCTTTTTTGGACTAGAGTACCTATTTTGGACCCAAGTGACATGTTGATTCCGTCGATTGAAAGATTATTCCAAGTTATCTTTTGTTTGAAATTCAATTCAAGAATTGTTATCAAGGTTCTCGGCCCAGATCATTTTCTTAGATTATCTTCAACTGTCAAAAGCAGCTTAGCTTCACAAGCTTGCATTCTAACGATAAAACTAACCGAAAAAAACGGTTTTAAGCTGCTAAAATCATGATTTCAAAAGTTTGTTTACAATAAAATCCAATGGATGTATTTTCGGGCTAAAAGCTCGCAGCTGTCAACCAAATCTGTGTATTGCTACGCACCGCAAGCTGCTGGCCGTAGAATGCAAGATAGCGTCATAATGAGTAGAAATTCGATTGAGTAGGCCCAAAATAGGGACATGGAATGAAATTTTCCGAATTATTTGAATGATTTTCGACTGCGCAAAAGCCCAAATAATCTGCAAGTTTCGCCTCACAACCCGAAACAAGGCACACTCGTCAAGTAGATCCCAAATAGAAATAGACAAATTCTTGTTAAATATCGATTTTATGATTATTCATTCCCTCGCGCGTGTGTATGTGTGTGGGTTCATGTCACCCAACCAACCTTCTGCTGCGCCTTGTGTGCCATTGTTCCCGGAAGCTCTTCTCGTAGTTGTTGTTTTTCTACCCAGAGCCGGTCGGTCGGTCGCCGCCACCATCATCCGTGATATTTGTTCAGATGCATCCACTACCGGGTCCTGGGCTCCGGACTCCCGGTCACATCATCATCATCAACATCGGATGAATCTGCAGCGGCCTACTGCGATGGGTCCTGTTGCAACGAGATCGAGGTTTGAGTCTGAATGCAATTTTGCAACGCAGTCAGGGTGGAAACTTAATTTTAGGAATTTAGAATTTATTGGAAAAAATAAAAAAAGTACCATAATTAGGGGTTTTATCAAAATAGTCAAGTTAACCTTTCTTAAGCCATCCGAGAACCGGTTACAGGTTAACCGAAACTGGCCAATAAGTTTCCAATTTGGTGCTGGACACCGTTTGTTGTGTTTTTAGTAAGTTTTCTAGATCAATTTTAACAATCATTTGTGTAATGGAATCATATAAACGTAAAAATAGTACGTATAGAAAAAAAACCTGTTAAATTCAATCTGGAACGACCTTATTTTACTTATTTTGTTGGAAATCGTTGGAAAAATTAGGTCATCTTTTCACGTGTAGTTTTACATATTCCTCATAAATGTTGGTATAAGAGGTAAGGCAAGTACAAATTCTATTTAAGATTTCCCTTGGCCCTGGTCAAAAAGAGGAGGGGACATTAAAAAAACTGTGTATAAAAAACTATAAATCAGAAATTTTACATAAAAATAAATCAAGGATGGCTTTATACAATACATCATGCTTCTACCAATTAAAAAAAACAATCATGAAAATACATTTCTTTCTAAAGTTGTACTTTCAAATTTCAAAATTTCCTAAATAACCGGTCTATACACAGTAAAAAAAAGTCATGGTAAGATTATATCTGGGAAGGGGTACATTTTTTATGTCAGAAAAAATGTGTAATTTTACCTCTGACAATGTGTAATTTTACCACTAGTCTGATGTCACTTTTTCAATCTAAATTCAGGTAAAATTACATCATAAAAGAGGTAAAATTCAACCTTTTAAATGTACACAATTTGTTACTGTGTAATTAATGTTACATGGTTTACAATCGATTGTACAGGTAAATAACAACTTCCCCCTGATTTTTTTGAAGAAAAAAAGGGAAGGCGGAAAGACAAAAAATTCAAATAATTGTTTCAACCTTCCAAAATTCTACTTTTCCTACTGTGTTACTGTAAACAAAATCATTTCAGTATTACATCTGGGAATGTTGCCAGCAAAAATGTGTAATATTGCTTTAGAAACTGTGTAAATTTAACTGTTTTTATGTGTGAAATAAGTTAAGGGAAAATTACATGGAAAAAGAGGTAATATTTAACTACCAAATTTTAAACATTCCAAATGTTGTTAAACTGTTTAATTTTCTAATAAAGTTTAATCACTAGTTACATTGCCGATCCGGAATTATTTAAGGGTATAATTTCTAGCAGAATTTTCGCGAACATATTTTTAAATAGAAACAATACTTAAATATCACACAGCAAATTTAATTTGCCTGTTTTTGAATAAGCCTAAAGAAAACGTATTAAGATTTTCACGTAAACAAGCAAATCAATATGTTTTGATATTAAGACTATTTAAAAAAATATAAAAAAATATTATTGCCTCTTTTATGTTTGAATTTAACTCAATACTCAATTTAGACTGAATAACATCCAAAATAAGTATTTTTAAATTTTCGATATGTGCTGTGTTGGGGTCATACAAAAGACGTCTTGCAAAATCTGGTTCTAGAGTTTTAAATTTTCGAAAAATATCGAATATGTGGTTAAAAAAACTTTTTTTTTAAACGTAAATAAATTTTGCAATCGAACATGATTTGATAAATGTTTCAATAAAGTGCAGATTTTGCACCATCATTCACTATGCCTCAAAAGATGTCTTTTTGCCCCCTAAAACCTGTAAAAAATCGAAAATTTTAAAATACGTATTTTGGGAGTTTAACTTTTTGTGATAAAAATTTAAATAAAAAAAGCGAAACTGTTTTTCCTTGTACCTATTTTCCCAAAAAGCCCTAATCATAACCTAAAACTTTGCCAAAGTCACCAAATCGATCAGAATATCCCTTCTCAAGATACAGAATTGCATACATTTACGTACCCATTTTGTATGACCAGCCTCAAAAATTGTATGAAGACATGTATGGAAAAATTAAAGATGCAAAATGACTTCTTTTGACATAGGTATCACAGTAAAAAAAACATGGTAATATAACGTCTGGGAAGGGGTACATCTTTTATGTCGGAAAAAATGTGTAATTTTATCTCTAAAAATGTGTATTTTTACCACTTTTCTGGTGTAATGCCACTTCTTCACTCTAAATTGAGTTAAAATTACATCATAAAAGAGGTAATATTCAACCTCCTAAAATTAAATCTTCTAAATTTACACCATTTTTTACTGTGAATGCATGGACAAAAATTCATCCAAATAATAAAAAAATAAAATATAAATATCCCGAAAAAAATGCGCAATCTCACTTATAAATTTATTTTCTTAACGTATTATTTTCTATATAATTTTTTTAATCAAACTGTTTCAAAATAAGCCTGAACCTAGTGTTTTGAATTAGGTTCTCTAAACACACACAGTAAAAAAATCATGGTAATATAACATCTGGGAAGGGGTACATTTTTTATGTCAGAAAAAAAGGTGTAATTTTACCTCCGAAAATGTGTAATTTTACCACTTTTCTAGTGTAATGTAATTTTTCAAGTCTAAATTGAGGTAAAATTACATCATAAAAGAGGTACTGTGTATAGGCCCTAGAAAAGCTTAGACCTTTTTAAAAACGATGGAATTAATTGGTTTCTATTTAACATTTGGACATAAAAAGAGTTGCCACCCTGCAAATACTTCGCGAGAAGCGCCAAGTGAACTTTCCTCTTGCGAGTGCAGGGTGCAGCAGAAACAGCACCGTATGGTCCTTCAGGAGAGAGTGCACCTTATTATTATATACCATAAAGTATCATAAGTGCTGTTCCGGGAGTTTGCGAATTCCTCCCACGTGGGTGGTAGAGGATGGATATGAGAAGGAAGAGGAGGTCCTTACACATAACCTTCTCGTTCTCGTTCTGGCGCTTGGTTCATTTTTCGGGATGATTCGTTCGTTCTCTCACTTTCTCCACCCCTCCCACCACATCAACTACAAGAGTGTGGAGAAGTGAAGTGGGAGCCGACCAGGTTGAGTAACAACAAAAACACAATAACACAAAGCTCTCGGGAGTAACATTGGAAAAGGGCGTAACATCAGTTTGAAAATTTCTAACTACCAAACTGCTGATACTACCTTTTGCAATGTTTGTTCCCGAAAAGGGATGTGACGACCAGGTTAGAACTCTTCTGACCAAACAGCAAAACTACTATCGGAACGCCCCTCCGACGACAACCCGCGGAATCGCCAGAGAACCCGAGAGAAGAGACATATTGTTTGAAAATTAATTTAATTTAGTTTTAATGGGGAAAGCCTACCCTATCTGCCTCGTCTGCCTTCGTCAAGAACTTTGGGGAGAGGGAAATGCATCCGCTGGATATTGAGGATTGAGGAAGTCGTCGTCGCTGGTTTCGCATACATATATTTGCTCATTAGCGAAGCGACGACGGTGCGGATGTCGAGAACGATGTGGCCTTTGTTGGGAAAAGTTATGGGATCGCCATTTTGGATTTTGAAATCGGTTTGGGAAGAATTGTAGTTTTTCCTTAATATTCGTTCTAAAGACTACACCCAAACTTGAGCAGACAAATCATGAATATTTCCTCTTTTTTGAGTAATTTTACATCAAAAATGTGTGAAAATGTAAACTTGATGAAAATTTACCAGTTTCTGATGTAATATTACACTTTATTTTTGACACAAAATCTGTGACCATTCCCTGATGAATATTACCATCGTTTTTCTCTGTGCAGTGTTTTTAACTTATAAAAATGTGTGTGTATGCTCACAAAAAAACTTTATGCATACACACAAAAAATATTTACGAATGTTACATCATTTATGATGTAACACTTTTGCACATGATTTTACGTGTGATTCAACCGTTTACGTCGAATCTCAAGTTTACATCAACTGAGTTTACATGTGATTATTTTTTTCCGTGTCGAGTAAATTTAATTTTTTTTTCTGTGTACACCGAGATTCGAACCGCAGCACTTTGGTTGAGAGTATAACTCTTTACCACTGTACCACGAGGACTTGTTGCTTGCGCACAGTAAAAAAATGTGTAAATTTCGAAGCTGTAATTTCGGAGGGTTGAATATTACCTGTTTTATGATTTTATTTTTATCTCAATTTAGACTGAAAAAGTGACATTACACCAGGAAAGTGGTAAAATTACATATTTTCAATGGTAAAATTGCACATTTTGTCTGACATAAAAGATGTACCCCTTCCCAGATGTAATAGTACCATGATATTTTTTATTTTGAATATTGAAATAACAAGCCATAGTTTCTACATTTGCATGGAAAAAGTATTTTAAAATGCATTTTACACTAGTTCAGTTGTTTTGCAATCATTAGTTTTCAAAAAATGTTAGATTTCACAAAAACAAAAATGTTAGTGAAATAAAAAACATTTCGCGATAGTAGACATCGAAAATTTTCAAAAATTCAAAACATTTTTAAATTAACCCAAACATGCTATAAATGATTCTAATGCAGGGGAATACATTTTAAATTGATTTCAGCTGATTGCACTTAAATTTCTATTAAAAGATAAAAACTTTAAAATTAAATTTGTACCAGCCTAAGTAATATTCAATCAATCAAATTTTCAACATTCCAAAATTCAACTTTTTTTTGCTGTGTAGGTTACACAGAAAAAAATGATGGTAATATTTATCAGGAAATGATGACAGATTTTGTGTAAAAAAAAGATTAATTTTACCTCTGAAAATGATGAATTTTCATCAGTTTTTGATGAATATTCATCAGGTTCACATTTTTACACATTTTGTATGTAATATTACACAAAAAAGATGTAATATTCAACCAACCAAATTTTCAACCTTCAAAAGTCATTTTTTTCCTGTGTAGATAAACAACTCTGTTGAATTTTGGGAGGATGAAAATTTGGTAGGTTGAATATTACCTCTTTTTTGAGTAGTATTACATAAAAAAAACGTGTAAAAATGTGAACCTGATGAAGATTTACCAAAAATTGTTAAAAAATCACCAGTTTCTGATGTAATATAACACATTATTTTTTATACAAAATCTGTCATCATTCCCGGAGGAATAATACTATCATTTTTTTTATAGATTTCAAAAAAAAATCTATTAAACCTACAAATTTTGAGAATAAGTTTCGTTAAAAACATTATCAACTCTTTGCAGACATAGAAACACGTTTTCTAGTCGTTCCCACGTTCGAAAAAGAGAACCAATCAATAAACTACTTTTTCCTAACATACTCTCTACCCTTTACTACTAACCAACACCCCTCCCCTTTCATCTCACCAATTTCTCATCAAACCAATAAATATGCGTGTTGTTAGGCCATCCTCCATCATCACCACCATCCGGCTTCCCGGGAAAACTCCCAGTTTGCGATCCCAGGACCATCCAGAGTTGCTTCTTCTTCCTCCTCCTCATCCTCCTTGGGGAGCCATTTTCCGGAACTGCAACGCGCGTGAACGCATCCTTGCCCACTGATGCAGTCTCAACCCTTCTCCCCTTTTCCACTTCCACTTCAGAGGAAAATCAAAAGTGAAAATGCACTGCGTTAGTCTCTCTATGTACAACTCTCAGGCAGTCAACGCATCGCCGGGGTGAACAGGGACGACGACGATGCGAAAATAAACGAGAAAAGCTTGCAATTTTCCACTGCCGGCAGTCATATGTACTGGTTGAGTTCTGCGAACAACCAACCGGACAGTGGCGTCCAAAAGGGGAAATTTGCAAAAATAAGCTTTGAGTTTACCTCTGCAATTGGCGCACTTTGTGTGCGGCACGTGCAGTTTGGTCTTTTGAAGGAATTGCCTAAGTTAGCTACGATTTTACCCCCGCAATTGGCGCACTTTGTGACGCCACTGTGTCACAGATATATTGCTGCACACAGTCGAGGTTGCCAAAATTGCGTTTTCGGTTATGTATCATCACCGGGCCCCGGATCGGGTCAGGAGGCTGCCCAAAAAGCTCCAACAGCTTTTCCGAGCTTCGTCCTTGCTTCTTCCGCCTTTTTTCATTGCGAGGTGCTAAGGCGACTTCGCCGGTGTGAAACAGAAAATTGGCGTAACGGTTGCACGGTGAGAAATACTTGATTGAAATCAGCTTTGTTATTAAAATTTAAGAAGCAAGATTTCTTACTGTGCCTCCAATCAAATTAGTATTCCGGGCACAGAGTTCCCCGGTCCTCGTGTAATAAATTGCTTCGATGGCGGAAAATGAAAGAAGGAACACGATTTAATCTGATAACTTTTCAGCGACAGCAAAGCAAAAGCTTCTTCTAGTTTAGTGTCCGAGGGTCAGGAGAAACTTTTGAGGGGCGGTGGCCACCCTTTCAAAAGCATATAGCCCTTCCTCCCCGAATCTGTGTTTTCTTCTCGCCACACTTAATATCATCGCTCGGGAAATGAGTTTATGGTACATAAATATTTGTTCACATATAACGGAACAGGCGTACCAACGCAGACACATCACACATGGTGGAGAAGTATCCTTGGCCTCAGGATTCACTTTTGGTAGCCACCAAAAAAACGAAACATGGTGCGTTTTGACAGTGCTGCAGCGAATTTTAAAAATATTGGGTCTTTGCTCCTATTTTCGACCTATTGCATGGAAAGATAGCTTGTTATTATTATTTTGTGCAGATCTAAACTATTAATCGATGCCATCCAACTGCTTTTGGTTTTTCTATTCAAAATTATAAAAAAATAATGTAGGTCCAAAATAGGTACATTAGGTCCAAATTAGGTACAATAGAACCAAAATAGGGACATTCATCCTAAAACATCCACCCGTCACTGTTTGCTACAAGAACGACAAAAGAGAAAGCACGCAAAAGTACATAAAATAAATTCAATCCCGTTTCCCACCTCCTCCCAGAAACCCCGTTGAATCTCTGCGTTTGCTCTTTCTCTCTAGGACCTCTAGCATTCTGATCACATCGTATGTCTCCTCGTGTTGCGTCGCTCCAAGTCCTGCTACCCCTCGTTGCGAAAAGCAGAAAGCTATAAATTTATTCGCATTTACATGTACTACGTACACACACACACTCCCCAAAGGCTCGAGTAGCAACACGATATCGATGACGATTACTGACGATGATGACGGTTTTCCTCGAGATGAAAATGATGACGGTGTGTGTGTGTGTGTGTGTGTGTGTGGTTTAGGAGCTCAAAAGTCGCGAAATCGAAATCGAACGGGGAGAAACTTTCTCCCCGTTCTGCCAAGCGATTCCAGGTCCTTCGTAGGAAGCTCGTCCCAAGCTGCGGAATTGTTTGTGGCCAACCTGATGATGTCCTTGGTGGGATGATGTAGTCTACTTCTTTTTTGTGTGTGTCTTTTTTGCCCACGTGAAATGAGATTAGGAACGTCGTTGTTGAATGTGGGCTTTTTTGTTTGGTTTTAGTTTAAGGCCTTCATAGCATCACAACTTTGAAGGCACATCGACGAAAGAATGAGAAAGCCAAACCTTAAAAAATAAAATAAAAGCTTTGAAAAATATTTGCAACGGCCTACATCGACATTAAAAAGGTCTTCTTTCGATAAAAAACATTACTAAATTATTTTCAATGTATTCTGAGTGTAACAAGTTTTTATAATGAAAATTTTCATTTCAACATATTTTATTTTTGCCCCCTGTTTTATTTGGAAAATAAGTGAAAAACTTGACATAAATATTACAATGGCCATATTTTGTTAAAAATACCAACATTTTGAAAATATGGGTATCGACGTCAAATTTTTTGAATGCTTTCCACTACATAAGAGTTTTTAGTGAAAAATACACAAATTTTCACAAAATACAGTATTTAAAAAATATCAAATTTTCATGATTTGCAACATGCATGTAATACTAGGGTGCCCACAATATGGGACTTTTTTTTAAACCTCGCTCCACAAGCTGAATATTGTTCCTAGAGCTATTTTAGGACCCTGGGCCAAATATGAGCAAAATCGGTCAACATTTACCTATTGATAACATTTACCTATTGATGTTTAGGAAAAATCGAAAAAAAAGTATGAAAAACCCAACAATCTAACGGTTTTGTCTGCAGGGTGCGCTAGTACCATCCAAATATTCCCAAAAGTGAGATTCTCATGGGAAATTTTATGCTCTACAAATTTGTAGAACATACCAAAGCTGTAAAACTCGATCCTGAAAAGTTATTAACGATTTAAAAATGTAATTTTTGTATAAAAAGTGTATTTTTTACTAACTTTAGGCTCGGGTATCAATGGGTTAATCTCAACCAATTTTGCTCAAAAATGGCACAGATGCTTAAAATAACCCATCGAACAGTTTTTCGCTTGTTGAGCAGGGGCCATTTTTTCTAAGCACCCTAATGTAATACCCATGCATGTTGAAAATCTTGAAAATTATTTTTCTTAAATAGTGTATTTTGTGAAAATTTTAGTATTTTTCACAAAAATAAAACTATGTAGTGGAAATTTTTCACCATTTTCCGTAGAATATTTTACTGTATTTCACAAAAAAGTAGTAATCTAGCTGCATGTAAAAGGCCTATTACACTCTGAAATATGTAGCCCATCAATATGGGAAACTAACTTGACCGAACTGGCAAGCTCATATATGCGTTTATCCTTACATTGTTCATCGGTCTGATGGCCGAGCGGGCTAAGGCGCCAGTCCTTACTGTTGATGCTTGGTTTGAATCCCGTCGGTGGCGACTTTTTTTATGTTTACAAAAATTGTACAAGCATTGTGTAATACGAAGTGTCTTTTTACACAAAAGTTATGTACATGTTTTTGCATGCGATTTTACAATCGGGGATTTTTTATTGTGTTGAATTGTGAGTGCAAAATATTTATTTTTTCAAATATTGTAAATTTTCATAGTTTAATCGTTATGCATTTCAATAAAATTTTAATAATTATGCATTTTATTAAAATTTTAACAATACAAAAAAACGAACTTTCAGAAATTATCGGGATTTTATACTTTAAATATATAACACTGACCTACAAAAAATTACAAAAATGACTGCGCAGGCTCAACTCGACGGGAAGCATAAAGTTTCGGGTCCCCAGGAACACGTGCACTTTGAGTTTTCCAAACATATTTAGACAGGGCCGAATGGTTTTTCTCCAAAGTTTGTATGGAGAATTAGGGCGGTTCGTCACTGTTGCATACAAGCAAAAAATTGCATGCAATATATGCAAAATAAAACTTTACAGTAAACTTTAAAGTTATTTTTTTTGCGTCATTTGATACCGATAAGAATGTAATACTTAAAAATCTGATATGGTGAAATTTTATGCAAAATTTAGCGATGTTCGTTACCCATATTGCAAATAATAAATATTTGAGTATTTTTAAAACGGATTTAGCCCGCGAAGCCATTTTGTCCGGACCGCAACGGCTTTCGAAAATTGGCCGTTTATGAAATATTGATTAAATAAGTTGAGTATTTTTTTAAGTTTGATTTCAAATTTGAATTTTTAATTCGATTTTGCTTTTGTTTTTTTTTTTAAATTAATATTTTTGTTCCAAATTAATTTAAAACATTTTGTTTGTATGAATTTGATTCTTTTCTTTTTTAAATAAATATTATCCAGAAATATTTTTGATAAAAAAAATGTCAACAAGAAAACATCCTTTTCCAATTCGTTAAAATTTGAATTACAATCTTGGATTGTTAGCTTTAAATGTACATTAGAAAACATACTTTCAATTTTTTTATCTTTTTTTTTAGAAACATGAATAAAATTTATATTTGTTAACGAATATGTTAGCAAGCTTGCCACAAAATAATAAATTTTTTTTCAGGATAACTTTTTAAAATAAAATTTTGTTTGATAAAAAGTTTCAATTTTTTTTTAACAGATTCGTTCGTTTTGAAAATATTTTTCAAATATATGAGATCAGGAAATTACCAAAGAATTTTTCATATATTTTAGGATAATGATTACAGAGTTTTTCATTGCAATCGACTAAATTAATTAAAAATTAAAATAAATCAAATATTTTTTAAGCTTTCCCTTTTTTCTTTCTTTCTTAATGTTAACATTTATGAAACTTATTTGCAAGCCTTGTTCATGAACTAGTTTAAATTTTTAAATGTTATTGCCATACAACTAAAGTGGAAAAATGATAATTTTCGAATAAAAAATGTGGTCATACACAGTAAAAAATTGTGTAAATTTGGAAGGTTGAATATCACCTCTTTTACGATGTAATATTACCTCAATTTAGACTGAAAAAGTGACATTACACCAGAAACGTGGGTAAAATTACACATTTTCAGATTTAAATTACACATTTTTGCTGACATAAAAGATGTACCGCTTCCCAGATGTAATCATTCAGTTTTTTTTACTGTGTAGGTTTAAGTGGCGATAATTCTTGTCAGGGGTTTCCCAGATTGCTTCGGTGAAGAATAAGGACTTGCAAGAAAATCATAATAATACATAATTTTAAAAATCTATCGACGTGCCATCCGAGCTACGGTGTTATAGAATTGGCTTGATTGATAACCTATTATTTTTTCAACTTTTTTAAAATGTTTTATTAAGGAATTTTTTTGCATTTAAACAGCAAGGCATTGGAAAGACGAAGAAATCAACCTTCTTCACAACATGTACGTAGGTTTGGTGTACCCAAACCTCGTCCCACAGTGGACTAAAAATCAATAAATCGGTCTAATTTTTCCACCCCAAAACAGAAAACCAGAAATCGTCAAGCGCTGACCGAGAAAGACCAACCCCGCGAAGACAAACTGAACAAGGGACGTAACATCCTGCCGGAAAATCACTCCACCGTGACAGGTGCAAAGCAGGTCGTCTTTAAAGTGTCGCGAGGACTCCACAGTCAGGGAACCAAGACGACGACGCACTAATGTACAAAAATTAACCACTTCTTCGGCGCTCAATCGTTGGTCCTGGTGGTGCTCTCTAGAATGAATAACGCCAAGAGCATAACCCACTGCGTAAGGACACAGGACAAGCTGGGAGAAAATGGTTCTGGGTGGTGAAAGTTTGGTGAAGTGGGTTGATGAGGGGGGATGAGTTGGCAAACAAAAATGTTGCCAGAGTCAGAAAAAATATTTATTCCTATAAATAATATATAAACCACCTCCGCCTCCTCCTCCTCCTCCACCAGCTTCTGAAGAAGACCGGATTTTGCGAGCGCATTTTCATGTACCAAGGCAGCATCCATTTGGCTGTTTTACCTTCTATTTTTTTTTCGACGGGCCAATCTCCATGCAAACGAAACTATTGGCACTACGCCCCCCGGGGCATGGCCTTCCTCTAACGTGGGATTTCTGCTCCAGCGCCTCTGACGAGACAGGAGAAAACGGGACCGACGTTTTACTTCACCATCCGATAGAAGCTCAGTGGATAAGGCGGGAATCGAACCCGCGTCTCATAGCATCATCGGGATCGGCAGCCGAAGCCGCTACCCCTGCGCCACGAGACCCACATGCATGTGTACATAAAAAAATCGTGGGGACTAGGAGTGTACTATGAAGGGAAGGGAATTAAGTGGGAGTGGGGGTGGTTGGATAAAACATAAAGGGATACTCCTCTGTATGGAGGAATTCGGGTGGAAAAGAAGGTTTTGTAGTTCAATAGAGAAGGGGGTTTGAGAAATTAATTTTGAAGATTCCAG
The DNA here is from genome assembly GCF_016801865.2 of Culex pipiens pallens. Lineage (NCBI taxonomy): Eukaryota > Metazoa > Arthropoda > Insecta > Diptera > Culicidae > Culex > Culex pipiens. The sequence goes on from NC_068937.1 coordinate 25,839,528, forward strand.
TGTTCCAGTGTTTGATTTGTTTTCAAACAAGATTCGCCATTTTTAAGAGGATGGTTGAGAAAGTTAAGGATTAAAGGGATTAGAAAAATCAAACCTCATAAATGCAGGTTTCTTGGTTTAAATCTAGGTTTAGTTTTCAAAAGGACCTAGATTCCAGTTATAACAAATCTACAAATACTTATTGTAATTCTAAATTATGAAAACACTCCTTCAAAATTAACAAAATTGCCAAATCATCTATGGTAACTGTAATTTTGGAAGGTTGAATATTCCCTCTTTTATGATGTAATTTTACCTCAATTTAGACTGAAAAAGTGGCATTACACCAGAAAAGTGGTAAAATTACACATTTCCAGAGGTAAAATTACACCTTTTTTCTGACATAAAAGATGTACCCCTTCCCAGATGTAATATTACCATGATTTTTTTTTCTGTGTATTTTAATCTATTTTTTAAATCTTTAAGCAAATCCTCACTTCCAAAAACTTCAATGATGAACCTGAACCATGTGTGCAGCAGCCCCCTCTCGAGAGTTCCGGATCTCAACGGGATATATCTACTTCTTATGCTGTTAACGCTGTGGTTCTGTTTTCCGTGGGATATTAGGTGAGATATCGGATCTTTCGGTGGAAGCTTCCGACCCCCGGGGAGACCCCCCACCCGCCCTCTCCCCCTTAACCTTTTTCAACACAAGAGAAAACATTTGGCGCTCTTTCAATATCTGGTGGGCGCTCTCAACTGTCGGAAGTCGTCGTCCGTCCGTCCGTAGAGGTGTCACGCGGCGAAGGGATTTTCCTGTGCATCCTTTTCGCTGGTGGGGGTCCATTGAGAAACGGAAAATTTGAGAGCCCAAGAGAGAATGAGAGAGATTTGGGAAGAGAGAAAGTGAATGAAACTGTGGAAAAAGTTAAAGTTCACCTTTTTCCCGGTCCACGTCGTAGTCGTTGGGGAGTCTCATCTCGCGCGAACAACAAGAAAAGCCTACCAGCTGAAGCGGTTCTCTGGGAAAGCGGAAAATGACTGATTTTTTTGCATTTCCCTATTAAAAATACTTTTTTTCTGTCATTTTATAGTGAAAAATTGCCTACTAATAATAACCAAAAATAAATATGCTGAAAAGTTAAACTTTTCAGCACTTGTATTGAAGTGTAAAACTTTTCGACACAGTTTTGGATTTTTAGTTGGGCAATCACACGGACGCCACAGCGTAAAAAAATCATGGTAATATTACATCTGGGAAGAAGTACTTTTTTTGTGTCAGAATAAATGTGTAATTTTACATCTGAAAATGGGCAATTTTACCACTATTCAGGTCAAAAGTCACTTTTTCAGTCTAGATTGAGGTAAAATTACATCATAAAAAAGGTTATATTCAACCTTACAAAATTACACCTTCCAAATTTACACAATATTTTACTGTGCATAACTTAAGCATTTATGACTATTTGGAGTATTACCAAATTTCCAATAATACTTTACCGGGCATTATTATGATGAAAGCTTATAACTGAAAATGTCTATCAATTTTACAAACACAAAAAACACAACACTCATAACAGTAATAAAAAAGTAAAACGTACGTCGTGTTGATTATATGAAGGTGTAAATTTAACTCAGTTTAAGGTATTTTTTTACATCACAGTTTCATCTCTCCAATGCTATTTTCATCATCTTCTGATGTAAAATTACAATTTTTGCTGCCGAAAATTCTGTCTTGAAAGAAACAAACATAAATATAAAAAAAATAACAAGCCTCAGTCTCAAAATATAAATGAAAAAAAAAGGGTTTTAAAATGCATTTTACACTTGTTCAGTTGTTTTGCAATCAAACTTCTTGCGGTACTGTACATCGAAAAGTTTTTTTAAAATTCTAAAACATGGTAAAGATGATTCTAAAAGCAGGGAAATGCATATTAAATTGATTTTAGCTGATTGCACTTAAAATTCCATGCAACATTTTTGACTTTTAATAAAAAAATATAGTTTTGCCCTCGGATTTCCGGGCCGTTTAAAAAAAAAATTATTTGAAAAATAGGTTAAACCAATTTTCATGTATGAACTAAATGTTGTCTTCTTTAAAAGTGGTTTTTATTTTCATGAAAAGGCCTTTAAATTTGAAGATAGTTTAAAATTCTGTTTCAACCACACAGTAAAAAAAAATCATGGTAAAATTACATCTGGGAAGAAGTACATCTTTTGTGCAAGAAAAAAAAGTGTAATTTTACATCTGAAAATTTGTATTTTTCCACTTTTCTGGTGTAATGTCACTTTTAAAGTCTAAATTGAGGTAAAATTGCATCAGAAAAGAGGTAATATTCAACCTTACAAAATTAAATCTTCAAAATTTTCACAATTTTTTATTGTGTTTGCTCAAAACTTTTATTTTATATGATGTACAAAGTAATATTAATTATTGTAGTATTATTGTCAGAAGAAAATTAAATAATACCTGCATAAATATGTAAAATAATATCTCTTATGTGTAATTTTTCTTATTCCTCATAGATTACGGTAAAATTACATCCAAAAAGAAGTCAATCTATGTGAAATATTCAACCATCAAACATTTTCAAGCTTCCAAAATCAAACAAAAACTGACAAAAACTTTATATAAAATGTGTACCTGCCTTATGTTCACATAGAAAATCATGCAACTTTGAGAGTTTTTACAAACCACGTTTAGCAACATTTTCGTAGTATTTGTCGCAGTTTATTTAGCACTACTCTTCAGTTTAATTCAAAACAATTCCGTGCGGTTTTTTTTCACTTTTAAAAATAAGGCTTAATTGAAAATTTTGAAAACATTTTTGCTGAGTTAGTAGCTCAAATTTGTTTTTTTTTGTTTCAAAGAAACAGTCCTAATCTGTTACAAAAACTTTGCCGTATAGATACCAAGTCGATCCGAAATTTAAATCTCAAAATACAGATTTAAACATATTTCAAACCCGTTTTCTTTGTCCGCTAAATTGCATGAGACTTCTTGTATGGAAAAACTAATAATACGAAATGTTTTTTGTTTTGTGAATTTATCGATTTTCGCAAATTTATCATAGTTGGAGAAAGGTTTACCAGTGTGTGTGTGGTCCAATCCAATACCCGCTGGCCGGCAGCGAAATTATGGGAAAGTATAATTTGTATCAGACTTGGGTTATGCTGATACAGCTTATCTCAGTCCCGGGTATTAGGTGGTGACAGCCCTCGCGCTGCTTCCAATAACCCATTTCAGAATGGCAGAGATCCTAACGGCCCAATTCCGAGGTCATTGGGCATTTTGGCTGATTTTAGCGTGACGTACTTTATGGATGAAACCTCATCTGTATCACACGTGAAATCATGTTTTTACGTATGGTGTGTTGCAAATTTACATCAAGTCAAATTTAAATTTAAATGATTAATGACGTGCAAAAGTGTTACATCATTAATGATGTAACGTTCAGAAATATTTTTTTCTGTGTATGTACACAGGACCTTTCGAAAAATTAAGCGAGAAACTTGAAAAAGTAAGCAAGAAACATTTTTTTCCACTCTAATTTCGATTCCAGATTTTCTACACAGCAAAAAAAAAAGTACGATGGTAAAAGCATGCACATCACCGTAATGAAAAAGACACTTAAAATTGCACACTGCTTGTAATTTTTTTGTAAACACAAAACAAACAAAAGTTGCATCCGACGGGACTCAAACCCAGCACCAACAGTAAGGACTGGAGCCTTAGCCCGTTCGGCTACCAGACCGATGATTAATTGAAAAGAGAAACGCTTCTATGAGCCTGACCTTTCGGTCAAGTAGGTTTCTCATACTGAAATACATAGTTCAGCGTGTAGTATAACTAAAGTTTGAAAATTTCATAAAATAATGCAAAAGTGATTTTACACTCAGGCCTTTTACAGGCAGCTAGACTACTTTTTTTTTACAGAATACTGTCATATTTTAACAATGGCAAATACACGGAAAAAATCAATTCTCGAAATCGTGAATTTAGTTCATGAATTTGAGAACCACGAAATAATATATTCACGTTTATAGTGCAAATGCACCATACTCATGAATAAATTCCTTCGTGATTCTTAAATTCATGAACAGAATTCACTATTTCGGGAATTGATTTTTTTTCTGTGTAAGTTAAGCGTGTTTGATGCATGTTTTGACAGCATAACTGTCAACTATTGCTACCACAGCTGTATGGCATTTCTTGAACCCTTTCTTCCCTGCGGGTGTAGAAACACAAACTTAATTTTCCCAGAGAATTCGGCATACTGCTGCTGCGGTTGGTTATCCTTCGGGAGAGCAGCAAGCAAGAGTAACGGGCGCGCGAATCCCACAGATAGTCACACGGGGAGACGCGTCATCGCCCGAAACCCTGCCGAAGTCTGGCCCCGTTGACGGCGGAAGCAGGAAGAAAACAACAAACGGAACTCGCACGCGGGACGAACCGCAGCAATAAGGCAGATTTGCGCCAGAGAGAGAGAGAGCGAGTTTGGTGTTACGACGGCACGGCCTGCTGCCACCAGAGTGTCAGTGTCAGTTGCGAGCCGCCTCCGCCGTCAGTCGTGTCACTAACACAGGGCCTGGTCCTGGTGTGTTTCCGGAAGGTGGTCGTGTGGTATTTCGCGGTTTTCCGAGTTGAGAGGGGTGGGGAATTTTCGGGAGGAGAAAGTGGAGGAGATTCTGAAGGGAGTTGCCAGGAGAACAAAAAGATTACAAGGACGACAACGGTTGTGGGCTTTTTAGACGTGAACCGGAAGTTGAGGAATTTGTCACATCTGGTGGAGGGGGGATTGATTCCGGAAGTTGGCGTTCTTGTTCAGTGTCAGTGTTTGTAAACAACAGGGCTTAAAACGGTTAGATGTCCTACCTGTCCCGAGGCCTCGAGGTGACGTCCCGTTCAACGCGGAACAATGGCTCCTCGTCGCTGCTGTTGGCCCCGGCCACCCGTGCTGGTTCGGCAGGATCAGCGACGACAACCGCCGCCGGAAGGCGCAGGGAGAAAAATCAATGACGTGTAAGTTTTCCACAAAAACAGAGCAAGCGTGTGGTGTGTGTGTGTGGGTATGTGTGATGAAGACGTGGTGACAGCTTTCCTCCTCCTATGAGCGAGCACGTACAACCACACATACACAGTTTTAATATGTAGGCTTTAGTGTTTCTTTGGGTAGCGGGTTAAGGAGTAGCAAGTGGTTATGGAAAAGGATTCATTGGTCAATCCTTTGTCTTCGAAGGATTGCAAAAATAAAGAACCTTGTAAGGACAATATGAATTTATTTTTCATATCCTCAATCTCACTTTTTCCCTGATTTTTTCCCGTTATATCTGAAGACAATAGTTCATTTTAATCTACACAGGTAAAAACATTTTACATTATTTTAAAATTTGATGTTGCCTTTTTTGCGATTTACCTCAATCTATGTTGAAAAAGTGCAATTACACAAAAAAAGATTTAAATTTATACAATTTTTGTGACACAAGATCTGTCTACCTTTATCAATGTAATACTCTCAGAACTGTTTTGCGAAGGAAATTTGATTACAATTTAGCAAATATAAGGTTAAAAATTGTTAAAATTTGTCCAGAAATTTAAAAAAGTGGATTGATTTTTCTTGCTTACAGCATTAATTGGAAAAGCAAACACAAACCGAGGGGTCCTTGAAATAATACTAAAAGCTTGTGTACATCAGCGAAAAAAAACGTAATATTTGAAAGGATTTGTTTTCAACGAGGAAATTTTATTAATATTCTGACAACACTGTTTGAAATTATGAGATTTTTTAATTGTTTTAAAAGGCAAGGCTTTGGAAACCTGCTTTTTGTACCGAAGTTTGATAGTTACAGAGAAGACCACACAATTGATGTTTTATTTGAATATCTGGGTAATTCTCCGCCAACTCACACAGCAGTTGCCCCGACCCCTCTTCGATTTGCGTGAAACTTTGTCCTAAGGGGTAACTTTTGTCCCTGATCACGAATCCGAGGTCCGTTTTTTGATATCTCGTGACGGAGGGGCGGTACGACCCCTTCCATTTTTGAACATGCGAAAAAAGAGGTGTTTTCAATAATTTCCAGCCTGAAACGGTGATGAGATAGAAATTTGGTGTCAAAGGGACTTTTATGTAAAATTAGACGCCCGATTTGATGGCGTACTCAGAATTCCGAAAAAACGTATTTTTCATCGAAAAAAACACTAAAAAAGTTTTAAAAATTCTCCCATTTTCCGTTACTCGACTGTAAAAATTTTTGGAACATGTCATTTTATGGGAAATTTAATGTACTTTTCGAATCTACATTGACCCAGAAGGGTCATTTTTTCATTTAGAACAAAATTTTTCATTTTAAAATTTCGTGTTTTTTCTAACTTTGCAGGGTTATTTTTTAGAGTGTAACAAAGTTCTACAAAGCTGTAGAGCAGACAATTACAAAAATTTTGATATATAGACATAAGGGGTTTGCTTGTAAACATCACGAGTTATCGCGATTTTACGAAAACAAGTTTTGAAAAAGTTACTTTTTGCGTTTCTCTTTGTTTCGTCGTCCGTGTCTGTCGCGGGTAACCATGAACGGCCATGATCGATGACTACCAACTTTTTCAAAACATTTTTTCGTAAAATCGCGATAACTCGTGATGTTTATAAGCAAACCCCTTATGTCTATATATCAAAATTTTTGTAATTGTCTGCTCTACAACTTTGTAGAACATTGTTACACTCTAAAAAATAATACTGCAAAGTTAAAAAAACACGAAATTTTAAAATGAAAAATTTTGTTCTAAATGAAAAAATGACCCATCTGGGTCAATGTAGATTCGAAAAGTAAATTAAATTTCCCATAAAATGACATGTTCCAAAAAATTTTACAGTCGAGTAACGGAAAATGGGAGAATTTTTAAAACTTTTTTAGTGTTTTTATCGATGAAAAATAGGTTTTTTCGGAATTCTGAGTACGCAATCAAATCGGGCGTCTAATTTTACATAAAAGTCCCTTTGACACCAAATTTCTATCTCATCACCGTTTCAGGCTGGAAATTATTGAAAAACACCTCTTTTTTCGCATGTTCAAAAATGGAAGGGGTCGTACCGCCCCTCCGTCACGAGATATCAAAAAACGGACCTCGGATTCGTGATCAGGGACAAAAGTTACCCCTTAGGACAAAGTTTCACGCAAATCGAAGAGGGGTCGGGGCAACTTTTCCCGATTTCGTGTGAGTTGGTAGAGAATTACCCATCTGGCAACCATGCAATTTGAATCCATGAGATTTAAAAACTCAGGCCGTTGCCCACAGGTGGAAAATAGTTAACGAACAAATAAATGGATATTGAATTTTCTATTAAACATTGATGGTTCAAATTAAACAGAAACATATTTTAGACAATTTTTTTTTAATTTAAATCACTTTTTGAATTTTAAATAACATGTTTCAAATATATTTAAATTTCGAAAGAATGTATATTATTTGTTCAAAGTGCAAATTTAAGCAATCAAGAAAAACGCACTTCAAGTTGTTGTCCAGTCTTAAAAGCAAAAAAAACGCATATCTGTCTCACTAGCATAAATTTAATGCAGGAAATGCACTAGAGCTTCTATTAAGCGACAGAATTCACATTTTTATGATTTTTTGCAGGTTTTCCAAAATTTGAAATAATAACACAGTTTTCGCTCGTAAATTCATTATTTAGTAACACTTATAATAGAATTTACTGAAATTTTGGATTACAGATCTGCACCTAAAATATTAATTGAAATTTTAGGTACCGTAATCTGGGGGAATCGGGACTACAGTCTGAATAGGGACAGCAGTTTTTAGAGCACTTAAAGCATTTGAATTTGGAAATGGATGTACACATTTTGTTGGCCTGAGTCTATTCTAACCGAAACCAACCAGAAAAATCAAAATACTGTGCTCCAACATGGTTAAAACTGCTGTCCCAATTCGCCCCATGTGTCCCGATTGACCCCAGTTTACGGTACTTCGTTTTCGGAGTAATTTCAAACACAACATTAGATTGACATTTTTAAACCCTCTTTAAAGTCAAGTACGTCCCATAAAAAAAGATGTTTTCTTAATTTGGCATATTTTTAGTTTTATATGCTAAATTGTAAATGTAAATCTCTTAAAAAACAATAAATTTGTCTTCCAAACTTGATTCAAACTTGTTTATATCCCTTTTGTAGCCAATTATAACCGTAACAAAATTTTAAATAGCCAAAAAAGTGCGAATTCCCTAATCACACGAGATACAAATTTAACAAATAATTTTACAAAAAAATAATAAAATCGTCAAATTTAACAAATTTGCGAAGTTATAGTAAAGTTTTTGTTCATTATTTAGATTTTTTAAAAGGCAAATCTAAATTACCATATTCATCGTTGTAAAAATGGCACCAATTTACATCTACACACTTAATTTTTTTTTACCGAATTCGGTAGTTGAAAAATCGGTAAAGTTTAGATCGGTAAACCATCTGTCAAAATGAACAAAATATTACCGAATTTGGCTGTACGATGAACAATAATGAACTCCCGTATCGAACTTCGGTAAGTTTTTACCGAATTCGGTAAATCTCAGTTTACTGAAATGTTCAGCAGTTGTAAATTCGGTAAACTTTACCGAATTCGGTAAAAAAAATCTAAGTGTGTAAATTCCTAGGAATTCCCGGGATTTTTTTAAAATATTATTTGACAATTTTCCGGAAAAAAATCAGAACCCAGGAAAATTTTACGCCCTCTTTGGTTTGAATGACTCGAAGTTATCATAAAAATTCCGGAGGTTTTTGAAAAGCTTAAGAATGTTTTTGTGCTTTTTGGGTGTTTTTTTAATATACTTAACTCAAGGCGGTTTCACACACACCCAAAAAGCAAAAAATAAATATTTTGTTCATTAAAACTTTTCAAAAAAGACTCCACATTTGTAAAAATTACTTAATAATTTATTAAAATTTGTTTTGTATTCTGCTTATTACAATTATTTACATTTAATGTCACGGTATCCTGAGAATAAAAGTATCCATTGTTGTTTGTGATGTATTTTGCATTACTTTTTGTGCTGGTTTAAAAAAATATTACCGATTTATTCCAAGTGATGAATACATTTCCAAAAAAAGTTCGATAATACAAAATTCTTTAAAAGGTTTACAATCTCCTAATTCTTTAGAAATTAAATTTCTTTTGAACTCTTCACACTAAGATTTTTTTAATCGATTTCGGTAAAGTTTTCTGAATTTTCAACTGCTGAACAGTTCGGTAAACTGAAAATTACCTAATTCAGTTAAAAAAATACCGAAATTCAGTATCGGTAATGAAGTTTATTATTGTTCATTGTACAACCGAATTTCGGTAAAAAAAATGTCATTTTGACGGATGGTTTATCGATTTTTTAAGTGATTTTACACTACCTACACGGAGAAAAAAAGTGTTCGAAAAATCGTGAACAAGCGTTCATGAAAATGGGAACCACGAACAAAGTGCTCAAATCTCATGGTACGATTTCGAAAAACGTAGCATGGCATTTGAACACTTTGTTCGTGGTTCCCATTTTCATGAACGCTTGTTCACGATTTTAGGAACTCTTTTTTCTCCGTGTACACTACAGTGCTATCCCGTTTGAGGCAACTCGACTTTGCGACACATTTCCTCTCGTCAAAAATGATTGATGAATGAGACTCAGACTTAAGTTTTGTTCTAAATTGTTCATCAAAAACCAATCTTAAACATTTCACAACAATGAACAGTTAAAATATTGCCGTTGATTTTTGGCAAGCAGAAATGAAAAAAAAAATCGTGTTGCCTAAAACAGGATGACACTGTACCGAATTCGGTAAACAATCTAATTATGTGCAACAAAATTTTAATGAGTGATTTTGACATTGAACAATAAACCACCGTCACCTGAGTTATAAAGTTTTTTTTATTCTAAGATATGTTGTTGTTTTCCTTATTTCTTTATTTTTTTTTCAAATATATAAATCACCATCCATCGACCCCTCGTCACCGCTGAGCAAAATCGAAGGAAAGCGAAACAAAAAATCATACAATCTGCATATACGTAGGTATACACGCGCGTTTCAATTGCTGTTTTTTTTCATTTTCGTTCAAATAGTTTTTTTTGTTGCTGTTGTTGTTTCGTGTGTATAGAGATATGCCTGCTGCAAGGGAGAAGGAGTGAGTGTGAGTCGTCGTCGTCGTCGTCGACTGCCGCACGAAAACCAAACCACGCGCATGTCATTTATACCATAGAGTTTTGTACTTTTGCTAAAGGTTCTTCCATCAGCAGCGAGAAATGTCGAGTGTGTGAGTGTCTGTTTGTGTTTCACGTTCCACCAGAAGCAGTGGCCGCCATATTTCTTAAAGTTGGCCCGAAAATTGGAAAATTTGTCCCTCTTTAATATTGAAAATCTTACATTTCATTTAATTTTATTGTTTTTCTTTTACTTATTCTCGTCGAAAATGGTCTTTAATTTGTTGCGTTCATAATCATAAATCAACTTAATTCGGGGGGAGCTTTTTGTTTGAACTATTTGTCAAAAATTTTCACACCCTCGAATCAGCAGCCACTCACTCAATCCGCCATTGTCGTGTCAAGCGCGGCTTGTTAAAAATAAATCCGTATTAGTAACGCGATACCGTGTCTCTTCACCTCCGTGGTTCTCCCGTTCGTGTTGCTGCTACAAGTGCCAACACTTTGGCCGGGTTGCCAACGTGGAAGTAATATTGATTGTTTTAATTAAAGCATTTTTTGAATTTAAATTTGGTCTCTACACAGAAAAAAAAGTAGAATTTCGGAAGGTTGAAAATTTGGTCGACTGAAATTTTTTGAGTAATTTTATCTCAAATTTTTTTGTAAAAATGTGAACCTGACCAAAAAACTGATGAAATTTAAAAGTTCCTGATGTAATATGACATTTTTTTCGGGTTGGCGGGTTGCCAACGTGGAAGTAATATTGATTGTATTATGCTTTTAAAGCATTTTTATTTTTTGAATTTAAGGTCAGCCTCTACACAGAAAAAAGTAGAATTTCGGAAGGTTGAAAATTTGGTTGACTGAATTTTTTTTGACTAACTTTATCTCAAACAAATTTGTAAAAATGTGAACCTGACCAGAAACTGGTGAAATTTCACAAGTTCCTGATGTAATATTACACTTTTTTCTTGACATAAAACCATTCCCTTTTGTATATTACCATCATTTTGTTCTGTGTACGACGAAACAAAAACTGAACAAACTAAATAAATATAAAAATACCAAAAATTGATAAAGAAAAAAAAAACCCGAAATAAGTGAAGGTTTTCGCAGAACGAAAGTTTTCCAAAATCACCACCTGAACACGAAAAAAAGTAAACAAAAATTGGTATTACAGTGAAAAAAAATCACTTAACACTCCGAAACCCAACCCCCCAAATAAGATGTTGGAACGGTATCTTCAAATAGGTTTTCCTTCATGAAGTTTTTTTGAATTGCTAAATACTGGACATTCAACTTAAACTGTCTATAACTTAAAAATGGTGCACAATTTGGTTTTGCCCAAAAAAAACATAATACTAGATATTTCCTCAAAATATTTTTTTGGAAATTTTCTTTGATAATATTTTAGATTTTTTTGGAAAAAGCACATTTTTTCGAAAAATAGTACATATCTCCAGTACCACATTTTGCAACACCCTCAACCCGCAAAAGTTGTATTTGTAGTCCCCTGAAAACATAAAAAAAAACTCGAAAGTAAAAAAATACATATTTTTTAATTCAACTTTTAGTGATAAAAAGTAAAAAAAAAACTGATTTTTTCCGTGTACCTATTTTTTCTAAAAATCCTGCTAACAGTCGACAACTTTGCCGAAGACATCAAATCGATAAAAAAATATCTGAAATTGAGGCAATATTGTTCTCAATATATTACAACTGAGTAATTCTCTAGAATTTCGCATTATTTTTTTGATATTACGAATTTTGTATTTTTTGAAACTTTGTCAATTCCCAATGTCTAAAGTTTCAAAAAATACAAAATAAATCGTTATTGCGCGTGGCGCGCCGAAAATCCCAGTTTTATTTTAAATCATATCCCGGAATTCTATTAATGAAAATCTCCCATTTTTGAGTATGTTACGTAAAATTGTCCAACACAGAAAAAAAAATTATGGTAATATTCTTCAGGAAATGGTGACAGATTTTGTGTCGAAAAAAATGTGTAATATTACATCAGAAATTGATGAATATTCATCAGTATTTGTTGAATATTCTTCAGGTTCACATTTTTACACATTTTTTATGTAATATTACTCAAAAAAGAGGTAATATTAAACCTACCAAATTTTCAACATTAAAAAATTCATTTTTTTTTGCTGTGAAGGATTCCGATAAAATATTTAAAGACATACACAGTAAAAAAATACATGATAATATTACATCTAAGAAGGAGAACATCTTTTATGCCAGAAAAAGGTGTAATTTTACCTTTGAAAATGTGTAATTTTACCACTATTCTGGTGTCAATGTCACTCGTTCAGTCTAAATTGAGGTAAAATTACATCATAATAGATGGTAATATTCAACCTTCCAAATTTACACAATTTAAAACTGTGGGCTGTTTGGTCCAGACACCGTCAAAACGGCATTTTAAAGTTTCATTCGACCTTTTCAAATGTTAGGCTAGATTTTTCGGTCTCTATACTATTTTTCCTAGAAAAGCCTGAAATGGTGTGGAATTATGTGTTTTTGAAAAAAGGTGAATTTTGTCAATATCGACGAAAATGGCAATTTTTTCGGAACACCCTAACACGGCGTAGGTCACCCTAATGGCTAAACAAAAAAATATGGGTCTTATAATTATTTCGCCCAGGGAATTTCCAGATTTGTTTTTTTGAATTACTGCATATGTAAAAAAAAGCAAAATTCTACAAAATTACTCAGTTGTAATATATTGAAGTTATAATATTGCCTTAATTTTGGTTGAAAAAGTGGTATTACAATGGAAAAGATGTAGTTTTACACATTTTCGTAGGTAAAATTACACAACTTAATTGTAAATTGTAAAATTTAGCTGCTAAAATGCTTGAAAATTTGAAAAAATTAACTCATGCAAATTTTGTAAGTGTATATTTTGTGTCAGGAGGTTATAGTTTGTATCGTGGACTATTGCGTTTTTTTTACAGTAATTGTACTGTACGGAATTGTTCAAGAATAACACATTTTTGAATTTATTTCTAGCAGTTTTTAGAATTCCGTTAAATTGCAATGAAATTCCAATGTTTGGCACATCAGAGAATGGTGACATATTTGTTTCAGGAAAAATGTTTCACCTCTATAAAAGTGTAAATTCACATGTTTTTGTGTGTAAATATTTTAACCTATTCCACATAAATAGAAGTAAATTCAATGTTGGTAAGAATTTAGTTAATTGAACTTAATTTTTTATGCAAATCATAAAATATTTGGATAACATTAAATTTATAAAAAAGTAAAAATGGCAACCCTGCTGCAGTGTTCGCCCCCCAGCACGCCCAAATATGTCTTAATGCGCGCCGCTGCTGCCTCACTCACAGAGAGTAGAGTGGTTCAATAAAATCGAGTTTGGTCCGGCAGCGCCGCACCAGTGGTGATGAAGCGAGAGAGGAAGGTTGGGGGGAGCATAACAACAAAAGAATAAATGATCGTAAAATGCAACCGCAACCTTGCCAGGCACGCCAACGTCTAGTCTCGACGGATGATGATTTGGTTTTGGGTGAGAGATTTGCGGCTTGTGAGAGAGCGATTTTTTTGCGCGCTCTCTCTCACATGATTTTGAAGTTGTGTGCGTGTTTGGGGAGCGTGAATCGATACTACTACTGATAATATTATGCTACTCAATCGGCGGGCTAATTTGAATGGGGAATCAGATTGTACACTTATATTTTAGAGAGTGAGAGAGTTTCGTCACTCACCGACTCTCATTCTCTCGACGCACGACGGAGTACCCCCCACACTAATACATTATTGGTGTCCCCCCATATTTTTTGAGTTACCCTCCCGAAACCAGAAGCTACCTCAACAATTTACGCTCGGCTGAGACTCTTACGTTCTACGTACGTTTTTCATACACAAGTAAGTGTGCTTTCGTCAGTCGGCCAAACGGAAGAAAGTGAGTGTTTGTTGATTGCAGCACGAAACAAAAATGAATTGAAATACTAATACACCTTAAAAAGTGAGTGTTGGTATTGGTTGGGGCGCTTGTGGCAAAAAGGGGGGAGGAGGGGGTGGGACGTTTTCCCATTTTTATTCGTCACATGTTTTATTAAGCGTTTAACACTGTCTGGGTCGAGCTCGTTCGTCGATCTCGACACGACTGAGCCCGTTTTACTCGGTCGGCTTCTGGTATGTCCTCAGGGGGCGCTAGTCATGCTACGAGCCAATGGCGGAAGGTTAAGGAGTTGTGCACGGTGGGAAATTTGGTAAATTGATTGAAAATTATTTTTTTATGTGAGAAATTATTTTCGCTTTAAAATTATAATACGCAAATAGCATCCGATTGCTTGGCTTGAGAATAAATCTTACCACGCTAAAATATCATGTCAATGGTCGCAACGCTTGCTTAGAGCGTATCCTAGACCTTATACCTTCACAAAAACCTTTCAAATCCAAGCGAAACTTATTTAAAGATACCGTGGAGATTTTCCCTATCTCCTTAAAATAGTGGAACATCAACTCTCTCCAACTACTTTTTTTTAATACCTTCTTTTAACGGTTAGTTTTTCATTTTTAGCCACATTGATTCATGTACATAAACCTTGAAAAATATTTGCAACGGCTGAAAAATGCATTTCTCAATTTAATAGGCGATCAAAAAAGAAATGAAAATAATAAAAATAAGATTTGTTTTTGTTCATGATTCGATAATCCGAGGTCCCATACAAAATATCGGATAATCGCAAATTTTGAAAGTATTATAAGTGGTAATGAGCATCTTGCATTTTGTGATACTTCTTTTAGGCTTCAATGTTTCGAAATTTGAAATTTTAGTTATTTGCCTTTTCAGTATAACATTTTACAAAAATATGTTATACCAATTTAAAATCTAAGCTATTTCAAACATAAGTGAAAGAATTTCCATCAAAAGAGAACACAGAACATTTCTATCAGACTGAATAAATTTTCAAAAAAAAAAATTGAGGAATTTTTATCTCACTTTTTTGTTTTTCACTCAAAAGTTTAAATACGAGAAAATGCATGATTTTTTTTAAAATTAGTATGACCCTTTTATAGAAAACATGGAGAAAATTGTTTCCCATAGCGGGTGTTGGATTGGACCTCAAACACCCACAAACTATAAATTCGATTACAACTCATTTTTGTGTTGATTTTTTTTTGCAAGCAATTCTCTACTAGCGTAATATAGAATGTTTGACCCTTTTGAAATGCCAGTCTTGATTCTAAAATTTTCCAAATATTTTTTTTTTCGAATAGATGAATAAATTTCACAAATGATTCAGGGATGGACACTATTTAAAAAAATCGAAAAACGGGATTTTTTTAGTTAAAATAAACTTAAAGTGGTTATGTCATAAAAATTGTGCACCTTGTCATAAAAATTGTGAAGTACGTTTTGATTGCAAAGTTGATTTTATTTAAAATACTGAAGTAATTTTACTAAGATTTCTTTTTTTTCAAAAATAAAAGATTTTTTTTTTCAAAAATAAAAGATTTTTTTTTTCAAAAATAAAAGATTTTTTTTTCAAAAAATTTAAACTCGGTGGCAGATTGTTTATCCATGCTTCTCTATGGCCCCTAAAACACAGCACAAAATTTCATTCATATATTTTAATTGAAAAATACCGATTTTGAGAAATTGTATTTTAATTTTAAAATCGGCAATTTTTTTCCGTGTGCCTATTTTTTCCTAAATAGTCCTCGTCCTCATCAATACCTACAGGTTTGCCGAAGACACCAAATCGATCAGAAAATTCCTTCAAAAGTTACAGATTTTCGAATATTTACGTACCATTTTTGTATGGACAGCTGCCAAAATTGTATGGAGCCTTGTATGGGTGAACCAATGACACAAAATGGCTTCTTTGGTCATTGGGAAGAACCCCACAAAGTTTGAAAAAAAATGTATCATGTATTTAAGTTCATCGTGCATTTTTTTTTTTTTAAACTTACCAACGAAAACGATAATAGTACGTTCGCAAGTAAAATGTCATGTATATATATCGTTTTCCGATTTATACATTTTCTTTGAATTACAGAGAATGTTTATGCTCCATTTTTTTTAGGGGATAAGGAAAATTCTCCACGATATCCCCAAAGAAGTTTCGCTTAAAGATATACGGTTTTTGGGAAGCTAAATAGACTAGGATACGCTCTGAGCAAGCGTTACGACCATTGAAATGTTTGTATCCAAATTATAAAACTCATTCACGATCATAACCAAATCAGGAACTGTTTTTTCTCAAAATTTCACCTTCACGAAGAAAAACTAGGTCACCTAACCCACAATCCCCACATCCAAATTCCCTCCGTGCCTGCAGCAACAGCAGCTGACAGTGCAATCGTGATTGAATCCCCCAGCAGCAGCATCGCACAATCAGAGCGCCGTCGTCGGAATTCCGTCGCGCGCCCGCGATAATCGACCGAATCGTTCGACGCCGACGACGGCCACGATTTGTCTCGGTCATGACACCCGAACCAGTGCGGCCGACGATGAGAATTCTCACTCTCTTGTGATTTTTTGTTGTTGTTGAATCAGTTGAAATTTCGCTCACGATTTTCCGGCTGTGCGCGCATTCTCTCACATCATCATCATCATCAAGTTCGCTCTCTTTTGTACGACTACTTTACGTTTATTCATGCCATAAATATGTTTGTGAAGTCCCGGATAAAGAAATGTAAACAGGAAAGGTGACTTTTCGAGGAGTAAAAAGTATTGTGATTTTTGTTAAAATTAAATTTCTTCAAAAAATAAATTATACTTTCAATTGAAAAATTTAAAAATTAAAAAAAAAAGAATTTCAAGAAAATCTACACAACCCTGCTAGGTACTCCCCGCCAGCCCCTCTTCAAAATGTGTAATTATTTTCGTTCCACTCCCACTCTCTCGGGAGGGATCGTCGAGGGGTCGAGTGTGGTTACACACTTGGTTTAATTTTACTCACTTTTATTGGCAGCCCTGCCGACTGCCTGCCTGCTTGTCATCGTGTGGGAAAACGAACTTTTGCTCGGTTTCTTGGCTGCGCGTTCCGCCGCGATGACGTATCGTCGCCGCCGCCACTTTGTGGGGAGATTCCTCTTTGCGCTGTTTCTGCTTCTGAGAGACTCACTCTCTCGAAAAGTAAACAGCAACAGAGAGGGAGAATGCGCGAGAGCGAGCGGCAGTCCAACGTGCAAAGTGTTATAAATTATATTTAAAGAGACAGAGATTAGAGGTATTATAATACTACACGGTCATGGCAGAGTGTGTAATAAAGTATCGGATGAAAACATCGGGAAACACGGTGGAAAAACAGAGAAATAAAGAGAATAAGAGGAGGCGCGTGGGGTGCGATGGACTTATTGAAGAAATAACAAACACTTTAATTTATTTAGAAGTCGCATTGAGTTTGATTGAAAGCAATTTTTTATGTCATTTTATTTGATTTCAATAATTTCTTGTAATAATATTTAAGCTGGAAGGCACATCAGCGACCGAGTGAGAAATGCAAATTTTAAGCTTTTGAGTTATCTAAAAGCATATGATTTGAATATTAAAAGCAAGTGAGCAATTCTCTACCAAAACCGGAAATGGATTTTATTTGTATTTTTTTTATTTGGCTCAAACTTTGTGGGGGCCTTTCCTATAACCAAGTAAGCTATTTTGTGTCATTGGTTCACCCATGCAAGTCTCCATACAATGTCGGCAGCTGTCCATGCAAAAATGGTATGTAAATATTCAAACAGCTTTAACTTTTGAGTGAATTTTCTGATCAATTTGGTGTCTTCGGCAAAGTTGTAGGTATTGTTGAGGACTTTTGAGAAAAAAAATGGTACACGGAAAAAAAATTGCAGATTTTTTAATCAACTTTTTTTCACTAAAACTCAATTTCCCAAAAAAATTTAACGTATTTTTTGATTTTCGAGATTTTTTGATATGTTTTAGGGGACAAAAATCCGCAATATTTTTAAATCAAGACTAGCATTTTAAATGGGCGTAATATTCAATGTTTGACCCTTTTAAAATGTTAGTCTTGATTTAAAAATTTTCAAAATATTTTTTTCGAAAAGATCGGAAAATTTCACGAATGTTTCATGTTTTAACATTGAAAATCGGACCATTAGTTGCTGAGATTTCGTCATTAGAAAATGGTGGGTTGTTTTGGTGAGATTTAGAAAACTTAAATTTTCATGTTTCTTTTTCTTAAAGCGGCTCTATCTCAGCAACCCGAGATCCAATCTTCAATGTCTCTTAGACAATTTTATAGCAAATTTTCTGAACTTTAAAAAAATATATTTTTAGAAATGGTCACTCATGGTCACTATTTTTAAAAATTGTAAAACTGCAAATATTTTGCTAAAATCAAACTTTCGGTGGCTATATCTTGAAAACAGAGCCCTTTATAAAAAAATCTGTACTGTACTTTTTGATTGCAAATTCAATTTTGCATCCGAGCCACGTAGCCTAGTGGTAACGCTCCCGCCTAGTAAGCGGCAGATCGGGGTTCAATTCCCGGCTCGGACCAACACAACTGGTGATCGTTTCTCTTCTGGATTCGATTGCTTAGTAAAGGAAAGGTAGTGTATCGTCACAAACTGGACCTTATCACAACACCTTAGGGAGGCGACCTATGTAGTGTGTCCATCCCGGGAATTCCCGGGACAAAAATCCCGGGATTTTTCCAAAACCGGGAATTCCCGAATCCCGGGATTTTTTATATTTTGTCCCGGGAATTCCCGAAATTAAAAAAAAATAAGTTTTGGTCTGGAAATTCAGATTTGGTTGTGGAAATAGATGAACAGTTGAATACCTCATAATCGATAATAATTTTAAAGCATTATAATTTGTATTCGACATATATCAGCATTAATTCGGTTTGTTAGGGGAAACAGTTAATATTTTAGCTTACCGATCTGCCTAATGCTTAGCGCTTTAAATATTTCCTATTTGATTTTAAATATTTTTAAAAGATTGAGAAATCTACGTATTTTTATGATTTAAAATTTGGGAAACAAATCAAATCAAATTATTTTTCATCAAACACCGGCATGTGGGGCAAACTATTTAGCCATTTTTATTGCATGATGTTTTGAATGACTTTGGTTAAAATAGGAACAGAACAAAACAATTTCACAGAACACCGATTTCCAAATTTATTGCTCTAAAATCTCCTTACCTATTCAGACTGTATTCCTGTTTTTTCCTAGTTTTCGGTAGTAACTTAAAGATAATTTGTAAAATATGTTTTTTTGCAAAAGTTTTTTGTGAAAGTTGAACTTGTCAGCACTAGTGTGAATAAGTTAAATTTTTATTTTATTGTTTTTAATTTTAGCGGTGAATTTATTTAACACATGGATGTTTGCAAAAATTCCATTCAAAAGGCGTATATTCGGGATTACAAAAAATGTTGTAAGCAACTTGTAAAACTTGTTTTTTCCAGCACTTGTCGTATTTCTAGATTACTTTTTCAAAACAACCATTGCGCCAAGAGTTTTCTATGTATCGAGATTTATCCGATAAATGTACGACACGTGCTGAAAAAAAACTTTTGCCCCTTGTTGCATAAACTTTTATTATATTAAACATGAAATTCAAAACTTATCTTAAATTTCACATTGACTGGTGTCATTTTATTTGTTGTTGCCTCTTGTTTTTTTAAAGATATTTTCGAATAAATTTTTCAAGCTTTTCTGGTCATGTCATAATAATAAAGAAATATTTTTATATAAGACTTATTTAATTTGAATTATTTTGTAGTTCATTGAAAATCCGAAGCACAATAAAGAACAAAAAACTTGTTTTAATTTCATTAAAATTATTTAAAAACTGTCATCCTTGTTCAGATTGAAGTGTAGAATATCACCAATTAATATGATTGAGCTTATTCTATGATTTTTAGCTTGAAAAACAAGACAAATATAATGAAAAAATAGATTTTATGACCGATTTAAAAAAAAATCCCGGGATCCCGGGAATTCCCGGGATTCCAAGAATATTTTTCCCGTTTCCCGGGAAATTCTAAACCCGGGAAATTTGGACGCCCTAGACCTATGGAATGTTAACATTAACCTTAACATGTTAACATTAAGTTGAGAATGAAATTGCCACTGAATCCGCTTTGTAAATGCCGGCCCCGATACTCTTCAAGGGTGTTCCCCTCAGGAACTGGGAAAGATTTACTTTTTTTTTATTAAAAAATAATGGCAAATTTGTTTTTGCAGGAAACTTCAATTTTTTCCAAAAATCACTATTTTTTCAAAACATCATAACTCTGCGGCAGATTTTTTGACCATATTTCTCTATGGCTCAAAAGTTGCGGATTTTTGTCCCCTAAAACATATAAAAAAATCTCGAAAATCAAAAAATACGTATTTTGGGAAATAAAGTTTCAGTGAAAAAAAAAAATTGATTAAAAAATCTGCAATTTTTTTCCGTGTACCATTTTTTTCTCAAAAGTACTCAACAAAACCTACAACTTTGCCGAAGACACCAAATTGATCAGAAAATTCACTAAAAAGTTACAGCTGTTTGAATATTTACATACCATTTTTGTATGGACAGCAGCCAAAATTGTATGGAGACTTGTATGGGTGAACCAATGACGCAAAATAGCTTTTTTGGTCATAGGGGAGGTACCCACAAAGTTTGAGTCAAATTAAAAAAATACAAAAAATAAAAATGGTCGAAATCGGCCGATTTCGTAGAGAGTTGCTCTTGTGTATTTAATATCACAAAAATACAAAAGTACATTGATACAAAGTATATAAAAATGCAATAAATTCAAATACACAAATCACTTAAATATTTTAATAGAAAACAAAACAAATTAAATGCAAAAATATAAAAATACAAACATTCAAGAAAAAAAAAAACTGAATTAAAAACATACATAAAAAAATACGCCGAATGAATCAAAAGTACACAAAAATTCATAAAAGTACACATAAATATACCAAAATAGAAAAGTAAAGATAACTAAAATAAAAAAAAGCAAATTACAAATTACATTTACATAATAACAAAATAAAAAATTACAAAATACAAACATACATAATTACAATATTGCGAATACGGAAATAAAAAAAAATGTTCAATTTTCAAAAAACCGAAAATACCTGTATTTTTGTATACAATTTGTTTAATGTTCAAAAATACATAAAAATTAAAAAATACGCAAAAATACACAAAATGCATATAAAAATTAAAGTAAAAAACTGCAAAATAGTTTTAAAAATACAAAAGTACATTATTAGAAAAATACAAATATAGATACAAAAAACTCAAAAATACAGAACTCTAAAATATTAAAATTTATAAAAAAAACAAAATCACAAATAAAAAAAAAGAAATATAAAAATACAGCATTCAAGAATAAAAAACTAAACTAAATACTTAAATAAAAAAAAAACAAAAACAATACGCAGAACTAACTTCAAAGTACCCCTAAAATAAAGAAAAAATACACAAAAGTCAACACAAATTCAGGAAGAAATGCAGAAATATTAATAGACAGAAATACCAAAATGCAAATATTTAAAAAATTAAAAATACAAATTTACAATACTAAAATAACAATAATACCTAAATATAAAAAAAAACTGAATCGAATTTAAAAAAATAAAAAAAACACACAAAAACATATTAAAATACAAAATTATATGCAAATTCACAAAAATTCCCAGAAATACACAAAAACATAAAACTACAAAAGTAATACAAAAACTCAAATAAAAAAATGCAAAAATACTACAAACAACAGGACCACACACAATACGAGACGTCCGCTTACTTTGTTTTAGTTTCAAACTGATAACCTGTATGAAATAGTCCATGCTGCCGGTTCTAGCTAGTTTTTTGATAAGAAGGACGAATGTATTTGGCCACACAACAAAAAATGTTGAATTTTGGAATGTTGAAAACTTGGTTGGTTGAATATTACCTTTTTTTTTGTAATTATACATAAAAAAATGTGTTAAAATGTGAAAATTCAGCAGTTTCTGATGTAATATTACACTTTTTTTGACACAAAATCTGTCACCATTTTCTGATGAATATTAACATAATTTTTTTCTGTTAAGCGGAGCTATCAGGGTCTGCTTTTCATTCATTT
The DNA here is from genome assembly GCF_016801865.2 of Culex pipiens pallens. NCBI lineage: Eukaryota > Metazoa > Arthropoda > Insecta > Diptera > Culicidae > Culex > Culex pipiens. The sequence goes on from NC_068937.1 coordinate 25,861,783, forward strand.
CCAAATTGTTAAATTTTGCTAAAATGTTGGCTGATTCAACCGTAAAATCAGCTGTTTACCAAGTTTGGAGCAAACGAATTTGAATTGGTATATTTTAGTGGGAACTTGTTTCCGAGAATATTTTGTAGCCATTTCACCCCACCTTCCCCCTCCTGTTCCCATAACCCCTTCTTCACCAGGAGAACTCCAACCAGTGAGAGTTTTTGTTGCTTCGCAATCTGCTGCCGCTGCTTCTGCTTCTGCTGAAAGATGAGATGGAAAGAGAGAAGATATGGGCAATGTTGATGAAGTTTTGAAGTTTGTTGCTTCCTTCCTTCAACCTGTAACGAAACAAAAAAAAAACACGCAATTGGTGGACCCCTCGGTTATCAGAAGGGGTGATGCTCTCAAGTGACTGTTGTTTAGCCCCTTGTTTGTTTTGTCTCGCTCTTTTTCTCTCTCTCTCTCTCTGTGTTTTCCTTGATTATTTCGCTCATTTTCGCTCAAGAAAGAGCAACACAGTGCGGAAATGGGCAATGATGTAGAGCGCGAGTCGGTCTGCTTGTCTTCTTGTTATCGTTATTCTTCTTTCACTTTTCTGCATTCATTCGATGTAGATTTCGGTTTTGGATTTGTGTGTTTCTTTCAATCTTCTCTTCTCTTGCGGTTGGCAGCACTGCTATTTGCGCTTCCGTCCTGGCGCGGCGTGGCAAACCTTTGAGTAGCCCCCCACCACCACCGCTCAATCAATTTGAGCTTGCACGGTGCAAAACGTCAAAAGTGACAGAAGGGGGTGAAGGGGGTCGAGGGGTCAGACGATGGTGGGCAGCTCGAAAAGCGGAAAGGTCATTTGCGAGCAGTTTTTTTCTTGTTTTGCTGCGTTTTCTTCTACTTCTTGATGGTATTGGTGGACCCCTCGGCTGGAGGATGGAGCTGGGAAGAGGGGAAGGGAGCCAGTTTCTTTGATTTACATCTTGCTGATTTTCGCTGGATGGAGGACTGTTTTACGGGGGCCTTATTTTTTTGCTTAGCTCGGTGAACGGTCAAAAGATGGCCGACCAGTTTTGTTGTTTTTTTTTTGCGCGTGCTGAATTCCTCTGTCGAGGGCATTTAAATTTGCACCAATACTAACGCATTCTTTTTTTTCTTTTTCTTCTATTTACAGGTAAGTCACGATGATGGTAAAATCTCATGCGTAAGTTAAGATGCTCGGATGGCTTAAGTTTAATTGGGAAACGCCCAAAGAGGTTGTTTTTTTCTTTCTCGAATTAATCAACCACAAATGTCACAACACGCAATAAATGCGCACACCCAAATATGGTGTGTGTGATGCGACTCCACCAGAGAGGAAGCACGCATAAGAAAAAACTTGTTTGCTTTTCATCGATCCATAATAATGACCCTTTTCGGTGCGCGTACGTCATCGGTGCGTGATAGTCTTTGTCAGTGCCTTGTCACCTTGTGATGACAGAAAATAAGACGCACAAAGGGAGGAGCATTCGTCACCTTTGAGTTACTGATTGACGCTGTATTATTTTTCTTTCTTGATTTATTTTATTAAGAATTTTTAAAATTAAGAAAAATGATATTCAAAAGATTTCAATCCTAATGAAAATCAAACATTTGTAAATAGTTTGTTAAGTATTTTAAATAATTTAAGAACATTGAGTCCAATTTTCCGGGACATTAAAAATACCGACATACGGGAATTTTCCAGCTAAATTCTTGAAATTGAAAATTTATTGTAGATGACTCTGATCTGATCAATAATTTTGCAATAAAATAAGTACGAGCAGCCTGATAACTTATTTAGAATTTGAATTAGTTAATTATTTAATTAACTAACTTAATGAATTTTATAAATTGCATGTTTAGTAGGTAACATTGTAAAATAATTTAAAAATTACCATCAGATTTTTTTTAACCCTGTAACTGTAAACCTAATTAAGAATTATTTAAAGCCTATTTGATATGTTTTGAAGAACGCGATAAAAATAAACGTTGCTACTTAAGATTGAAATTTAAATAAATCATACAGAAATTACCTATTCCAATAACTTTGTGTTTTTTTTTTTTTTATCTTGAAGCCCGGGCAGACGGTAATAACAAAATTCATGCCATTTCAATAACAATACTGTTAAAATAACAGAAAGTGTTATGAAATCTCCTTGAAAAATCCATTTTTGCATAAGGGTTTAATAACAGTTTATGTTATCATAACACAATTTGAACACCTCCAACTGTTATTGGGATGATAGGATAAGTTGTTGAAATAACAAAAAAATAATAACAAAGGTTTGTTCGAAGAATAACAAAAAATGTTACTAGTCTGTTATCACAATAACAATTCAATAACAAACAAATCATAGCGACGAATAACGAATCTTGTTATAAATAACATAAAATGTTATTGGCCTAGTATTTTCAAATATCAAAAACTGTTATTCCCAAGTTATTTCCGTCTGCTCGGGAACGCATTAAAACTCATATCTGATTGAAATTATAAAAGTTCTTGAAACATTTTCACTGTTATTATTTATTTATGTGATATTACATACATTATTTTCATTTCATTTAATTCATTTTAAAAATCTTAGAGAATGATTTGTTATCATCATAGTTAGGATTTTAATACTAATTTGTGTTTGAATTTATCTTTTAACATCGAGAAATTATAATAGTTTATTTTTATTCCATAAAATCTATACAGTAAAAAAAATATGATATTATTATTTAGGGGAATGTTGACAGAATATGTGTCAGAAAAAAGTGTAATATTACCACTTTAATGTGTAAATATGTATACATCATTTCATATGTGATTCTACATTCTCCAAAAATAGCTAAAATTACATTGAAAAGGAGAGAATCCTCCACACACACTGAAAACTTCCACATACATTGAGTTAAAATTACTTCTGAATGGAGGCAATATTCAACCATCAAATTTTTAAACTTTTTTAAAGCTCTTTTTTAGTGTTTATTTGTTTCCGTTATAAAATATATGAAAAAAAAAATCGATAGATACATTTTTCCGTATTTTTCCGAAAATGCTGAAATTTTCATAGCATGCAATATGAATTTAACCCTCTACTGCCCAAATTTTTTTTTCGAAAATATTTATTTTTCCCGTGTTCAGGAGGTCATTTTGAGCAACTTTTGTTCTGCGAAAAACTTTACTTCTCTTGTTTTATGTTTTTCTTGTTTCATTTTTAGTATTTTAATTTGCATTTATCTTGTTTAGTTTATGTTTGTTTTTGGTAGTATTTGGCCTACTCTACCGTCTAATATAATTACATTTCGCCTATCTAATTTTTTCATGTTTTTACAGTCACTTTTTCAATTTTTTGCATGTTTTTCACATTTTCTGCCATAGAATCGCACCATCATCATTTAAATTGCAAAAAAATGCGTAGAGGCATAGTCTGGGACACTACAAAAATTACTGCATACTTCTTTTTACTGAAAATATAGGAAATGTTAGTAAAAAACACAGCCAAAGTTGACCCCTAAAAAAATGACATTTTTAAAGACATTGGCAAAGTCACATAAAACAAGTTAAACTTCCAACCCTGAAATTTTCTAAAATTTTAAGAGTTCTTCTTTCCAATGCTTTTTAAATATCAAAAATCGGTTGGAAAATTGATTTTTGGCGATTTTTTAGATCGAAGCCCGTCTAAAGGCGGGGTTAGGTTGTAGAGGGTTAATACTATTTTTTTTACAAAACACCGTCAAAATATTATTTTTTGCAATTCCGTCGTGAAACTATTTACTTTTCCTGTCATTCTTGAGCGACGAAACAGCCTACTTTTCTGTACCAAAAATAACAGAATCGAATAGTAACCCTTTTCAAAATAAATGCTGAAAAGTTCTACTTTTCAGCACTAAAATGGATGCTGAAAAGTTGAACTTTTCAGCACTTGTTAGGAAAAGTTATACTTTTCAACATTTTTTTGATTTAACGATGCATTGACTCAATTCATGGGCATTTGTCTTATAATTTTTGTTCAAAGGGTGTTTTTCGGAATTGCAAAAAACGTTGTATGGAACTTGTTGCAAAACTTGATTTTTTCATCACTCGTCGTATTTATCCAACTCGGTGAACCTCGTTGGATAAATGTACGACTCGTGCTGAAAAAATCTTCTTTTTGCAACATGTTGCATAAACTACTATTAAAAAACTCTAAAACAATGAAAATGCACGCAAAAAATTTAATTCGTTTGATACACATTATGCAAATTATAAAAAATTTGAGTACTTTCAAAAAACTTCGGAATTTTGTGAAAATTTTAGTATTTATAAAACAAAAACTCGAATAAAAGTGAAAAAGCATACAAAATTCCGCTTTGTTTGATAATCGTTTTGCAAATTACAAAAAAAAGTATTTTCGAACAATTTTGTGAAAATTTGAGTATTTTCGAAAAAATACGTTTTTTGTCTATTCTAGGGTATTAAATTCCAACAATACTAGAACAGTGAAAAAGCGTACCAAATTTTGCTTCGTTCGATCCCCGTATTGCAAATTATGAAAATTTTAGTACTTTTAAAAAAATACGGTGTTTTGTATTTTTTTGTATTTCTGGAGATTTTTAAAGGTCCTATAAACACACGAAAAACAAAAGCGTATAGGACCTTTTTAAAAAAAAAACTCTGGATATATGCTTTGAAACGTACCATTTTAGCAAAAAAAAATATTTTCTAAATGATAACATTGAGAATATAACATAATTTAGTTGGATTAAGTCAATTTAAAAATATATTTAAAATAAGTTATCGTCCGTTATCGTTGATAAAATTATCGCCGATAGAATTCTCGGAATAACGATAACGATAGCGACGATAACGGAATAACGATCCCTAACGATAGAACCATCGTTATCGTTATCGGACCTCGATCATTCTATCATTAACAATCTCGATATTTTTCCAGTTTTAAATGCATTAAGATAAAATTTAGTTCATTAACACAGAGAAAAAAGTTGATTTTTTGAAAGTTTTAAAATTTTATGGTTCAACATTACTTATTTTTTACCTCAATTATGTGGAATAAGTGAAATCACAAATAAATCGCTTAAATTTACACATTTTTAGAGGTAATATTTTCTTACACAAAATCTCTCTACATTCTAATTTCTACCATGATTTCTTTTACTGTGTAGGTATCCAATTTTCCAATATATATTTTAAACATTTATACCGAAAGGTAAAACAAACTCTTTTTGAATGTGCGGGATTCCGAAAAATTTACATAAATCTTGATAAATTGGAAATATGTTTAAACTAAATATGTTTATTATTCATACTCACTAAATTAAAACGTGATACCAACATAAATTCTAATGTTAAGTTTTTTTTTTATGTGGTATAAATCTAAAAAATAAAACAAAAACAGGATTCTAGCGTGAATTTAAATTGTAAATTGCAAAACTAACAACAATTTTATACTAACGTTTAAGCAATATAAATCATGTTCATCTCGTATTGTAAAGCTTGAACATTTAACAAGTTTTGTTTTGAAAGTTCCCTGGGCTTTGTCATAATGAGTGTCATAGGTTTGATGCTTGTTTGGCAAAGAGTATGATTTGATTCGATGTGGAATTAAAATCGAAGTGTTCAGTATATTGCTGAAGCTTCCATTTTTACACATGGACACCACTTCATGCTGCGAGAACCCACTTTGGCGTAGTCTCAGGGCTTAATCGATGGCTGGTAAGCTGTCATCGAGACAAGGAGGTTCTCTGATAGTGGAAATATCACATTTGTACAATGAACCGCTACATATGTGATTTTTCCCTATCTTAATGTGGGTGTCAGGTTAGGATGCGGGTTTAAAAAAATAGTGTTTGTAGAATTTAGGATTTTAACTATACATATCAACTTTTAATACTTTGCCTTTAGTTATTTAGGGACAAAATTAGTAACAGTGAATTTAGTAATTCTATCAGAATCGGTGATTTTCATTCAAGTAGCATAAAAACCATTCTGATTTGTCAAAATTTCCATAGAGTCTCGATCAATCAATAGTGAAATGATATCGGACTAAATTCGTTGATCTGTTGAACTAGCGGTTGTCGGATTATGATTGTATCAGCCATTGTTGCTAATCGAGGATCTACTGGAATTCTGACGAACAAATGATCGTCTCTTTTTCAATTCACGACTTGTAAAATATCAACTGTTATTTTTTGTTTTGTTTTTTAAAAGAAGCCAGACAGGTTTTACAAGAAACTTATTTTGTCTAAATGTCGGGGATTTGAGATAAGAGTAGCTTTCGGATAGGTTGCTTTAAATCTTGTATTCAATTCAAGTTAGGTAGTTATCCGCAAATGAATATTTGGACTTATATGAATAATTGAACATTTTGGACTTATGAATAACACACAACTGTGCATTTATTGTAGAGTCAGATCCATACAGCGTCAGTGTTTATTTGGTCAAAGTGTACTAATTCATTGGCAGATCTGATTCTAGTTGTAATGTACGACAAGACTACTGACGGACGTGAAAGGACGAGGGCCCAGTTTAGAGGTTTCGACATCAACGATGTGCGGCTGGATCACCCTCCCAAAAAAAAAAAAAAAAAAAAAACATTTAACAAGTTTTGTTTTGAAAGCTACTTTAAAAAAGCCACAGTGTTTTGCCAACTGCGATTGCGATCGCATGTTCGTTTACTTTGGAAGGCCTCCATAACCATTCCCAGTCAGCTAGACTAACGTGGAAACTTCTCGACGAATGGAAATGGCACGGCGTGGCACTCACACAAAATGAGAGAAGCAAAAAAAAAAAACGAAGTGCAATTCGAGACAACAAAAAATCTCCCAGAATCTCACAGTGTAGGCAGTGCAGCACAAATTGACTCCACGCTGGATGGTGCGGTCCAACTCCAACACCCCTCGAGGCTAGTTGGACCCCTGCGGGAGGTCAGTGACCGCTGCTCCACACACTATTTTGCGCTGCTAGGTTAGAGAAAGAGCAGTATGCGGGGCCAGTATGCGAGTTTTGGGTGGAGTTGGTGGTCCCGTTTCAGTTCGGGCCTGGCCCGGCCGTCACTGGGCCCGTTTTCTCAATTTGCCATAAATCAATGGCAGACGGTGGCGGAGAACCACCGCTCCAGAAAACGTTGACAAACATGGGCTTGGTCTAGGGCGTACTCTTGGAATGATAATAGGGAAATTCGTAGAATGGCACACCCTGTGCGTTTTTGCGGGCTAAATCCATGAACTGAAAGAAAAATAGAAAGAAGAAATTCTCATTCTCCAACATGATACGACGCAAATACGACACATTAAGGTGATGCCAAACGAGTACCTACTTCCTCCAGTCGTACACAGCACTATCAGCTTTCTTCGCGTTTAGGCCGCTAGGAGGCAGCAGCAGCAGCAGCGCTTCATTGCTCATAGAGCAACAACATTGCGGGTGTCTTTATCATCAGAAAGTTAGGGAACCTGTGAAGAAGAAACGTACCGTAAAACGGGGTGACTTTGATAGGTTTGCGATTTTTTCGCAAAATGAAGAGTACAATTAAAATACGTAAGGAATGGTTCAGAAACATACTGACCGTGGTAGAGAAGTGTTCAAAGTACATCAAGAAGAACTTTTCATAAAATTTTGACAAGTTTAAAAAGTTAGTTAACTATAGTTAAGAAAATGTTGATGAAAGTCATTATTTTAAACTTCTCAAAGTGTCTTGATTTTCTCAATGAACATTATTTTTAATCGGAAAACGGAATGCATTTTCGGATTCTTTGGACAATTTTCCACTAGGAGAAGGTTAAAAAAGTTTGTAAATAATAAATAATATGTGTTTTTGAAACACAATTTAAAAAAAATCTCCAAATTAAAAGGCAATTTCAGTTGAACAAATTTCATGTAAAATGTGCAAACTTGTGATTCGTGCTTCGAATTCAGTATAAAATGCAATATAAATCGATAATTTTACAAACAAAACTAGTTTTAACAAAATTCAGCAAAATTCCGACTTTTTAACAATTTTACCTAAAATTTATATGTATTTTGCAAAAAAGTTTATACACCTAGTTAACTAAATACAAACATTGATTTTTTTTCTTAAAAACTATATCAGCTACTTAAGTGATGGTACATTTAGCGAACAAATAAAGTTTGAACATCTTAAATATGATTTTAACAAGAAAAACTATGACTATCAAAGTCACCCCGGAATTAAAACTAAGAATTTTTAACGTAACTATTTTTCAGAACATTATTGAAAAAACTTTTTTTCCGAAAAAGTGCATGGACTTTGTGTTGTCTACCCCAGTACATGTTTTAAAAATAATAATCTTGAGAAAAACCTTACCAGTTGGAAAATATTCTAAAAACAAATCGAAATCCTATCAAAGTCACCCCGGTTTACGGTATTATGAATCTGTAAAAAAAAACCATTGAAATACAGAAAGCTGAAACGTCATCAGATGATAAGCACTTTCAAAAATGCTTGTTATTTATATTTCAAATTTATTTTCGTAGAAAAGATCAAAATTTAAAATCAAATCAATATTTTGTGAGATATCGCAAGTTGAAAAATGAGGGGTATTAGGTGACATTGCACAGTGTTCGGAATGGCAAAATAAATAAATTGATAACTCCTTTATTTGACGTCCTAGCCAAATGGTGTCTTCGGAAGAATTGTTTTACTTGATAAGGGCTATCTTTTGAAGTTATTGACATACAAGGTGACGACCTTCCAGGGTGTCAACCAAAAACTATCTTTGTTGAATGACGTTGTAGGGCTTTGGCGTCTTCGGCAAAGTTGTAGAGGAGAAAAGTTCATGAAAGTTTGTCGGAGGCCCCAAATTTATACGCCATTTTTGCAAAAATAGTCCAAAAAAACACTTTTTTGGTGATAACTCAAAATGTTAGCATTTTAGCGGCCTACTATGTTCTGAAGAGTTGTTTATGACATAAAGTTACACATCTTTGCCGAAGACAGCAAATTGTTTTGAGCCTTTTTTGAGAAGTTATAACCATTTTTAAGTAATTTTGAGCCTATTTTCAAGTTGCTATGTTTTCAAAATGGCGCATTTTGGCGCAAAACCGAACAATGCACCTGAAAGAACACACTTCCAACTACATTTCCTGAAAATATCTCCGTGTCTATCGGTGTCTATTTTTAGATACCTCAATTTGAATTTGACGGTTTTTAATCAATTTATTTATAAATGTTATTCGAAATCATATTGAAAACGAGGTGAAAATCGTAAATTGAAGGGTAAATTGTTCGATTATTATGGAAAATACATTGTCCATGAAAAAATACGACATCCTTTCTAAAGTGACCAAATATAAAAGGAAATACTTAATTTTAATTACGAACAATTATTTAGAATTTTAACTTACATTATTTTTAGGCTAAACATGTTTTAATTCATAATTTTAGAATGTGTGTCAAAATTTTAAGCACAAACAATGTATTTACCATAAAAACCGATCAATTTACCATTCAATTTACCGATTATTACCACGTATATCTCGAGTGAATTAAGAGCTACAAATTTGGCGCCTTGGACAAACTTTTTCATGAAATTTTCTCCTCTACAACACTGTCACATGAATGACAGATTAAAAAAACATCAGGATTTTTTTCTTTTTAACCGTTACAGATCATGGTAATTTTTTTTCTTGTTTTTTTTTCTATATTTTTTTTCATTTAGGTGTGTACTGTAGGTTTTGGCTGATAGGTTTTATAGCGGTTTTAACAGCTAAGATAAAGCCTAAAATGTTACTTGGGCTATACTTATTAGTGGGTGTGAGGGTTAGTCAATAGTCAACTTAGTCTTCAAATCAGAATTAAGAATGAGAAAATTCAGTTCCTGGAGACATATTGGCTCCAGAATTTCGGAATATTATAAAAGCTAGTCTTGGTCGTGGAAACCAGAACTACCATAACCATCTTGAAATCTTCGGAGAAACCCCCTCATGTTGAATATTAAGCTTCATAAAATTTAACGATACGATCTTCTAAGATCATGCCTTCATTCTCTTACCCAATCTGGTTACTCCGAAACCGATAACCGGTGGTCAAGGCGAGACACTGTTGAAGTTAGTTTTTTTTAACTTGAGATAGAAAGCCCATCAATTTCGTAGGTTCCCTAATTGTATCGTATAGCATAATGATGATGACAAGTTTTAGGGGAGAATGTCGGAAGAAACAGTAGGAGGAGCGGGACGAAATACCCACAAAAGGGAGCCGCTGCTTGAAATACAACCCAGATCCAGCAACCGAGCAGCTTCCACGGAGCCATATCATCATCGTCATCAACAACAGCAACAACGACCAGGTCGAATCCGAAAAGGTGGCGGTACCTTAACCCGTGGAAACCTTTAGTCGCTGCTGCTGATGCTGCGAACGATGATGATGACGACTCCGAAAGCCACCTCTCGGTGGAGGTTTGGACCTGGGAGTACACACCATAGCAGTGGCGAATTTATATGCACACACAATTTAATTGAATCTGGCCGGGTGTGACTGTTGTCAGGCGCGGAGGGAGAGAGAGACTCTGGCAACACTGTTAAAAAAAATGAAAAGACATTTGATTTCTTTCCATAAGGGTTTGCTAAAGTTTCCTGTTTATTTATTTCTAAGATTTTTTTTTTTCGAGAATGAAATTTCCAGAACTTTGTTACAGTGTCTGACAATACTTCGGCACTGTCTGAATGGAATGCCATGCGAAATGGAATAGCAGCACACAAAAACAACTCTATCACCAACCAGTGAATACAGTTTTCCTCCATCAACCTCCCCCTCCGCCCTCCATGACCTCCTTCATTACCCCCAACCCACCCTGAAACCTTCGAATGTCACTGACGTGGGTCCTGAGGCCGCGATTCCGAGCCCCGTACCCGAAGGTATACAAAGTAAAGACAAAAAAAGAGCGATTTCGCCACAGAGAGCTCAGCGAGGCAAAACGAAAAAAAAAATAATACAAAATGGAGGATCACACACATTTATCGACAATATGGGAATAGCAACCCCTCCCCTCCTAGCTCCCACCACCCACCAAACCGTCACGTGTACCACCTTATCGCGCTGCCTAGAGCTGGCGACACGGGATTTGTGCAAGTTTTGCCAGCCACCACCCTGTGTTGACGACGACTAGGGCAAAAGATGTGACCGACTTGCGAAATACCCTGTGCGTGCACGGCTCAATTTAGCCAACTCGCCGACTCGTTAGCTAGTACGCGCAGTAGTACACACTAATTAAGTCCGACTCTAGATGAAACACGTGTGGCAAATCGCAGCGAATACAAATTACAGCAGAATTTGAGCAAATACCTTGTTTGTATCTCTCTCGGTTTAGAGACGAAATACGATTGCGTTGACCAAATTTACAGCGCAAAGATATTCTGCAGCTCTGTAATACGAGGGAGAAAATGTGCACAGTGCATCGATGATGAATAATTAATGTTTCCATCGATTTTCAACTCTTTGTGAATAAAACATGTTTTTGTCATAGTAGGATATCATGTTCTTGAAAACCAGATTGCAATATCGAAACTGCTTATTCGTGGTTTGTAAAATGCTTAAATTAATCCCGATCATTGTCATATTATGTTTGAAACTATTCGTCACTATTGGTCTCGACTATACGTGAAAAACAGTAAAAAATTAACTTTTCGAACGTTCCGGATTCCCGGAACTGATAGGTTGCATAGCCCTGTTGTCGAAATTCGCCGAAGATAGAGGACGTCTAAGTTGGGAACTTCTTTCAGTTGTAGCAGTTTCCCGGTGGTCACAAAGAACAGGTCGGTTTCAAGGAATTAGATTTTGACTAATCGAATGGCCTTAATTTCGGTAAAATTACATCAAAACATGTAAATTTACACCTCCAAATGTTCAACTCGTATCGCGCATTGGTTGAGACTTTTTGCTAAAGGTATCATGTAATGATTTGAATAGGTACTTCAGCTTAGTTACAACCCATTCCAAAAACATTCAAGTAGTGCCCATTCACCCCGCGCCAATCTCTGCAGTTTGACAATCTCCGCGCGCGCGCTGTTGCCATATTTTGTCGCGCTGATCGTGCCGAAGAAGATTTTAATGAGTTGACCTACCTAGTCACCGGTTGTGCGCCGCTGCCAAAACTCAATCGAAAGGTGGTATAAACAGTCTATTCACGCCAGGTTACACATGACGCCATTTTGGATTTTTCCGGCGCCAATATTTAGAGAATAATTAGTGCTATTTAGTGCTCCAAGGGCAGATTTAGTGCTCTTCAAATTTCCATACAAACTCCAATACAAAATATTGACACTCACGCCAGGTTACACATGCCGCCATTTTGGATTTTTTTGGGGTTAAAATTTAGAGAAAAATTAGTGCTATTTAGTGCTCTAAGGGCAGATTTAGTGCTCTTCAAATTTCCATACAAACTCCCATACAAAATATTGACACTCACGCCAGGTTACACATGACGCCATTTTGGATTTTTTTTGGGGTCAACATTTAGAGAAAAATTAGTGCTATTTAGTGCTCCAAGGGCAGATTTAGTGCTCTTCAAATTTCCATACAAACTCCCATACAAAATATTGACACTCACGCCAGGTTACACATGACGCCATTTTGGATTTTTTTTGGGGTCAACATTTAGAGAAAAATTAGTGCTATTTAGTGCTCCAAGGGCAGATTTAGTGCTCTTCAAATTTCCATACAAACTCCCATACAAAATATTGACACTCACGCCAGGTTACACATGCCGCCATTTTGGATTTTTTTTTGGGTCAAAATTTAGAGAAAAATTAGTACTATTTAGTGCTCCAAGGGCAGATTTAGTGCTCTTCAAATTTCCATACAAACTCCCATACAAAATATTGACACTCACGCCAGGTTACACATGGCACCATTTTGAATTTTTTGGGATCAAAATTTAGAGAAAAAATAGAGCTATTTAGTGCTCTTCAATTTTCCATACAAACTTTATGATAAATTTCTAAATAAAGTTTCATTTGAAAACATTTAATTAGTTTCAATAAATAAAAACAATAATATTAAGTAGCTGGTGATGAGCTACAGGCTTAAAATTCAAAATATACTTTGATTATGACCAAAATTAATAATTTTTCAACTTGTATGCATCAGTGCTCTGGCTGGTGATATGCAAAAGACTTGAAATTGAAAATAAACTTAGATTATGACCTAAATTAAAGATTTTTCAACTCTATGATTTAGTGCTCTGGCTGGTGATGAGCAATAGACATGAAATTGAAAATATAATTTGATAATGACCTAAATAAATGATTTTTCAACTTCTATGATCTAGTGCTCTGGCTGGTGATGAGCAAAAGACATGAAATTGAAAATATTCTTTGATAATGACCTCAATTAATGATTTTTAAACTTCTATGATTTAGTGCTCTGGCTGGTGATGAGCAATAGACATGAAATTGAAAATATACTTTGATAATGACCTAAATTAATGATTTTTCAACTTCTATGATTTAGTGCTCTGGCTGGTGATGAGCAATAGACATGAAATTGAAAATATTCTTTGATAATGACCTAAATTAATGATTTTTAAACTTCTATGATTTAGTGCTCTGGCTGGTGATGAGCAATAGACATGAAATTTAAAATATACTTTGATAATGACCTAAATTAATGATTTTTCAACTTCTATGATTTAGTGCTCTGGCTGGTGATGAGCAATAGACATGAAATTGAAAATATACTTTGATTATGACCTAAATTAATGATTTTTCAACTTCTATGATTTAGTGCTCTGGCTAGTGATGAGCAATAGACATGAAATTGAATATAGTCTTTGATAATGACCTAAATTAATGATTTTTCAACTTCTATGATTAAGTGCTCTGGCTGGTGATGAGCAATAGACATGAAATTGAAAATAAACTTAGATTATGACCTAAATTGATGATTTTTCAACTTCTATGATTTAGTGCTCTGGATGGTGATGAGCAATAGACATGAAATTGAAAATATACTTTGATTATGACCTAAATTAATGATTTTTCAACTTCTATGATTTAGTGCTCTGGCTAGTGATGAGCAATAGACATGAAATTGAAAATAAACTTGGATTATGACCTAAATTGATGATTTTTCAACTTCTATGATAAATTGCTCTGGCTGGTGATGAGCAATAGACATGAAATTGAATATATACTTTGATAATGACCTAAAAAAATGAATTTTCAACTTGTATGAATTAGTGCTCTGGCTGGTGATGAGCAATAGACATGAAATTGAAAATATAATTTGATAATGACCTAAATTAATGATTTTTTAACTTCTATGATTTAGTGCTCTGGCTAGTGATGAGCAATAGACATGAAATTGAAAATAAACTTAGATAATGACCTAAATTGATGATTTTTCAACTTCTATGACCTAGTGCTCTGGCTGGTGATGAGCAATAGACACGAAATTGAATATATACTTTGATAATGACCTAAATAAATGAATTTTCAACTTGTATGAATTAGTGCTCTGGCTGGTGATGAGCAATAGACATGAAATTGAAAATATAATTTGATAATGACCTAAATACATAATTTTTAAACTTCTATGATTTAGTGCTCTGGCTGGTGATGAGCAATAGACATGAAATTGAAAATATAATTTGATAATGACCTAAATTAATGATTTTTCAACTTCTATGATTAAGTGCTCTGGCTGGTGATGAGCAATAGACATGAAATTGAAAATAAACTTAGATTATGACCTAAATTGATGATTTTTCAACTTCTATGATTTAGTGCTCTGGATGGTGATGAGCAATAGACATGAAATTGAAAATATACTTTGATTATGACCTAAATTAATGATTTTTCAACTTCTATGATTTAGTGCTCTGGCTAGTGATGAGCAATAGACATGAAATTGAAAATAAACTTGGATTATGACCTAAATTGATGATTTTTCAACTTCTATGATATATTGCTCTGGCTGGTGATGAGCAATAGACATGAAATTGAATATTTACTTTGGTAATGACCTAAAAAAATGAATTTTCAACTTGTATGAATTGGTGCTCTGGCTGGTGATGAGCAATAGACATGAAATTGAAAATATAATTTGATAATGACCTAAATACATGATTTTTCAACTTCTATGATTAAGTGCTCTGGCTGGTGATGAGCAATAGACATGAAATTGAAAATATAATTTGATAATGACCTAAATTAATGATTTTTTAACTTCTATGATTTAGTGCTCTGGCTAGTGATGAGCAATAGACATGAAATTGAAAATAAACTTAGATAATGACCTAAATTGATGATTTTTCAACTTCTATGACCTAGTGCTCTGGCTGGTGATGAGCAATAGACACGAAATTGAATATATACTTTGATAATGACCTAAATAAATGAATTTTCAACTTGTATGAATTAGTGCTCTGGCTGGTGATGAGCAATAGACATGAAATTGAAAATATAATTTGATAATGACCTTAATACATAATTTTTAAACTTCTATGATTTAGTGCTCTGGCTGGTGATGAGCAATAGACATGAAATTGAAAATATAATTTGATAATGACCTAAATTAATGATTTTTCAACTTCTATGATTAAGTGCTCTGGCTGGTGATGAGCAATAGACATGAAATTGAAAATAAACTTAGATTATGACCTAAATTGATGATTTTTCAACTTCTATGATTTAGTGCTCTGGATGGTGATGAGCAATAGACATGAAATTGAAAATATACTATGATTATGACCTAAATTAATGATTTTTCAACTTCTATGATTTAGTGCTCTGGCTAGTGATGTGCAATAGACATGAAATTGAAAATAAACTTGGATTATGACCTAAATTGATGATTTTTCAACTTCTATGATATATTGCTCTGGCTGGTGATGAGCAATAGACATGAAATTGAATATTTACTTTGGTAATGTAAAAAAAAAAAAAAGTAAATCTTTCCCAGTTCCTGAGGGGAACACCCTTGAAGAGTATCGGGGCCGGCATTTACAAAGCGGATTCAGTGGCAATTTCATTCTCAACTTAATGTTAACATGTTAAGGTTAATGTTAACATTCCATAGGTCGCCTTCCTAAGGTGTCGTGATAAGGTCCAGTTTGTGACGATACACTACCTTCCCTTTACTAAGCAATCGATTCCAGAAGGGAAAAGATCACCAGTTGTGTTGGTCCGAGCCGGGATTCGAACCCCGATCTACCGCTTACTAGGCGGGAGCGTTACCACTAGGCT
This sequence comes from Culex pipiens pallens, assembly GCF_016801865.2. Classification (NCBI taxonomy): domain Eukaryota; kingdom Metazoa; phylum Arthropoda; class Insecta; order Diptera; family Culicidae; genus Culex; species Culex pipiens. Next base: position 25,877,957 of record NC_068937.1, read on the forward strand.
ACGTGGCTCGGTCAGGTAATGACCTAAAAAAAATAATTTTCAACTTGTATGAATTAGTGCTCTGGCTGGTGATGAGCAATAGACATGAAATTGAAAATATACTTTGATAATGACCTAAATTAATGATTTTTCAACTTCTATGATTTAGTGCTCTGGCTGGTGATGAGCAATAGACATGAAATTGAAAATATACTTTGATAATGACCTAAATTAATGATTTTTCAACTTCTATGATTTAGTGCTCTGGCTGGTGATGAGCAATAGACATGAAATTGAAAATATACTTTGATAATGACCTAAATTAATGATTTTTCAACTTCTATGATTTAGTGCTCTGGCTGGTGATGAGCAATAGACATGAAATTGAAAATATACTTTGATTATGACCTAAATTAATGATTTTTCAACTTCTATGATTTAGTGCTCTGGCTGGTGATGAGCAATAGACATGAAATTGAAATTATACTTGGATTATGACCTGAATTGATGATTTTTCAACTTCTATGATATATTGCTCTGGCTGGTGATGAGCAATAGACATGAAATTGAATATATACTTTGATAATGACCTAAAAAACTGAATTTTCAACTTGTATGAATTAGTGCTCTGGCTGGTGATGAGCAATATACATGAAATTGAAAATATAATTTGATAATGACCTAAATACATGATTTTTAAACTTCTATGATTTAGTGCTCTGGCTGGTGATGAGCAATAGACATGAAATTGAAAATATAATTTGATAATGACCTAAATTAATGATTTTTCAACTTCTATGATTTAGTGCTCTGGCTGGTGATGAGCAATATACATGAAATTGAATATATACTTTGATAATGACCTAAATAAATGAATTATCAACTTGTATGAATTAGTGCTCTGGCTGGTGATGAGCAATAGACATGAAATTTAAAATATAATTTGATAATGACCTAAATAAATGATTTTTAAACTTCTATGATTTAGGGTTATGGCTAGAAATGAGCAATAGACATGAAATTGAAAATAAACTTAGATTATGACCTAAATTGATGATTTTTCAACTTCTATGATTTAGTGCTCTGGCTGGTGAAAATATACTTGGTTAATGACCTAAATAAATGATTTTTCAACTTCTATGATTTAGTGCTCTGGCTGGTGATGAGCAATAGACTTGAAATTGAAAATATTGTTTGATTATGACTTAAATTAATGATTTTTCAACCTGTGTGAATCAGTGCTCTGACTTATCATCTTATCATCTAGTGTAACAAAGAACATTTTCAATTGCAATTTTCTCATAACCAGCTAAAACACCTATTAAATTAAGTTCATAAATCATTGATTTAGGTCATAATCAAAGCATATTTTCTGTTTCAAGTCTATTGCTCATCACCAGTCAGAGCACTTATTTATACAAGTTGAAAAATCATTTATTTATGTCATTATCAAAGTATATTTTCAATTTCATGTCTATTGCTCATCACCAGCTAGAGCACTAAATCATAGCAAATTAAAAATCATTAATTGAGGTCATTATCAAATAATATTTTCAATTTCATGTCTTTTGCTCATCACCAGCCAGAGCACTAAACATAGAAGTTTAAAAATCATTAATTGAGGTCATAATCTAAGTTTATTTTCAATTTCAAGTCTTTTGCATATCATCAGCCAGAGCACTAAATCATAGAAGTTTAAAAATCATTAATTGAGGTCATTATCAAAGTATATTTTAAATTTCATGTCTATTGCTCATCACCAGCCAGAGCACTAAACATAGAAGTTTAAAAATCATTAATTGAGGTCAGTATCAAATAATATTTTCAATTTCATGTCTTTTGCTCATCACCAGCCAGAGCACTAAATCATAGAAGTTGAAAAATCATTAATTAAGGTCATAATGAAAATATATTTTCAATTTCATGTCTATTGCTCATCACCAGCCAGAGCACTAAACATAGAAGTTTAAAAATCATTAATTGAGGTCAGTATCAAAGAATATTTTCAATTTCATGTCTTTTGCTCATCACCAGCCAGAGCACTAAATCATAGAAGTTGAAAAATCATTAATTAAGGTCATAATGAAAATATATTTTCAATTTCATGTCTATTGCTCATCACCAGCCAGAGCACTGATGCATACAAGTTGAAAAATTATTAATTTTGGTCATATTCAAAGTATATTTTGAATTTTAAGCCTGTAGCTCATCACCAGCTACTTAATATTATTGTTTTTTATTTATTGAAACTAATTAAAAGTTTTCAAATGAAACTTTATTTAGAAATTTATCATAAAGTTTGTATGGAAAATTGAAGAGCACTAAATAGCTCTATTTTTTGTCTAAATTTTGATCCCAAAAAATTCAAAATGGTGCCATGTGTAACCCAGTCAAAATTTTGTTTAGTGTGTATGGAAATTTTTAAAGCACTGAATTTGCCACTGGACTCACAATCCAGAGGTCGCCGGTTCGAATCCCGCGGCGGGCGCTCTAAAATTCTTTGTGTAAATATGGGTATTCGGCGCCGTCGCTCCGTGCCATACTTTCATACACTTAGAAGACCAGGGCGGCGAAGTCCTTGTAGATAAAAAGGAAGACACTAGTGGTTGGTACTAGCAATGGTGGCCGACAGCTATAAAGTCAACTTCGTTTTTTTCGAATCTGCCCTTGGAGCACTTAATAGCACTATTTTTTCTTTGAATTTTGACCCCAAAATATCCAAAACGGCGGCATGTGTAACCTGGCGTGATTGTCAATATTTGTTATGGGAGTTTGTATGGAAATTTGAAGAGCACTAAACCTGCCTTTGGAGCACTAAATAGCACTTTTTTTTCTCTAATTTTTTACACAAAAAATCTTAAATGGCGCAAAAAAATCCAAAATGGCGGCATTTGTAACTAGGCGTAAGTGTCAATATTTTGTATGGGAGTTTGTATGGAAATTTGAAGAGCACTAAATCTGCCCTTGGAGCACTAAATAGCACTAATTTTTCTTTAAATGTTGACCCCAAAAAAAATCCAAAATGGCGTCATGTGTAACCTGGCGTGAGTGTCAATATTTTGTATGGGAGTTTGTATGGAAATTTGAAGAGCACTTAATCTGCCCTTGGAGCACTAAATAGCACTAATTTTTCTCTAAATTTTGACCCAAAAAAAAATCCAAAATGGCGTCATGTGTAACCTGGCGTGAGTGTCAATATTTTGTATGGGAGTTTGTATGGAAATTTGAAGAGCACTAAATCTGCCCTTGGAGCACTAAATAGCACTAATTTTTCTCTAAATTTTGACCCCAAAAAATCTAAATTGCGGCATGTGTAACCTGGCGTGAGTGTCAATATTTTGTATGGGAGTTTGTATGGAAATTTGAAGAGCACTAAATCTGCCCTTGGAGCACTAAATAGCACTAATTTTTCTCTAAATGTTGACCCCAAAAAAATCCAAAATGGCGTCATGTGTAACCTGGCGTGAGTGTCAATATTTTGTATGGGAGTTTGTATGGAAATTTGAAGAGCACTAAATCTGCTCTTGGCATGAGCATGAGCATGAGCATGAGAGACCACCCATGGTTGTCCTTCTCCGTTGCTGAACAGGACCGTAATATCCTATCAATACAACCGACCATACGCTTGAACGATCTAATGGTGTTTCCCTTATCAACAGCATATATGAATGCGTTGAAAAGATAAAACATCAAGATCATTAAAACTAGATCTGAAGCAAATAGGTAACAGTCATTGGCCACCAACGGCGCCCGCCATGTCAGTTTGTAGATCTCGGGGGATTGGGACGGGAATGTTAGTTAGCACAGGTTGCTACCAAGGGTGGGTTCTATACGATATCCACACCCCCACGTGTGCCGGAAAACTACTTCTACTTGGGATTTTGTTAGTGGGTAAGGGTAATGGCCAGGATTCAACATAGAGGATGATGATGCGACCCAATAATCAATAAATTTTGTTTAATGGTGTGATGTATTATGCATTCTCAAGGCAAACAGTCGGAGGATGCGGATGAGATTATTCCCGGTTATTTGGTGTTGAGTTTAGCATAAATGATTCAATCTTAGACAGCCGGCTGTGGAAAGATAAAACCAAATAAAATGCGAAAACGCGAAACCGCCCGGACCGAAAAACACACACAATCGGAAACGGCAACGAAAATCCTGCGTAATGACCGCGACGCGCACCGTTCAAATTCTCCAAAGCAACTGTCAAACATTCGCGAAATCACCCGGGTCGAAATACACACACAATCGGGGGGGAAACAAAGACGGTAACGGTAACGAAAATCCTGCGTAATGACCGCGACGCACACCGTTCAAATTCTCCAAAGCAACTGTCAAACAATCGCGAAATCACCCGGGTCGAAATACACACACAATCGGGGGAAAACAAAGACGGAAACGGCAACGAAAATCCTGTGTAATGACCGCGACGCGCACCGTTCAAATTCTCCAAAGCAACTGTCAAACATTCGCGAAATCACCCGGGTCGAAATACACACACAATCGGGGGGGAAACAAAGACGGTAACGGTAACGAAAATCCTGCGTAATGACCGCGACGCACACCTTTCAAATTCTCCAAAGCAACTGTCAAACAATCGCGAAATCACCCGGGTCGAAATACACACACAATCGGGGGAAAACAAAGACGGAAACGGCAACGAAAATCCTGCGTAATGACCGCGACGCGCACCGTTCAAATTCTCCAAAGCAACTGTCAAACATTCGCGAAATCACCCGGGTTGAAATACACACACAATCGGGGGGGAAACAAAGACGGTAACGGTAACGAAAATCCTGCGTAATGACCGCGACGCGCACCGTTCAAATTCTCCAAAGCAACTGTCAAACATTCGCGAAATCACCCGGGTTGAAATACACACACAATCGGGGGGGAAACAAAGACGGTAACGGCAACGAAAATCCTGCGTAATGACCGCGACGCACACCGTTCAAATTCTCCAAAGCAACTGTCAAACAATCGCGAAATCACCCGGGTCGAAATACACACACAATCGGGGGAAAACAAAGACGGAAACGGCAACGAAAATCCTGCGTAATGACCGCGACGCGCACCGTTCAAATTCTCCAAAGCAACTGTCAAACATTCGCGAAATCACCCGGGTTGAAATACACACACAATCGGGGGGGAAACAAAGACGGTAACGGTAACGAAAATCCTGCGTAATGACCGCGACGCACACCGTTCAAATTCTCCAAAGCAACTGTCAAACAATCGCGAAATCACCCGGGTCGAAATACACACACAATCGGGGGAAAACAAAGACGGAAACGGCAACGAAAATCCTGCGTAATGACCGCGACGCGCACCGTTCAAATTCTCCAAAGCAACTGTCAAACATTCGCGAAATCACCCGGGTTGAAATACACACACAATCGGGGGGGAAACAAAGACGGTAACGGTAACGAAAATCCTGCGTAATGACCGCGACGCACACCGTTCAAATTCTCCAAAGCAACTGTCAAACAATCGCGAAATCACCCGGGTCGAAATACACACACAATCGGGGGAAAACAAAGACGGAAACGGCAACGAAAATCCTGCGTAATGACCGCGACGCGCACCGTTCAAATTCTCCAAAGCAACTGTCAAACATTCGCGAAATCACCCGGGTCGAAATACACACACAATCGGGGGGGAAACAAAGACGGTAACGGTAACGAAAATCCTGCGTAATGACCGCGACGCACACCGTTCAAATTCTCCAAAGCAACTGTCAAACAATCGCGAAATCACCCGGGTCGAAATACACACACAATCGGGGGGGAAACAAAGACGGTAACGGTAACGAAAATCCTGCGTAATGACCGCGACGCACACCGTTCAAATTCTCCAAAGCAACTGTCAAACAATCGCGAAATCACCCGGGTCGAAATACACACACAATCGGGGGAAAACAAAGACGGAAACGGCAACGAAAATCCTGCGTAATGACCGCGACGCGCACCGTTCAAATTCTCCAAAGCAACTGTCAAACATTCGCGAAATCACCCGGGTTGAAATACACACACAATCGGGGGGGAAACAAAGACGGTAACGGTAACGAAAATCCTGCGTAATGACCGCGACGCACACCGTTCAAATTCTCCAAAGCAACTGTCAAACAATCGCGAAATCACCCGGGTCGAAATACACACACAATCGGGGGAAAACAAAGACGGAAACGGCAACGAAAATCCTGCGTAATGACCGCGACGCGCACCGTTCAAATTCTCCAAAGCAACTGTCAAACATTCGCGAAATCACCCGGGTTGAAATACACACACAATCGGGGGGGAAACAAAGACGGTAACGGTAACGAAAATCCTGCGTAATGACCGCGACGCACACCGTTCAAATTCTCCAAAGCAACTGTCAAACAATCGCGAAATCACCCGGGTCGAAATACACACACAATCGGGGGAAAACAAAGACGGAAACGGCAACGAAAATCCTGCGTAATGACCGCGACGCGCACCGTTCAAATTCTCCAAAGCAACTGTCAAACATTCGCGAAATCACCCGGGTTGAAATACACACACAATCGGGGGGGAAACAAAGACGGTAACGGTAACGAAAATCCTGCGTAATGACCGCGACGCGCACCGTTCAAATTCTCCAAAGCAACTGTCAAACATTCGCGAAATCACCCGGGTTGAAATACACACACAATCGGGGGGGAAACAAAGACGGTAACGGTAACGAAAATCCTGCGTAATGACCGCGACGCGCACCGTTCAAATTCTCCAAAGCAACTGTCAAACATTCGCGAAATCACCCGGGTTGAAATACACACACAATCGGGGGGGAAACAAAGACGGTAACGGTAACGAAAATCCTGCGTAATGACCGCGACGCACACCGTTCAAATTCTCCAAAGCAACTGTCAAACAATCGCGAAATCACCCGGGTCGAAATACACACACAATCGGGGGAAAACAAAGACGGAAACGGCAACGAAAATCCTGCGTAATGACCGCGACGCGCACCGTTCAAATTCTCCAAAGCAACTGTCAAACATTCGCGAAATCACCCGGGTTGAAATACACACACAATCGGGGGGGAAACAAAGACGGTAACGGTAACGAAAATCCTGCGTAATGACCGCGACGCGCACCGTTCAAATTCTCCAAAGCAACTGTCAAACATTCGCGAAATCACCCGGGTTGAAATACACACACAATCGGGGGGGAAACAAAGACGGTAACGGTAACGAAAATCCTGCGTAATGACCGCGACGCACACCGTTCAAATTCTCCAAAGCAACTGTCAAACAATCGCGAAATCACCCGGGTCGAAATACACACACAATCGGGGGAAAACAAAGACGGAAACGGCAACGAAAATCCTGCGTAATGACCGCGACGCGCACCGTTCAAATTCTCCAAAGCAACTGTCAAACATTCGCGAAATCACCCGGGTTGAAATACACACACAATCGGGGGGGAAACAAAGACGGTAACGGTAACGAAAATCCTGCGTAATGACCGCGACGCGCACCGTTCAAATTCTCCAAAGCAACTGTCAAACATTCGCGAAATCACCCGGGTTGAAATACACACACAATCGGGGGGGAAACAAAGACGGTAACGGTAACGAAAATCCTGCGTAATGACCGCGACGCGCACCGTTCAAATTCTCCAAAGCAACTGTCAAACATTCGCGAAATCACCCGGGTTGAAATACACACACAATCGGGGGGGAAACAAAGACGGTAACGGTAACGAAAATCCTGCGTAATGACCGCGACGCGCACCGTTCAAATTCTCCAAAGCAACTGTCAAACATTCGCGAAATCACCCGGGTTGAAATACACACACAATCGGGGGGGAAACAAAGACGGTAACGGTAACGAAAATCCTGCGTAATGACCGCGACGCGCACCGTTCAAATTCTCCAAAGCAACTGTCAAACATTCGCGAAATCACCCGGGTTGAAATACACACACAATCGGGGGGGAAACAAAGACGGTAACGGTAACGAAAATCCTGCGTAATGACCGCGACGCACACCGTTCAAATTCTCCAAAGCAACTGTCAAACAATCGCGAAATCACCCGGGTCGAAATACACACACAATCGGGGGAAAACAAAGACGGAAACGGCAACGAAAATCCTGCGTAATGACCGCGACGCGCACCGTTCAAATTCTCCAAAGCAACTGTCAAACATTCGCGAAATCACCCGGGTTGAAATACACACACAATCGGGGGGGAAACAAAGACGGTAACGGTAACGAAAATCCTGCGTAATGACCGCGACGCGCACCGTTCAAATTCTCCAAAGCAACTGTCAAACATTCGCGAAATCACCCGGGTTGAAATACACACACAATCGGGGGGGAAACAAAGACGGTAACGGTAACGAAAATCCTGCGTAATGACCGCGACGCACACCGTTCAAATTCTCCAAAGCAACTGTCAAACAATCGCGAAATCACCCGGGTCGAAATACACACACAATCGGGGGAAAACAAAGACGGAAACGGCAACGAAAATCCTGCGTAATGACCGCGACGCGCACCGTTCAAATTCTCCAAAGCAACTGTCAAACATTCGCGAAATCACCCGGGTTGAAATACACACACAATCGGGGGGGAAACAAAGACGGTAACGGTAACGAAAATCCTGCGTAATGACCGCGACGCGCACCGTTCAAATTCTCCAAAGCAACTGTCAAACATTCGCGAAATCACCCGGGTTGAAATACACACACAATCGGGGGGGAAACAAAGACGGTAACGGTAACGAAAATCCTGCGTAATGACCGCGACGCGCACCGTTCAAATTCTCCAAAGCAACTGTCAAACATTCGCGAAATCACCCGGGTTGAAATACACACACAATCGGGGGGGAAACAAAGACGGTAACGGTAACGAAAATCCTGCGTAATGACCGCGACGCACACCGTTCAAATTCTCCAAAGCAACTGTCAAACAATCGCGAAATCACCCGGGTCGAAATACACACACAATCGGGGGAAAACAAAGACGGAAACGGCAACGAAAATCCTGCGTAATGACCGCGACGCGCACCGTTCAAATTCTCCAAAGCAACTGTCAAACATTCGCGAAATCACCCGGGTTGAAATACACACACAATCGGGGGGGAAACAAAGACGGTAACGGTAACGAAAATCCTGCGTAATGACCGCGACGCGCACCGTTCAAATTCTCCAAAGCAACTGTCAAACATTCGCGAAATCACCCGGGTTGAAATACACACACAATCGGGGGAAAACAAAGACGGTAACGGTAACGAAAATCCTGCGTAATGACCGCGACGCACACCGTTCAAATTCTCCAAAGCAACTGTCAAACAATCGCGAAATCACCCGGGTCGAAATACACACACAATCGGGGGAAAACAAAGACGGAAACGGCAACGAAAATCCTGCGTAATGACCGCGACGCGCACCGTTCAAATTCTCCAAAGCAACTGTCAAACATTCGCGAAATCACCCGGGTTGAAATACACACACAATCGGGGGGGAAACAAAGACGGTAACGGTAACGAAAATCCTGCGTAATGACCGCGACGCACACCGTTCAAATTCTCCAAAGCAACTGTCAAACAATCGCGAAATCACCCGGGTCGAAATACACACACAATCGGGGGAAAACAAAGACGGAAACGGCAACGAAAATCCTGCGTAATGACCGCGACGCGCACCGTTCAAATTCTCCAAAGCAACTGTCAAACATTCGCGAAATCACCCGGGTTGAAATACACACACAATCGGGGGGGAAACAAAGACGGTAACGGTAACGAAAATCCTGCGTAATGACCGCGACGCGCACCGTTCAAATTCTCCAAAGCAACTGTCAAACATTCGCGAAATCACCCGGGTTGAAATACACACACAATCGGGGGAAAACAAAGACGGAAACGGCAACGAAAATCCTGCGTAATGACCGCGACGCGCACCGTTCAAATTCTCCAAAGCAACTGTCAAACATTCGCGAAATCACCCGGGTTGAAATACACACACAATCGGGGGAAAACAAAGACGGTAACGGTAACGAAAATCCTGCGTAATGACCGCGACGCGCACCGTTCAAATTCTCCAAAGCAACTGTCAAACATTCGCGAAATCACCCGGGTTGAAATACACACACAATCGGGGGGGAAACAAAGACGGTAACGGTAACGAAAATCCTGCGTAATGACCGCGACGCACACCGTTCAAATTCTCCAAAGCAACTGTCAAACAATCGCGAAATCACCCGGGTCGAAATACACACACAATCGGGGGAAAACAAAGACGGAAACGGCAACGAAAATCCTGCGTAATGACCGCGACGCGCACCGTTCAAATTCTCCAAAGCAACTGTCAAACATTCGCGAAATCACCCGGGTTGAAATACACACACAATCGGGGGGGAAACAAAGACGGTAACGGTAACGAAAATCCTGCGTAATGACCGCGACGCACACCGTTCAAATTCTCCAAAGCAACTGTCAAACAATCGCGAAATCACCCGGGTCGAAATACACACACAATCGGGGGAAAACAAAGACGGAAACGGCAACGAAAATCCTGCGTAATGACCGCGACGCGCACCGTTCAAATTCTCCAAAGCAACTGTCAAACATTCGCGAAATCACCCGGGTTGAAATACACACACAATCGGGGGGGAAACAAAGACGGTAACGGTAACGAAAATCCTGCGTAATGACCGCGACGCACACCGTTCAAATTCTCCAAAGCAACTGTCAAACATTCGCGAAATCACCCGGGTTGAAATACACACACAATCGGGGGGGAAACAAAGACGGTAACGGTAACGAAAATCCTGCGTAATGACCGCGACGCACACCGTTCAAATTCTCCAAAGCAACTGTCAAACAATCGCGAAATCACCCGGGTCGAAATACACACACAATCGGGGGAAAACAAAGACGGAAACGGCAACGAAAATCCTGCGTAATGACCGCGACGCGCACCGTTCAAATTCTCCAAAGCAACTGTCAAACATTCGCGAAATCACCCGGGTTGAAATACACACACAATCGGGGGGAAACAAAGACGGTAACGGTAACGAAAATCCTGCGTAATGACCGCGACGCGCACCGTTCAAATTCTCCAAAGCAACTGTCAAACATTCGCGAAATCACCCGGGTTGAAATACACACACAATCGGGGGGGAAACAAAGACGGTAACGGTAACGAAAATCCTGCGTAATGACCGCGACGCACACCGTTCAAATTCTCCAAAGCAACTGTCAAACAATCGCGAAATCACCCGGGTCGAAATACACACACAATCGGGGGAAAACAAAGACGGAAACGGCAACGAAAATCCTGCGTAATGACCGCGACGCGCACCGTTCAAATTCTCCAAAGCAACTGTCAAACATTCGCGAAATCACCCGGGTTGAAATACACACACAATCGGGGGGGAAACAAAGACGGTAACGGTAACGAAAATCCTGCGTAATGACCGCGACGCACACCGTTCAAATTCTCCAAAGCAACTGTCAAACAATCGCGAAATCACCCGGGTCGAAATACACACACAATCGGGGGAAAACAAAGACGGAAACGGCAACGAAAATCCTGCGTAATGACCGCGACGCGCACCGTTCAAATTCTCCAAAGCAACTGTCAAACATTCGCGAAATCACCCGGGTTGAAATACACACACAATCGGGGGGGAAACAAAGACGGTAACGGTAACGAAAATCCTGCGTAATGACCGCGACGCACACCGTTCAAATTCTCCAAAGCAACTGTCAAACAATCGCGAAATCACCCGGGTCGAAATACACACACAATCGGGGGAAAACAAAGACGGAAACGGCAACGAAAATCCTGCGTAATGACCGCGACGCGCACCGTTCAAATTCTCCAAAGCAACTGTCAAACATTCGCGAAATCACCCGGGTTGAAATACACACACAATCGGGGGGGAAACAAAGACGGTAACGGTAACGAAAATCCTGCGTAATGACCGCGACGCACACCGTTCAAATTCTCCAAAGCAACTGTCAAACAATCGCGAAATCACCCGGGTCGAAATACACACACAATCGGGGGAAAACAAAGACGGAAACGGCAACGAAAATCCTGCGTAATGACCGCGACGCGCACCGTTCAAATTCTCCAAAGCAACTGTCAAACATTCGCGAAATCACCCGGGTTGAAATACACACACAATCGGGGGGGAAACAAAGACGGTAACGGTAACGAAAATCCTGCGTAATGACCGCGACGCACACCGTTCAAATTCTCCAAAGCAACTGTCAAACAATCGCGAAATCACCCGGGTCGAAATACACACACAATCGGGGGAAAACAAAGACGGAAACGGCAACGAAAATCCTGCGTAATGACCGCGACGCGCACCGTTCAAATTCTCCAAAGCAACTGTCAAACATTCGCGAAATCACCCGGGTTGAAATACACACACAATCGGGGGGGAAACAAAGACGGTAACGGTAACGAAAATCCTGCGTAATGACCGCGACGCGCACCGTTCAAATTCTCCAAAGCAACTGTCAAACATTCGCGAAATCACCCGGGTTGAAATACACACACAATCGGGGGGGAAACAAAGACGGTAACGGTAACGAAAATCCTGCGTAATGACCGCGACGCACACCGTTCAAATTCTCCAAAGCAACTGTCAAACATTCGCGAAATCACCCGGGTTGAAATACACACACAATCGGGGGGGAAACAAAGACGGTAACGGTAACGAAAATCCTGCGTAATGACCGCGACGCGCACCGTTCAAATTCTCCAAAGCAACTGTCAAACATTCGCGAAATCACCCGGGTTGAAATACACACACAATCGGGGGGGAAACAAAGACGGTAACGGTAACGAAAATCCTGCGTAATGACCGCGACGCACACCGTTCAAATTCTCCAAAGCAACTGTCAAACAATCGCGAAATCACCCGGGTCGAAATACACACACAATCGGGGGAAAACAAAGACGGAAACGGCAACGAAAATCCTGCGTAATGACCGCGACGCGCACCGTTCAAATTCTCCAAAGCAACTGTCAAACATTCGCGAAATCACCCGGGTTGAAATACACACACAATCGGGGGGGAAACAAAGACGGTAACGGTAACGAAAATCCTGCGTAATGACCGCGACGCACACCGTTCAAATTCTCCAAAGCAACTGTCAAACAATCGCGAAATCACCCGGGTCGAAATACACACACAATCGGGGGAAAACAAAGACGGAAACGGCAACGAAAATCCTGCGTAATGACCGCGACGCGCACCGTTCAAATTCTCCAAAGCAACTGTCAAACATTCGCGAAATCACCCGGGTTGAAATACACACACAATCGGGGGGGAAACAAAGACGGTAACGGTAACGAAAATCCTGCGTAATGACCGCGACGCACACCGTTCAAATTCTCCAAAGCAACTGTCAAACAATCGCGAAATCACCCGGGTCGAAATACACACACAATCGGGGGAAAACAAAGACGGAAACGGCAACGAAAATCCTGCGTAATGACCGCGACGCGCACCGTTCAAATTCTCCAAAGCAACTGTCAAACATTCGCGAAATCACCCGGGTTGAAATACACACACAATCGGGGGGGAAACAAAGACGGTAACGGTAACGAAAATCCTGCGTAATGACCGCGACGCGCACCGTTCAAATTCTCCAAAGCAACTGTCAAACATTCGCGAAATCACCCGGGTTGAAATACACACACAATCGGGGGGGAAACAAAGACGGTAACGGTAACGAAAATCCTGCGTAATGACCGCGACGCACACCGTTCAAATTCTCCAAAGCAACTGTCAAACAATCGCGAAATCACCCGGGTCGAAATACACACACAATCGGGGGAAAACAAAGACGGAAACGGCAACGAAAATCCTGCGTAATGACCGCGACGCGCACCGTTCAAATTCTCCAAAGCAACTGTCAAACATTCGCGAAATCACCCGGGTTGAAATACACACACAATCGGGGGGGAAACAAAGACGGTAACGGTAACGAAAATCCTGCGTAATGACCGCGACGCGCACCGTTCAAATTCTCCAAAGCAACTGTCAAACATTCGCGAAATCACCCGGGTTGAAATACACACACAATCGGGGGGGAAACAAAGACGGTAACGGTAACGAAAATCCTGCGTAATGACCGCGACGCGCACCGTTCAAATTCTCCAAAGCAACTGTCAAACATTCGCGAAATCACCCGGGTTGAAATACACACACAATCGGGGGGGAAACAAAGACGGTAACGGTAACGAAAATCCTGCGTAATGACCGCGACGCACACCGTTCAAATTCTCCAAAGCAACTGTCAAACAATCGCGAAATCACCCGGGTCGAAATACACACACAATCGGGGGAAAACAAAGACGGAAACGGCAACGAAAATCCTGCGTAATGACCGCGACGCGCACCGTTCAAATTCTCCAAAGCAACTGTCAAACATTCGCGAAATCACCCGGGTTGAAATACACACACAATCGGGGGGGAAACAAAGACGGTAACGGTAACGAAAATCCTGCGTAATGACCGCGACGCACACCGTTCAAATTCTCCAAAGCAACTGTCAAACAATCGCGAAATCACCCGGGTCGAAATACACACACAATCGGGGGAAAACAAAGACGGAAACGGCAACGAAAATCCTGCGTAATGACCGCGACGCGCACCGTTCAAATTCTCCAAAGCAACTGTCAAACATTCGCGAAATCACCCGGGTTGAAATACACACACAATCGGGGGTAAACAAAGACGGTAACGGTAACGAAAATCCTGCGTAATGACCGCGACGCGCACCGTTCAAATTCTCCAAAGCAACTGTCAAACATTCGCGAAATCACCCGGGTTGAAATACACACACAATCGGGGGGGAAACAAAGACGGTAACGGTAACGAAAATCCTGCGTAATGACCGCGACGCACACCGTTCAAATTCTCCAAAGCAACTGTCAAACAATCGCGAAATCACCCGGGTCGAAATACACACACAATCGGGGGAAAACAAAGACGGAAACGGCAACGAAAATCCTGCGTAATGACCGCGACGCGCACCGTTCAAATTCTCCAAAGCAACTGTCAAACATTCGCGAAATCACCCGGGTTGAAATACACACACAATCGGGGGGGAAACAAAGACGGTAACGGTAACGAAAATCCTGCGTAATGACCGCGACGCACACCGTTCAAATTCTCCAAAGCAACTGTCAAACAATCGCGAAATCACCCGGGTCGAAATACACACACAATCGGGGGAAAACAAAGACGGAAACGGCAACGAAAATCCTGCGTAATGACCGCGACGCGCACCGTTCAAATTCTCCAAAGCAACTGTCAAACATTCGCGAAATCACCCGGGTTGAAATACACACACAATCGGGGGGGAAACAAAGACGGTAACGGTAACGAAAATCCTGCGTAATGACCGCGACGCGCACCGTTCAAATTCTCCAAAGCAACTGTCAAACATTCGCGAAATCACCCGGGTTGAAATACACACACAATCGGGGGGAAACAAATACGGTAACGGTAACGAAAATCCTGCGTAATGACCGCGACGCACACCGTTCAAATTCTCCAAAGCAACTGTCAAACAATCGCGAAATCACCCGGGTCGAAATACACACACAATCGGGGGAAAACAAAGACGGAAACGGCAACGAAAATCCTGCGTAATGACCGCGACGCGCACCGTTCAAATTCTCCAAAGCAACTGTCAAACATTCGCGAAATCACCCGGGTTGAAATACACACACAATCGGGGGGGAAACAAAGACGGTAACGGTAACGAAAATCCTGCGTAATGACCGCGACGCACACCGTTCAAATTCTCCAAAGCAACTGTCAAACAATCGCGAAATCACCCGGGTCGAAATACACACACAATCGGGGGAAAACAAAGACGGAAACGGCAACGAAAATCCTGCGTAATGACCGCGACGCGCACCGTTCAAATTCTCCAAAGCAACTGTCAAACATTCGCGAAATCACCCGGGTTGAAATACACACACAATCGGGGGGGAAACAAAGACGGTAACGGTAACGAAAATCCTGCGTAATGACCGCGACGCACACCGTTCAAATTCTCCAAAGCAACTGTCAAACAATCGCGAAATCACCCGGGTCGAAATACACACACAATCGGGGGAAAACAAAGACGGAAACGGCAACGAAAATCCTGCGTAATGACCGCGACGCGCACCGTTCAAATTCTCCAAAGCAACTGTCAAACATTCGCGAAATCACCCGGGTTGAAATACACACACAATCGGGGGGGAAACAAAGACGGTAACGGTAACGAAAATCCTGCGTAATGACCGCGACGCGCACCGTTCAAATTCTCCAAAGCAACTGTCAAACATTCGCGAAATCACCCGGGTTGAAATACACACACAATCGGGGGGGAAACAAAGACGGTAACGGTAACGAAAATCCTGCGTAATGACCGCGACGCACACCGTTCAAATTCTCCAAAGCAACTGTCAAACAATCGCGAAATCACCCGGGTCGAAATACACACACAATCGGGGGAAAACAAAGACGGAAACGGCAACGAAAATCCTGCGTAATGACCGCGACGCGCACCGTTCAAATTCTCCAAAGCAACTGTCAAACATTCGCGAAATCACCCGGGTTGAAATACACACACAATCGGGGGGGAAACAAAGACGGTAACGGTAACGAAAATCCTGCGTAATGACCGCGACGCGCACCGTTCAAATTCTCCAAAGCAACTGTCAAACATTCGCGAAATCACCCGGGTTGAAATACACACACAATCGGGGGGGAAACAAAGACGGTAACGGTAACGAAAATCCTGCGTAATGACCGCGACGCGCACCGTTCAAATTCTCCAAAGCAACTGTCAAACATTCGCGAAATCACCCGGGTTGAAATACACACACAATCGGGGGGGAAACAAAGACGGTAACGGTAACGAAAATCCTGCGTAATGACCGCGACGCACACCGTTCAAATTCTCCAAAGCAACTGTCAAACAATCGCGAAATCACCCGGGTCGAAATACACACACAATCGGGGGAAAACAAAGACGGAAACGGCAACGAAAATCCTGCGTAATGACCGCGACGCGCACCGTTCAAATTCTCCAAAGCAACTGTCAAACATTCGCGAAATCACCCGGGTTGAAATACACACACAATCGGGGGGGAAACAAAGACGGTAACGGTAACGAAAATCCTGCGTAATGACCGCGACGCACACCGTTCAAATTCTCCAAAGCAACTGTCAAACAATCGCGAAATCACCCGGGTCGAAATACACACACAATCGGGGGAAAACAAAGACGGAAACGGCAACGAAAATCCTGCGTAATGACCGCGACGCGCACCGTTCAAATTCTCCAAAGCAACTGTCAAACATTCGCGAAATCACCCGGGTTGAAATACACACACAATCGGGGGGGAAACAAAGACGGTAACGGTAACGAAAATCCTGCGTAATGACCGCGACGCACACCGTTCAAATTCTCCAAAGCAACTGTCAAACATTCGCGAAATCACCCGGGTTGAAATACACACACAATCGGGGGAAAACAAAGACGGTAACGGTAACGAAAATCCTGCGTAATGACCGCGACGCGCACCGTTCAAATTCTCCAAAGCAACTGTCAAACATTCGCGAAATCACCCGGGTTGAAATACACACACAATCGGGGGGGAAACAAAGACGGTAACGGTAACGAAAATCCTGCGTAATGACCGCGACGCACACCGTTCAAATTCTCCAAAGCAACTGTCAAACAATCGCGAAATCACCCGGGTCGAAATACACACACAATCGGGGGAAAACAAAGACGGAAACGGCAACGAAAATCCTGCGTAATGACCGCGACGCGCACCGTTCAAATTCTCCAAAGCAACTGTCAAACATTCGCGAAATCACCCGGGTTGAAATACACACACAATCGGGGGGGAAACAAAGACGGTAACGGTAACGAAAATCCTGCGTAATGACCGCGACGCACACCGTTCAAATTCTCCAAAGCAACTGTCAAACAATCGCGAAATCACCCGGGTCGAAATACACACACAATCGGGGGAAAACAAAGACGGAAACGGCAACGAAAATCCTGCGTAATGACCGCGACGCGCACCGTTCAAATTCTCCAAAGCAACTGTCAAACATTCGCGAAATCACCCGGGTTGAAATACACACACAATCGGGGGGGAAACAAAGACGGTAACGGTAACGAAAATCCTGCGTAATGACCGCGACGCACACCGTTCAAATTCTCCAAAGCAACTGTCAAACAATCGCGAAATCACCCGGGTCGAAATACACACACAATCGGGGGAAAACAAAGACGGAAACGGCAACGAAAATCCTGCGTAATGACCGCGACGCGCACCGTTCAAATTCTCCAAAGCAACTGTCAAACATTCGCGAAATCACCCGGGTTGAAATACACACACAATCGGGGGGGAAACAAAGACGGTAACGGTAACGAAAATCCTGCGTAATGACCGCGACGCACACCGTTCAAATTCTCCAAAGCAACTGTCAAACAATCGCGAAATCACCCGGGTCGAAATACACACACAATCGGGGGAAAACAAAGACGGAAACGGCAACGAAAATCCTGCGTAATGACCGCGACGCGCACCGTTCAAATTCTCCAAAGCAACTGTCAAACATTCGCGAAATCACCCGGGTTGAAATACACACACAATCGGGGGAAAACAAAGACGGTAACGGTAACGAAAATCCTGCGTAATGACCGCGACGCACACCGTTCAAATTCTCCAAAGCAACTGTCAAACAATCGCGAAATCACCCGGGTCGAAATACACACACAATCGGGGGAAAACAAAGACGGAAACGGCAACGAAAATCCTGCGTAATGACCGCGACGCGCACCGTTCAAATTCTCCAAAGCAACTGTCAAACATTCGCGAAATCACCCGGGTTGAAATACACACACAATCGGGGGGGAAACAAAGACGGTAACGGTAACGAAAATCCTGCGTAATGACCGCGACGCACACCGTTCAAATTCTCCAAAGCAACTGTCAAACAATCGCGAAATCACCCGGGTCGAAATACACACACAATCGGGGGAAAACAAAGACGGAAACGGCAACGAAAATCCTGCGTAATGACCGCGACGCGCACCGTTCAAATTCTCCAAAGCAACTGTCAAACATTCGCGAAATCACCCGGGTTGAAATACACACACAATCGGGGGGGAAACAAAGACGGTAACGGTAACGAAAATCCTGCGTAATGACCGCGACGCACACCGTTCAAATTCTCCAAAGCAACTCAGAAGAGCACTAAATCTGCCCTTGGAGCACTAAATAGCACTAATTTTTCTCTAAATTTTGACCCCAAAAAAATCCAAAATGGCGGCATGTGTAACCTGGCGTGAGTGTCAATATTTTGTATTGGAGTTTGTATGGAAATTTGAAGAGCACTAAATCTGCCCTTGAAGCACTAAATAGCACTAATTTTTCTCTAAATTTTGACCCCAAAAAAATCCAAATTGCGGCATGTGTAACCTGGCGTGAGTGTCAATATTTTGTATGGGAGTTTGTATGGAAATTTGAAGAGCACTAAATCTGCCCTTGGAGCACTAAATAGCACTAATTTTTCTCTAAATGTTGACCCCAAAAAAATCCAAAATGGCGTCATGTGTAACCTGGCGTAAGTGTCAATATTTTGTATGGGAGTTTGTATGGAAATTTGAAGAGCACTAAATCTGCCCTTGGAGCACTAAATAGCACTAATTTTTCTCTAAATTTTGACCCCAAAAAAAATCCAAAATGGCGGCATGTGTAACCTGGCGTGAGTGTCAATATTTTGTATTGGAGTTTGTATGGAAATTTGAAGAGCACTAAATCTGCCCTTGGAGCACTAAATAGCACTAATTATTCTCTAAATATTGGCGCCGGAAAAATCCAAAATGGCGTCATGTGTAACCTGGCGTGAATAGACTGGTATAAACAAAGTGAATGGCATGGCAAGGTTCACTTGCTGCTAACAGGGTCTGGCTGATCTCTCTTTCGCTTAGTCCGAAGATGATGCGAGCAATGTTTACCTTTAATTGGTCACTTTTACCCAAAAAGTCAGGCCAAGTTTGGTTCGATATTTGCCGGCGATTTCATTTGGGGATTGGCCGATCGTGATCTCGCCCGTTTGTGACTTTGTTACGAACGTCTTTTTCACTTTCAGATCGATAGCTATGTGCGGGTAATGGTGTTAGTAATGGAGTGGCAGCGGCCATGTTTAATGAGGTACACTCAGTAGCTTTATGTCAAAAACAATTTTCGTTCGATTGATATTTTACGACCGCGAGCCTCTGCTGCTCACCAAGCATTCTTGATCTGTAACTTGAATGATACACTTAACATTAATACCGATACTCCTAAGCTCGAGAAAAAGGGGAAATTTATATGGAAATTCCCCCTTTTTCTCTAGCTTGAGAGTTTAGGTGTTAAAAGTGTCAGTATCAGAAGCTTCTTCGAATAGTATTATTATTTTTTTGGTTTCCAACATTATTTTTTCAATCTTCTGCCATATTACACCATGGCATTTTAAAACATTTTTGTAGAGAACAGTTTCTGAACAATTTCTATAAAAAAATCTATTTTGGTTTAATATAAGCAGAGATATACCCAATTTCGTAAAATAAAAAGTGACTTTCTCCAAAATTTCAGAATTTAATTCCCATTCAAACGATGAACACCGCCTATTGAGTTTTTAAAGCTTCCAATAAAATAATTTCCATAAATTTCATCAAAATTTTATATAAGTTTATTTTTTCAGCTAAATGTTTTCATCCTTAAAAATATCACAGTAGGCAGTGTTCATCTTTTGAATGGGAATTAAATTCAGAAATTTTGGAGAAAGTCACTTTTTATTTTAGGAAATTGAATATATCTCTGCTTATATTAAACCAAAATGGATACTTTTTAAGGAAATTGTTCAGGAAATTGTTCTTTACAATGTGATTGATTCGAAAATATTTAAAAATATTATAGTGTTGTATGGCAGAGAATTGAAAAAATAATGTTGGGAACCTCTTGAGTAATAAATAGCTTTTAAATGAAATACTCTACACAGCAAAAAATCCGATGGTAAAATCGCATGCAAAAGCATGCACATCACCTTCGTCAAAATAAACACTTAATATTACACGTTACATGTACAATTTTTGCAAACACAAAAAAAAAGTTGCAACCGACGGGATTCAAACCCAGCAACAACAGTAAGGACTGGCGCCTTAGCCTGCTCGGCCATCAGACCGATGTAGAACGGAAAGGATAAAAGCATATATGAGCTTGACATTTCGGTCAAGTAGGTTTCCCATACTGATGGGCTACATGCTCCAGGGTGTAATATTACATAGAATTTCATAAAATAATGCAACATTTATTTTACACCCAGGCCTTTAACACGCAGCTAGATTACTACTTTTTTTGCTGTGTAAGTATAGCAATATTTTATGCTCGAATTTGTATCCGGCCAATGTGCAATGTGCTGTATTTTCATGACAAATTGTACAAAGAAAATTTTAATTCGATCGTTTTTAAGGTTTCAAGCTTGGATTTTGGGGTTATTTCAAAGAAAGCTAGAAAACTGCTTAATATGGGTTGGAAACTTTTTAACCTAGGTCAAATTTGTAATTTGAGTCTCTTGAGGCACATTCATAAGAAATTTGATGGATTTGAACATGAACCCATCGATTTCTATCGACTTTTCTGAAGAAAAATCATATAAAATCGATAAAAAATCTTCATTCTTTCTCATTGTGCCAAATATCAGACTTGCCGAATTTTTTATCTTAAGTTTGTTCTAGGAAACTCGTGACCGGCCCGTGGCTTAATGGCTACGGCTCCCGCCTCATAAGCGGAAGGTTCCGGGTTCGATTCCCGACCGGTCTCCTTTAAATTATTCGACTATAATTGAACTTTGAATATGAACAAAAAACGCATGGAACCAGGTGGGATTCGAACTCACACCTTTGAATTGGTAATCAGATCCTCTAGCCACTCGGCCACCGAGGGGTTTGACACATCTTGAGTGAATTAATCCGTAGTGGTGAAATAATGTCACAAGGTCATTTACTATATAATACAACAATCCCTTTCCCAACGATTCCCCTACACACACCACACACCATATTCTATAAATAACTCGAAGTGGTTGGTACGGTATGTCCCCACTTCTTCTTCTTCCCCTGATGATTCCATGAAATGTGGGTTCCGTTCATAGAATCTGTCTCTTACGGTTAATGCAACGCAGTAGGCTGGGCCGCTTTAGTGAGTGTAATACATTTCGGGGGTTCTCGAAAGTACTGCAATCATTAATAATGACAAGAAAGAACTTGAGGCGTAATCTAACCATAAGTTCTTCCCGGATGCTTTCTTCGGACTGGCTGCGCTTGTGTTCGATTAGATTAGATTAGATTAAGTTTGTTCTAGGAAACTCACCGTGCAATAAATTAAATTTACAAGATGACAACTTTTTTTAAAAATTATTTAAAATTGACTTAATTGACAATATTCACAAAGTTATATAATAAAAAAATATAAAAAATACTAAATTACAAAAATTCACAAAATTGAAAAAAAAAATTCTACACAACTTTGACTAAATTTACAAAACTGTCATCATCGACAAAATTGATTTTGCTATTAACAAAATTAATAAAATTAACCAAATTTAACAAAAAAACTAACTTAATCCACCTATGTGGTTGATGCCTTCCTCACTTTTTACCAAAAATGGGTAATATGAGTGGTTTCAGCTTTTTTTTAGATCCAGAAAAAAGAAAACAATATATAACTTATGCGTTAATAACTCGATACAGGGTTGTCAATTCTTCAATGTTTTTGACTCATTGGAAAAGCCTTTCAATTACATAACCAACGATGGGGCGGGTGATGGATCCGGACATAGTTTACATACATTTAAGTGAGATCCGTCTTCAAAAAAGTACATAAATATCACATAAGTGGTCATAACTCGAGACAAGGTTGCCAGATCTTCAATGTTTTGGACTCTTTGGAAAGGCCTTTCAATTACCTAACCAACGATGGGTCGGATGATGGATCTGGACATCGTGTTCATGCATTTAAGTGAGATCCGGCTTCAAAAAAGTACATAAATATCACTTAAGTGGACCTAACTCGAGACAGGGTTGCCAGATCTTCAATGTTTTGGACTCATTGGAAAGGCCTTTCAATTACCTAACCAACGATGGGTCGGATGATGGATTCGGACATCGTTTACATGCATATAATTGAGATCCGGGTATTTGTGAAAACACATTTATATACATAACTTTTGAACTACTTATCGAAACTTCAAACAATTCAATAGCGATGTATGGGACCCTAAACCAAGTCGAATGCAACTGGTTTGATCAAAATCGGTTCAGCCAGTGCTGAGAAAACTCAGTGAGAATTTTGGTCACATACATACATACACATACACATACACACACATACACACACACATACACACACACATACACACACACATACACACACACATACACACACACAGACATTTTTTCAGTTTTCGATTCTGAATCGATATGTATACATGAAGGTGGGTCTAGGAGCTTTTAATAAAAAGTTCATTTTCAGAGCAGGATTATAGCCCTACCTCAGTGAGGAAGGCAAAAAACCCAAATTAACAAAAGTGACAAAACTGTCAAAATTGACATTATTAACAAAATTACAAATCTGACAAAATTAACAAAACTCCAAAATGACAAAATTAATGTACAAAATTGTCAAATTTAACAAAATTAACGAAATTGACAAAATTGGCAAAATTTACAAAGATTAAAAAAAATACAAAAACTACAAAATTTACAAAATTTACAAAATTTACAAAATTTACAAAATTTACAAAACTTACAAAATTTACAAAATTTACAAAATTTACAAAATTTACAAAATTTACAAAATTTACAAAATTTACAAAATTTACAAAATTGACAAAATTGACAAAATTGACAAAATTGACAAAATTTACAAAAATTACAAAAATTACAAAAATTACAAAATTTACAAAAATTAAAAAAATTACAAAATTACAAAAAATTACAAAATTACAAAATTACAAAATTACAAAAATTACAAAAATTACAAAAATACAAAAATAGAAAAATTCCAAAAATACAAAAATTACAAAAATTACAAAAATTACAAAAATTACAAAAATTACAAAAATTACAAAATTTACAAAATTTACAAAAATTACAAAAATTACAAAAATTACAAAACATACAAAAAATACAAAAAATACAAAAAATACAAAAAATACAAAAATTACAAAAATTACAAAAATTACAAAAATTACAAAAATTACAAAAATTACAAAAATTACAAAAAATACACAAATTACAAAATTTACAAAATTTACAAAAATTACAAAAAATACAAAATTTACAAAATTTACAAAATTTACAAAATTTACAAAAATTACAAAATTTACAAAATTTACAAAATTTACAAAAATTTCAAAAATTCAAAAATTACAAAAATTAAAAAAATTACAAAATTGACCAAATTGACAAAATTTTCAAAACATACAAAATTTGATAAAATTTACAAAATGGACCTTAGGGCTACTAAATGGTTTTGGGTAAAAAATGTCTCATTCAGGGAAGTTTATAAAGTTTTTTTTTTTCATTGTAACTGGGTGCACATTTTTCTCTACCGATTGCTGCTCTATCAATGGATGGTGTTTAGCTGCTCCACTGGAAGAGAATGGACACTGGCGAAGCCCAGAGAAGGCGAGGGGGGATCAACTAACTGTTGTTTCTGATTTAGTAACAGTTTTTAAAACTCTCCGCGCAGCACTCTCGGCTGCAGCCTTGAATGAGTGCAAAGTGAAGCGAAAAAAAAAAACGAGAATCGTTGAACGTGAAATGGAATGAAATATCACATTCCAAACGGCGGCGCGGACACTGTTGGACGCTTTACCCTCTGTGCAACGTCCAACAACTGGCCGCTTGAATCGCGCGCTATCACTGGGTGACTAGTGACTGACTGGTTTAGGGGGAGAGGGTGGTGTAGATGTACGTAAATAAACTCTGTAAATACATCCGATGACGTATGATATGTGTGTGTGTGCAACTTTGCAAAACACTTTCGCACAGAGCTATCGATGCGCGCCCGATGGGGTGGCCACCACCGCGACCAGGAGGAAGTGAAATCCGCGCGGTGGAAAAAAAATAGTTGCAAATCTAGTTCAAATGCGGCCGGACGAGGAGGCCATTTTGAATTCGTCGATGTCGAGCTTGTTAGCGAATGATTTGCTGTTCTTAAAGATGGTCTAATTTTGAATCTCTTGGAAGCTGTTGGTGCACGGAGAAAAATCAAACAAAGTGTTCAAATCCCATGGTACGTTATATTTTCTGATATGTTTTAGAGGACATCAAATGCAAACACAGCAAAAAATCCGATGGTTAAATCGCATGCAAAAGCATGCACATCACCTTCGTCAAAAGAACACTTATTATTATGTACACGCTGCATGTACAATTTTTGTAAACACAAAAAAAAAAATTGCAGCCGACGGGATTCAAACCCAGCACCAACAGTAAGACCTGGCGCCTTAGCCCACTTGGCCATCAGACCGATGTAAAGCTGAAAGGATAAACGCAAATATGAGCTTGACATTTCGGTCAAGTCGGTTTCCCATACTGATGGGCTACATATTTCAGGGTGTAAAATTACATAAAATTGCATAAAATAATGCAATATTTATTTTACACCAAGGCCTTTTACACGCAGCTGGATTATTTTTTTTTTAGCTGTGTACCTGAAAATGACTTTAACTTAAAACGGTTTTTTGCGACCAATATTTCGATTTTTTTTTAAAATCAGTACTGATTGATAAATTCATAACTCGGTCAAAGATTTTTTGCCCATTCTGGAAATTTCTGAAAAGTTGGCATTTGATGTCCTCTAAAACATATCAGAAAATGAAAAATAAATAAAAATAGCGTTTTTTTTTGCAAATCAAGTTTTAGTGACAAATTAAAAATAACCAAAAAATTGTTTACCGTGTATCACATTTTTCCAGTGTAGTCCTTATCCATACCTACAACTTTGCCGAAGACACCAAATCGATCAAAAATTCCTTCAAAAGAAACAGATTTTTGATTTTGCATACATCATTTTTGTATGGGCAGCTGCCAAATTTGTATGGAAAATTGTATGGACAAACTAATGATGCAAAATGGCTTCTTTGGGCATACCGAAGGCACGAAAAAAAGTTTTAGAAGGATTAAAAAATGCAAAAAAAATCGAATGACCGAAATCTCAGAGAATTGCTCTATTATCGTTTACGTCACTGAACTGATGAGGACGGAGAAAGTCTCTTTAATGTGATACTACTACTCGAGTTTTTGGAAGCACTTTTTACGAAAATGCTGTAAGTTACGAAGTTTTTGTTTTTTTAAATTGCTTTCAATCTGTCTAGTTCAGAAATTGATTTAAGTTGAACAGATGTTGTCCAGGAACTAGCGTCCCGTTTCACCTTAATAAAGAGATTTTAATATGTATGTTCCCCTAAAAGATTGGGTGTAGTTTCTTCATGCTTTAAAAGTTCTTCAATTTCGGGGCTTTGACGCAAACCCTTCATCGCCGTAAGCAGGTTCATCCCATCGAACAAAGAACCTTTCGCGCTACATTGCCGATGTGTCGGCGCCTGTACAGGCCGAACGAGGTTAGGCTACCAGTTGTTGATTAGAAGCGTGTTGAGTAACACCCTGTACTCGGACACACACAAACTCAGAAAATACGCCACGTCTCAATTGAGCAATGTTGTGTTTCATTTATTGAAACCAACGACACGATATTCAAAGAGGGGTGGCAAAGTACCTACTGCGACACCGAAAAGGAAAAATCATCCCTCGTTTGGGTGGCCGACCTTGATGAACAGTGAGTTGGATTCAATTTAGATAAAAAATTAAAAAAATGTGTTTGAAGAATTTCAAAATAAAAAAAAAATCTTCAACGAAATGGTTTGGAAATTTTGGACAAAAATCAATTTATTTTGTCCCACTGTGAAGCTGTTTTATTTCTGCGTTCTTGAGTAGTTTCCTTGCCCTCGACCAACGCACACAAATTCACAAAGGTTGACACGTGATCAACTTTTTGTTACACTTTTAGGTGACTTTTTAAGTCTGCAGTTCCTGCAGTTAAAGGTTAGTTTTTGATTTTCATTTTGTGTAGGCAAATTGACGACCAGAGTAAATTTCCCTTAGGCGCGTATCACTTTCATAAACCTTAATTTCTACGTTTTCTTCAACTGGACTCTCTCTCTCGCCGTTGACGGTTGACGCAATGTTGCCACATTTGTGTGTTCCCACACCGTACAAGTGGCTTATGATCTCCAATATGGCTCAAGTTTCGCCACCGAGCAGCAGCAAGGGCTGGCGGCTGGTCTGTTTGGGGAGGGTTGAGCTTGCGTGCAAAAGCCGACTAATGTACGCAAAAAGCTGGCTTAACTGAATGGATATTGCGTGGTGGTCAAGAAGAAGTGAGTTACCAACGATTTAAGAATGCAAATTTATTTAAATATTGGTTAAATTTTTTTTTGAAGTTCAAAAATAACTTATAAAAATTGATTAAAGATATTTTAATTTGAAGATCTGGCAACACTGTCCCAAGTTATGAGCACTTACGTGACCATTAAAAAGCTTACCTTTCAACCAGCACTGGAAGGTATTTGTATGAAAAGATGACTAATTTGAACTTGAATTCCCCGTTTTCCACCCCATGAAGATTCCGGTTGGGGGCAAGCCATCCAGATGTACGACCACTTCTTCGTTTTCTCAGCTGGAATTTGCCATACTCCGCGAAGTACTCCAAGTACACCTCCCCCCGAACGACCATCAGATATCTGTGTCGCGCGCGCGCGCGACTTGGAGGCAAGAATTTCCTGAATTACCGGTTCAACGCGGATTTCGATTGACCGTGAAGTCTTGGCGAGAGTCTTGGCTTATCCGGGGGAGACCTTTGTCTTTCCGAGACACACGAGGAGGTGCAAAGTCGCGCAGTTCACACCGTGGTGCTAACGATGAACCAATTGCTGCCCGGTTAGCAGCTTTCCGGGAACAACAAGACGGGTTGATGATGAGCAAATATGGGCGATCGTTTTTTCTTTCGATTTGTGTTTGCGAATCGATTTGTTGACACGTGCGAAACTAGAAGGACGTTTGTGTTTGCCGTTGACATCTCATTGACTGCAAACGGCGGTGATCTTCTGAAAATCAGACTTGGGTTTTGACTAGGGGTTCACAAATGGCTGTGACCCAATAGCGCACGATCATTGCGAAATTCACGCTCAAACCATGGATCAACACTGTACACACCTCTAGATCGAGCCAGAGCGTTGATTGCAGTGTGCTGCATACCGACCATGCTTCGGATCAGGGCTTCTTAACCTTTTAGAGGCACCCCTTTTTTAAGTTTTTCGAAAAAAAATAATCATTTCTTCTGCTTTTTCCAGTAAAAATAATTTTGAAATTTGAGAATCAAAAATAACCTTTTGGAAGGGCTTAAAACACTAAATTTTGACATTTTCAAAGACTGTGCCAGATTTTTAAATTTCGAAATTGTTAAATAGTGTAAAAAAAACAAAAAAGTATTTTTTATTTTTTTCCTGTTTTCCTTCATGAAGTATTTTTAAATGCCTATAACCTAAAAACGGTGCACCTTATTAAAAAATATGTTGAGTCATTTTCAACTGCAAATTTGATTTTGCATCTAATAATGATTTATGAAATTTTGTTTGACAACATTTCAGATGTTTACTAAAAATCACATTTATTTTTTAAATTGTAAAAGTGATTCGGTACCCGATTTTTCACCATCCTCAAGTCCTCTAAAACATTTGGAAATATATCGGAAATTAAAAAAAAAATCGGGAATTTTTTTTCCATGTGGGCAAAAAAAAGCGAGCCGCTCAAAGAGCCGGTTCACTGAAAAGAGCGAACGATTCGTGACTCACACAAAAAAATCGCGGTTCTTTTTTAAACTCCGGTCTTTTGAAAGAACCGTTTCAAGATGAATGATTAATGATAATGATTTATGAAATTTAGTTTGACAACATTTCAGATGTTTTCTAAAAACCACATTTTTGAAAAAAAAAATGTAAAAGTAGTCCGGTACCCGATTTTTTACCATCCTCTACATCCACATTTGCAAATAAATCGAAAATAAAAAAAACGGGCCATTTTTTTCCAAATAATAGAGGTGGGCAAAAAAAGAGCGAGCCGCTCAAAGAGCCGGTTCACTAAAAAGAGCGAACGAACCGTGGCTCACACAAAAAAAACGCGGTTCTTTTTTAAACTCCGGTCTTTTGAAAGAACCGTTTCAAGATGGCATGATATCTATATATATATAAAATTTCGATGGTTTTGTTCGAACGCGAATCAATTCAACACGGAATGTCGGATCGAGGTGCTCTTTGTTGTGATGGGTTCGTATAAGTCCAAAGAAGGTTCTTACGCCAAAATGTAACAACTTTGGCCACTCTGGAACCGATTCCGGAAAATCTGCAGATTGTATGGGAAAAATTACGTAAAATCAAATTTTGATCACAGGAGGCTGAATAAGCAAAAAAAAGTTAAAAACTTCAACAAACGAAATAAAGGCAGAACGAAGTTTGTCGGGTAAGGCTTGTTTGTTATAAATTTATTATTTTTTGTAACTGTCTTTATTTATGTAGGCAAATATAATTTACTGAATTCAAAAAAAAAAGTAGTATTAAATTCTTTTTGGAGAATTGAAAATGCAATTTCAAATATTTCAATGCTTATAAAAATTAATCCCAAAAGTGAATGATTTTCTAGACAAAATGATTGTACATTAAAATATTACCGGAATACAAATTTGAGCATTTCAAGCAGGGCTGTGGAGTCGGAGTCGGAGTCGGAGCCGGAGTCGGTGGAGTCGGGTCTTTTTGGGGACCTGGAGTCGGAGTCGGAGTCGGAGTCGTCAAAACTCGAACAGCTGGAATCGGAGTCGGAGCCGGAGTCGGCTAAATTTTAAGAGCTGGAGTCGGAGTCGGAGTCGGAGCCGAAGATTTCTGATAACCCGGAGTCGGAGTCGGAGCCGGAGTTATCTTAAATTTAACAAAAAATATGTTTTTTTTATTGTTCAGTATTTCCTATAGAACAGCTTAATTTACAAAACATCTTATATTTTTAATTGATTTATCAGATGACATTATGTTTTTGAAACTTTTTATTGTGATTGAAAATCTCTAATTGTGTTATTACACTATAATCACTAAATGATAACCTCTTACCCAAGTATGTAGTATCATAATTTAAAAAAATAATAAAAAATATTGGTTATGTAGTCAGACATATCTCATTGATTCTTTAATGCTTCTTTTTGCCTATATTTATGTACCCTTTAAATTCAAATATGACCAAATTTCATCCAGTTATTTCTGAAAAAAGTACACACACGGTCATCTTTTACCCCGATAGCATATGTCTTGGAAGTTTTAAGTTAAATCATTTTTTAGGAAAAAATTACGAGGTACATAAAAAGATTAAAAATAGTAGTTTAACTTTTGTAACAAATAATCAACGATAATAACAATCTCTTACTTGGAACTCAACATGCGCATTTTGTTTATAACTGAGTACAAGAAAATCAAAGTGTTGCATTTAAAATAATTGAAACTAACAAACAATATCAAAACAAGTTGCAACAAATTTTGAAATAATCATTGATTGTTGATGTTGATGTTGATTTAAGGTAAACTATTTTGATATCGTTGCAAATTATCGTTGAACAAATCTCAAGAATTCAGTACAATAATGAACTAATAAAAAATGTGTAGAACAAAATATAGGATTTTAATTTATTTTTCAAATATTAATAAAAAAAAACAAAATCAAAATATTATCAACTGGAACGAATTTTCTCATACTGTTTGTCCCACGCCAATATGACGGAAGGTGATAACCATTGCATATCAATGTACCTTAAAAAAATGAAATATTTGTGACCTAGAAAATATTTTACTTGTGGATATTTGTTTTTTATTACATATTAAGTTTTTTTCATATATTTTGATGGAGGCGCAAGATCATTCATAAAGCTTCGTTTTAGGTGAAGATTCACGAAGTATCGTGCGCAATAATAATCTCCTTCAGCCATGGCGTGATGTCCATGTGCGTCTTAAAAAAAAACAAAAAAAAAATGTTTCGTTTAAAATTGTCATTTAAAAATAAGGTGCCTGTCACTGTGCTTCTTACAAATGTCAGCCTGAAAGTGAGCAAATTGAATTTTAATGTTCAATAGATCATGAAGGCCAGGTTTCTTTTAGTTATTCATTCAAAAATAACAATTTCATATTTAAATTTATTAGCTTTGAAAAAAATATTTTCAAATTTGAGGTTAAGCAAATAAATCCAATTCTCAAAATGCCTCTAAAACTGAAGTTTTTTTTTGATTTCTGTTTCCATAACGTATTAAACTTGTAAACTAGAAACTTTTTTTCCGTTTATTTACTTTACTTTACTTTTATTTAACTTATTTTTCTTGAGAAAAACATGACGCTTAGAGAGTATTTAAATAATCCTATTTATCAATGTTTTAAAAATAATTGACTAATAATAGTTAACTAACTTTTGAAACATTTAAAAATATGTGGAGTCGGAGTCGGAGTCGGAGTCAACGATTTGTTGAAAGCTGGAGTCGGAGTCGGAGTCGGAGTCGGCTAGAGTTGGTAGGCCGGAGTCGGAGTCGGAGTCGGAGCCAACCATTTGTTGAAAGCCGGAGCCGGAGTCGGAGTCGGAGTCGGCTAATCTGAGAAAGCCGGAGTCGGAGTCGGAGTCGGAGTCGTTTGAAATATGACCCGACTCCGCAGCCCTGATTTCAAGAACTATGGTTTTTAAGGGCATTTTCTCGTTTTCAGTTTTAAATTTTTTTTTATCAAATAATTTATAAAAGTCCAATAAGAAATAACTTATTAAAGCACACGATTCCTATCAAAAGCCTTTTCATCCAAATTTTGAAAAAGAGCGAAGGAGCCGTTCGAAAGAGCG
The DNA here is from genome assembly GCF_016801865.2 of Culex pipiens pallens. Classification (NCBI taxonomy): domain Eukaryota; kingdom Metazoa; phylum Arthropoda; class Insecta; order Diptera; family Culicidae; genus Culex; species Culex pipiens. The sequence continues at coordinate 25,909,971 of NC_068937.1, forward strand.
GCTCTTTTTAACGAGCGAACAAAAATGAGCGGCTCCTAAAAAGAGCGGTTTTGCCCACCTCTACCAAATACCATTACAAATTGATTTTTTTTCTAAAAGTTACATTCAAATACAAAAAAAAAATATTTGTGAAAACGTTAAGTATTTAGGGGAACAGCATCTAATTCCAGCGTGCCTTTAATGTTGGCAGGTCAGAACTTTGACATTCAATTAAAGCTAATTAAATGCGTTTTCAACTGAAATCGAGTGATAAATAGCTCAATAAGAAGTGAGCAAGCAATTTTCTATCAAAAGTTTTGCAAAATTAGTTGCTTAAATAGTGAAAATCAGCAAATTAGATGGAGTTAGGAGCGAGTGCTTAACCTGCCAAACATACGAGAATTTCCCCTACTCATTTAAAAAAAAAAGATACAATCTTTTTAAATAAAAACTTTTTGCAGATGGTGAAACTCCCCAAAACCGTGTTTTTTTTTTGTTCAAATTATTTGTTGTATGAGTCACAGAAGAATTAAAGACACAATTTTTTCATGGAGGAGATATGAATTTTAGATAAATTCATGATTTTTCTAAAATAATAAAAATGTACTGCAATAAAAATAAAATGTAATTATCAAAGGTGAATAAAATCAACAATTGTTTTTTTTAATTAAAATTTTAAATTTAGAAATTGAGTCCCTGTATTTTCATTTTTGATTTCTAAAATCTGACAAATAGTTGCAAAGAAAAAAATGATTTTGGAAACATTAAATCAACATTAAAATTTGAAAATGGTTTCTAATTTTTTTTTTTATAATTAGGCCGTTGCAAATATTTTTTGAAGTTTATGTCCCTCGGCTCTGACCAAAGTCGAGGGAGGGGCAAAAAAATAAAAAAATATATGAAAATTGAAATAACAAGCCTAGGTTTCAACATTTGGATGAAAAAAGTGTTTCAAAATGCATTTTACACGCTTCCAATTGCTTTCCAATCATTAGTTTTCAAAATATCGATGTATTGACGGAATTTTTTTTTTCGCAAAAAAAAACTTTTCCTGGGACTGTACATTAGTATATCATAGAAATTTAAGATGTTTTCAAAGGAGTTTAAACATGCTAAATATGATTATAAACGCAAGAAAATGTATTTTAACTAGTTTTCAGTTGATTAAACTTTCATTTTCATTAAAATTTTGAAGCTTTCGGAAAAACAAATTTTGCCCCCTGATTATTCAGGCCGACTTTGAAGGGGGAGCGACATAAACTTTGAAAAATATTTGCAACGGCCTTTTTAACAAAATCCATTTTTAACTTGGAAGGTACCTCGAAAAAAAAAAGTGCATAAAATATTATTTCATCAAAATTCTATGTTAAAAATCAATCCAGGAAAAATATTCCGTTATTTTTTTTATGTTTTTGATTCCATTTTTTTTTTGGTAGCTCAGAAGCTTCGGTTAAGGCTGGTACAAATTTTATTTAAAGTTTTTGTCGGCCCGAAAAATCAGAGGGAAAAGGTTTGAATTTTCAATAAAAAATTAAATTTAATCAATCGAAATCCCTTTAAAATGCATTCCTCTGCGTTTAGAATTATTTTTAGCATGTTAAGGTAAATTCAAAAATGTTCAGCATTTTTTTGAATTTTCAGTGTATAAAACCGCAAACAGTTTTTTTTCGCAATTTTTTTTTCATCGGATCTTAGTTTTTTTTGGGAAACTAATGATTGCGTATCAACTGTTCGAGTGTAGAATGAATTTTACAAAGTTTTTTTTATTGAAATGTTGAAATTGTGGCTTTTAATTTCAATAATTTTTTTTTTCGAATATAGATTTTTTTTTAATTTTTAATTTTCCCATTTTTAACCTCTAATTCGAGTTCTGCAACTTGATTTTAGTCAAATTGAAGTGGTTGATGTCCTGCTACAACACCAAATGTATTTTTCCAATATTTCATCCCGTTATTTTGGCCGCCATCTTGGATTTAACATTTCCAAATCACTTTAGAGAATGTTAAGGTCATATTTCCCCCAAAATTCAACAATTTTTAAAATCTTGATTCGATTATCTGAAGCGACATTTTTCCTAGGACTGCGAATAGTTGAGCTTTGACTGTACTTAATGTTTGGGAGGGCGCCGATATTGACCAATAAAGCATAGAAATGGTCAGGAGTTTAAAAGCTTACATATAGCAAGTATGGCAACCACTGGCCGTCTTCAACCGACAAACATTCTCCACCCCGCTCAGAAGAGAGTGGCATTTTGAACTTTTCGAGCCTAATTAACCGACTAACCCGGAGGTTGTGGAAGGGGTCAGCAGCGAGAGAGGGTAGGTTTAAAGGGGTCATCGTTACTGTCGTTGTTAGGGTACGGACTAACCTTTGACTAGGTATTCGCAAACAAGAGAAAGAAGAAGCGCCACTTGAAGACGACGAGTACCGCGGGCAGATTCCGTAACTTATGTGGAACCGCTGAGATCTGGAAGAAAAAACGCAAACACATTTGCAACATTTCTTGCTTTCGCCCTGGAATTGGGGCCAGTTTCGTAACGTTACGGGTCAGAGACATGGAAAAGGGTCCGATGGTGGTCAGTGTTGGCGTGCGGGGGTCGTCGGTACGACGACGTTTCGCTCTTGTAACAGTAAATAGATTCTCCTTCATTTGCTATTAGTTATTTCGATTTCTCGCTTCATATTCGCGGCTGAACTGAACGGAACGAAGAAAAAAAAAAGAAGCAGGTATACATCAACCAAGGCATCGGATCCACACTCATTTTGCTGACACTGGCCGGGCCAGAGGTTTGGGTTGAGTTGGTGAGTCGCGGAAAATGTTTGCCATGTTTGGGGTTGGAGGTAGGTTGACTGGAGGGGGTGTAAAGGTGCTCTATTGCTCTACGGTTGTGTCGACGTGGTAAGGTTGCAAAATGCAATGCAAAAAAGCCTGCGAGCCTCGGTTGAGTGGTTGGAAGAATGGACGCCATTTTGGGTTTTTCTGTCGAATTGTAAGGTTGTGATGTCTAACGGTGTTACCTATTTTTTTTGCATAATTTTACCTCAATTTATAAGCAAATTGCTATGTCACATATAAACTGATGTAAATTTACACATGGTTTAATGTAATTTTACATGTTTTTTTTTTCTGACATAAAGTGAACAAAGAAACCCCATTCCATTCCCAATCTTCAAGACCAACAACAAGACTACGCGACGGCAACTTTATCTGTGCCAAATTTAATGCGTGCAATCACTCAGGAACTCATCTCTTCGAAGAAGAGGAAGCAAAAAAAGACTAGAGAAACAGAGTGAGTTCCGAGCACGTGCTATGCGTTCGCGCCACTCATACATGCTTGTACATAGAAGGGTAACTCAGCAACGCCAAATTCAATATGATAAAGGAGATACATTTTCCGGATCCTGCGCGTCGTCCTTTTTTGCGAGTCCCCCCTTCTGGCTGGGAGTTCCGCGACCCAGCAACATTTTCAGTATTCGCAGCACTTTAAGAGAAGTGCATCGGCATTTTTTGGGCATCGTGTCCTGGACGATTTAAAGGATGATTGTCGGAGGAGAGTTCGAAATTGCTTTGAGAGGGAGAGTCGGGAAATTGTGCCACTTTTCCAGGACACGAGACATTCGAGAGAGAGAAAGAGGTTGACGGGAGAGAAAATTACTCTTCTCCCTACAAGGAGGTTTTGTGAAGAGGACACTTTTCCCGGAATCGGTGAGGGGGGAAGAAGGGGCTTTGTTTTGGCGAACTTCAGGACTCACTGGTTGCATCCTTCTGGTTCAGGTTGCATGCGATTTTACGTTGGGAGAGAAGAGACGGAGGGTGCGGGGGAAGGTCTGAGAATAAATAAATGGAAGTTTTCCCCGAGCAGCGCACGGGAGTGGGTTCTGGGAAAATGTGGGCGAAAGAAAATGTTGTGTGTGTGTGCGCAGCACGTTGCGCTGGGCCAAAAATCGATACACGACCGTTTAATTCGGTTAGGCGCTCTTTTGTGTCGATGGGCATGACTTTTCCTGGTGGTTACGGGAGGCAGGATGATGAGGGGGACCAAGGGGGTGATACTCAATTTTCGACTCAAAACAGCCGAATTTTCACACCACCCCTATAAGTGGGTGGTGGAAAATCTGCGTTCGAGAAAATTCTGGCTGGAATTCGCTGCTTATTCGTCAATAAAACAATATTTTAATTATTCATGCAAGTATCTGAATTTTCAGAATTTTAAAACTTTTAAAAGGACATGATTTTTCCCAAAAATGTACACATATTTAATACGCAAAAAAAGTTATGAATCGAGCAATTCCGACTTCCAATATAAATTCAATAATAAAGTGAATAAAAAAAACACAATGAAAACATTACATAATGCGCAATAATAACTTGCTGGCTCCCGCAACACATGTTACACAAGGAAACCATACGATGAAACGCAATTGTATGCCCTTACCCCTTACGGCAGATCGTCTTTAGAAAGAAGAGGAATTTTCTAGAGACGTCACCACACAGAAACTTGAAGGGAAATTTTTCATGTGCAGCGACAATGAGGGAAGAAATTTAAACTAGAAGGGGAAGTGAGCATTACTTCCAGTTGTAATGACTATTTTTGTTGGAGGGTTGTTCTAAGTATGGTTAAACATGATGATGTCCTTGGGAATTTAAGGCAGCACACACGTGTGTGCGGCTGTGAAAGGAAGAATGCATGGAACACGTGGCTTGAAGAGATGGGAGGCGAAAAAAAAACGAAGTTGACTTTATAGCTGTCGGCCACCATTGCTAGTACCAACCACTAGTGTCTTCCTTTTTATCTACAAGGACTTCGCCGCCCTGGGCTCCTAAGTGTATGAAAGTATGGCACGGAGCGACGGCGCCGAATACCCATATTTACACAAAGAATTTTAGAGCGCCCGCCGCGGAATTCGTACCGGTGACCTCTGGATTGTGAGTCCAGTGCGCGGTCCGATTGATCCACATGGGAGGCAAACAAGAGAAAATAGGAAATTTAGATTCTGTTAGGAACGTTGTTAGTAAGCAGATCTTCCAACGACGTATAAAAAGGGTGATAAATGACTATGTCTCTCCAAACATTTATACAACTCACACAGTAATAAAAAAATGTGTAAATTTAAAGGTGCAATTTTGGAAGGTTGAATATTACCTCTTTTATGATGTAATTTTACACATTTACACATTTTTCTGACATAAAAGATGCACCCCTTCCCAGATGTAATATTTCCATGATTTTTTTTACTATCCAGTAAATGTTTGTGTTGTGGCCATACATCAAATTGAAAGACAGTTACAGGGCACATGTCTCTTAATTAGGTAAAGTGTCCATTTCCGACCCAAATTACATAATTTCTTGCTATTTTCAAAACATTTTACACAGAAAAAAAATCATGGTAAAATTTCATCTGAAAAGGGGTACATATTTTATGTCCGAAAAAATGTACAATTATACCCCTGAAAATGTGTAATTTTACCACTATTCTGGTGTAATGTCGCTTTTTCAGTCTAAATTGAAGTAAAATTACATCATGAAAGAGGTAATATTCAACCTTCTAAAATTACACCTTCAAAATTTACACAATTTTTTGCTGTGTACATAATTGTTGACAGACTTTGTATTAGATATGATACACAGTATTGTACCTTTAAAAATGGGTAAATTTACATATTTTTGTAAGTAAATTTAACTTATACACACAAATTAAGGTTTTTACATTACATCGGAAAATAGATAATATTCAATCATTAATTTGTCAACCTATAATATGTTTTTTTAACCATTTTTTTTTTCATTTCACATTTTTTTTTTCAAGGCAGTTAGAGTTTTCAACTAACTTATGAAACGACTAACGGCTGAAAAGAACCCCAAAACTATGTTATGAACTCAAATGAACTACTTGTAACATATTTAATGATTATTCACTAATAAAAACAAACTTGATTTAAAGTGGGGTTTTCGCAAAAAAAAAAAAGTAAAATGATATGAAATTATTATGTTTCCTGAGACAATAGTAAGCAGCCTTTTTATAACACAGAAAAAAAAATGATGGTAATATTCATCAGGAAATGATGACAGTTTTTGTTAAAAAAAAAAAAGATAAATTTTACCTCTAAAAATGATGAATTATCATCAGTTTCTGATGAATATTCATCAGGTTCACATTTTTACACATTTTTAAGTAATATTACACAAAAAAGAGGTAAGATTCAACCAACCAAATTTTCTACCTTCCAAAATTCAACTTTTTTTTCTGTGTAAGTCAAAACTTTGTGGGGGCATTCATTGTGACCAAAAAAGCCATTTTCTTTTCTAAATCTGTACCTTTTGGAAAACAATTCTGATCGTTTTAGTGTCTTCGGCAAAGTTGTAAATACACAGATTTATTTTTTTGCCGGTTGTTAAATTAACTTTTTTTTACAAAAAAAATGAAAATGAAACATTTCAGAGATTCTCCAATCTCTTCGAAAAAATATTTTGAAATTTTGGATTCAAGACTTTTAAAAAATAAGTATTTAATATTGCGCCCTATTAAAATGTTAGTCCTGATTCCAAAATTTTCAAAAAAAAATCGAAATTTCACAAATGTTTCGTTTGCTAACTTTGAAAATCGAACCATTGGTTGCAAAAATATTAACATTAGAAAAAAAAAATGGGCAAACTCGATTTCACATTAAGGTGAAGCCGTCCATCATTTTGAAAGAAAATTGATCATCGCTCTAAAAATACATTTTTACGAATTTTTGCACCAAAATGATTCAGCATATGCCGGATGTACCCTTTCGAAGGCCAGGTAGAAATTTTGATCTAAATCCAATGTGTCTTAAAAGTTAGATAATTTTGTGAAGCCATCATTGACTTCCAGGTTGACAAACATTGATTAATGATGATTTTCATATACTTTGCTAGAGGAAAATCGTTCCCAAAAGGTATCAAAACGGGCCGGGTACCATTCTAAACTCGCAGAAGGAATAATACCCTGAAAATATATTTAAAAAAAATTTCAAAATAATAGAATATGGATTTGGGAAATTGATTTTTTTGTAAAAAGGATAATTTTACACAGAAAAATTGCCTTTTTGGTCGGGTGAGCTTTCAAAAAGCCGTAAGAGCCACCGTGACCCCTGGCACTAACTTTCGTTTTTCTCCAAATTGGAACAATATTTCATTTGTTTTATGTTTAGGGCGATTAAAGGACGTCTAGATGAACAATCTCAAACATTTTTGAAATTGGTTTTTCATAAGTAGGTCGAATACCGATGCAAAAAGGACTTTGTTTACCATTGGCTCTTACGTCTTTTTGAAAACTGATCCGAGTTATATACAAATAAATGTGAGAAATCGGACGATTTTGTAGAGGATTGCTCAATAGCAAACTTGTTGAACAACTGTTCTAATAAACATACACAGCAAAAAATCCGATGGTAGAATCGCATGCAAAAGCATGCACATCACCTTTGTGAGAAAAAGCATGTAATATTGTTTGAGAAAACGTGTACTCAAAAAGCATGTACCGAAGAAAAAAATCAGGTCTGCTCGCCCCAAAAATAACATCAATCCGGCGAGAGTCATATTCAGATTACCAAGTCCGCGCCCCAACCCACTCGGCTATTTCGCCACTATGAAAATAGTTGGATCTTCACCGATGTAGCTGTAGGTTCCCCATACATCGTATGCAGTTAACACAGTATACGACGTACGGAAAACCCACTGTTACATTGGCATTGATCCGACTATTGTCATAGCGGCGAGATAGCCGAGTGGGTTGGGGCGCGGGCTTGGTAATCTGACTCTCGCCGGATTGACGTCATTTTTGGGGTGAGCAGACCTGATTTTTTTTCGGTACATCCTTTTTGTGTACACGTTTTCTCATACAATATTACATGCTTTTTCTCACAAAGGTGATGTGCATGCTTTTGCATGCGATTTTACACAGATTTTTTTTTGCTGTGTAGTTTATCTATTTCTAATCAGACAGTCAGTTGTAAAACCTGCTGTGTAACTAGCTTGCTACTTGGGTTGGCCTTATTTTAGACTAACATTTTTGAACAACAAAAAGCTAATTGTTTCATTTTACAGCAAAAAATGTGAAAACATAGAACATAAAACTAGATAATTCAAGCTTTTTGTAAAACAAATGTTGCTGATCATCATGTCATAACTTTATCGATGGCCTGAAATTCATCAGCTTCATTCAATTTTAGAATAATAAACAAAAAACATCCTTCAACGCCGCTGCAGATTCTCGAATCAGGACAACAGCGTGCGATGATTGTATTGGTGTAATACCGGTAGACAAACTTGATATCCTTTTTGGATGTAGGGAGGGAGGGGGGAGGGGGAGACACCACCCACCTATTTGCAGGTGTGTTTGTGTTTTTGCTTCACAGCAGGAGAAGCATGCTCTCCAAGAACACGGTAATTGTGTGACCCCTCCTCCACCATCTAGATTAAGAGGGGGGTGGGGTACGGTGATCTTTGGGTGAGTCCGGAGAAGGGATTGGGCAAATTTTGGACACACGCCCGGATACTCCCCGGGGAAAAGTACCCCGCCGTCGTTTCGTTGCAGCTGAGTGGGTGGTGGACACACGGAAGAGGACACGGCCGGAGAAAGTGGGCGGGAAAGGCGTTGGAGGTAAAGTGGAAAAGTGCGTACATCAAGCAAGCTATAGCAACAACAGTGGAAAGCATCAGCATTCCGGAATATTCCAAGTCAACGAACAGTGAAGCCAGAATGTTGGGAAAATATTTGATTTTTTTTTTCAGAAAAATCTACTTTAAACCCTTAACTACCATGAAGCAATACGAGAATTAAAAAATATTAAAATGTTTTATTTTAGAATTTTTTTTTAGATTTTTTTAATACAAATTTTCCCAGTTAAGGGTTAATTTTGTCCACATTTGACGCGCCCAAGGCTCAAGGTGCATCATCGCCGAGGACGACGACGAATGCGGATGAAAATGTGTAACGATTTTATATATATTTCATCTGCAAAGCATCCGACAAAGGAGCTTTTTTGGGTGGTTGGTGAGAAAAGGGGGGGGGGGGGATGCAGCCAGGACGAATCGGATGTGTGTGCTTTTGTTATGTATATACCGGGAGGAGGATTCTCGGGTGTTCTACATGGGGAGAGAGCGCGCGCGAGTCAAACCAGGGCCAGGATTCGGCCTTCGGCTTTGGTTAGATGGTGATAGCGACGGAAAACAGAGACGACAGGAAATGGTGGGGTGGTTCTCGGTTTGGAACAAATCTCCAGAAGCTTTCGGAGGTGGAGGCGGAGGCCGGGAAAATTGTACATGTGAAAATTTCATCATTTCCATTTCCCAACCCTCACCCTCTTAACATAGAGAGAGCGAGGGCACCCAAGCAGATATTCGAAATATTGATTTTAATCATCTCCATCGCTGATTATACGGCTGATCTTTTGGCAAACCGGACAGAGCACAGGGGTCACTGGGCTGGTTTTGACTGGAGTTGAACGTTCTAATTATATTGTAAAACACTAAGTTTAAAATTTCAAATATTTTATTTTACCCTAAACAACCCAACCCCACCTCTAGACAAGCTTCGATTAAAAAAAAACGCCAAAAATCAATTTTCAAGCCAATTTTTATCTTTGAAAAGCATTAGAAAGAAGAACTCTTAAAATTTTAAATAATTTTAGGGTTGGAAGTTTGACTTGTTTTACCAAAGTCTTTACCAAAGTCTAAAAAAATACTAACATTTTCTATATTTTAAGTAAAAAGAAGTATGCAGTATTTTTTTTTAGTGTCTCAGATTATGCCTTTACGCACTTTTTTTACAATTTAAATGATAATGGTGCATTTCTAGAGCAGAAAACGTGAAAACAAGCAACAATTGAAAAAGCACAAAAACATGAAAAAAAATATAAAAGCAAAATGTTATGATAGCAGGTGGTAAAATAGGCCAAATACTACAAAAAAAAACAAGGATGAACTAAACAAGATAAATGATAATTACAATGCTTAAAATTATACAAGAAAAACATAAACCAAGAGAAGTCAAGTTTTTCGTACACGGGAAAAATATATAAATAAAATATAAATAAAATATAAATAAAATATAAAAAATATATTTCTATATTTCTTACGTTCTTATGTTCACAATATTACCGCAAAAAATGTGTAAAATTACATATTTTTTTATATATTCGTCTTTATAACGTTTTTAAGCCGTTGGCTTTTTAAACTCTTGTAAATTAACATATTTAATGTGTCATTTCATTTTTCCACATAAATTAAGGTAAAATTACATCGGGTCATATACAAACATTCATCTTTTCAACCAAGCTTCCCATGCGCCAGTGCCAACGCACACCGCGGGTTTGGTTTTCTAGCTTCGGTACGTGCCTGAACCCATTTGTGTATTGGTATCTTGGTACATCGTACCAGCGCACCACGACACTCTCGGCTCGCCCCTTCGGTTTTGTGTCTGGCACTCACCCATGGCATGAACCCAGCGTGCCGTGGTACGTGTCGTGGTATTGAACCCGTTTTGTACCGCCAGCGCGTACCACGGCACGTACCTCGGCTCGTAACGAGTGAAGCACCTTGGCTCATATACCGGGTTCATGCCATGGGTGAGTGCCAGACACAAAACCGACGCGGCGAACCGAGAGTGTCGTGGTGCGCTGGTACGATGAACCAAAATACCCTCGGCTCGTGTGAGTCGGGTACGGGTGTAAACCGAACAAAGCAGGCGCAAAGCAAACCCGAGGTGCAAGCGAACCGCGTGTACCGCACGGTGCAGGGAAGCTTGTTTTCAACCTTCCAAAACTTGATTTTTTTTTCACGGTGTGAATGAGCCTGTGAATGAATGAATTTTTCTATCATAAACTTTTATTTTTTTGTTTTGTTTATTAAATACTTTAATGTTTAGTTTTTTTTTGCGGATCGTTTAATTTTTTTTGCTAAATTGAAATCTCAAATCTCTTACCTCTGTTGTGGTATATAGTTTTATCCAGTGATATTTGTTTTATTTTTTGTGTTAAAAAATATGTAATAAGTTTTTGATTTTCAATAAATTTCGCAATGGGTAATTCTCTACCAACTCACACGAAATCGGGAAAAGTTGCCCCGACCCCTCTTCGATTTGCGTGAAACTTTGTCCTAAGGGGTAACTTTTGTCCCTGATCACGAATCCGAGGTCCGTTTTTTGATATCTCGTGACGGAGGGGCGGTACGACCCCTTCCATTTTTGAACATGCGAAAAAAGAGGTGTTTTTCAATAATTTGCAGCCTGAAACGGTGATGAGATAGAAATTTGGTGTCAAAGGGACTTTTATGTAAAATTAGACGCCCAATTTGATGGCGTACTCAGAATTCCGAAAAAACGTATTTTTCATCGAAAAAAACACTAAAAAAGTTTTAAAAATTCTCCCATTTTCCGTTACTCGACTGTAAAAAAATTTGGAACATGTCATTTTATGGGAAATTTAATGTACTTTTCGAATCTACATTGTCCCAGAAGGGTCATTTTTTCATTTGGAACAAAATTTTTCATTTTAAAATTTCGTGTTTTTTCTAACTTTGCAGGGTTATTTTTTAGAGTGTTACAATGTTCTACAAAGTTGTAGAGCAGACAATTACAAAAATTTTGATATATAGACATAAGGGGTTTGCTTATAAACATCACAAGTTATCGCGATTTTACGAAAAAAAGTTTTGAAAAAGTTACTTTTTGCGTTTCTCATTGTTTCGTCGTCCGTGTCTGTCGCGGGTAACCATGAACGGCCATGATCGATGACTACCAACTTTTTCAAAACTTTTTTTCGTAAAATCGCGATAACTCGTGATGTTTATAAGCAAACCCCTTATGTCTATATATCAAAATTTTTGTAATTGTCTGCTCTACAACTTTGTAGAACATTGTTACACTCTAAAAAATAACCCTGCAAAGTTAGAAAAAACACGAAATTTTAAAATGAAAATTTTTGTTCTAAATGAAAAAATGACCCTTCTGGGACAATGTAGATTCGAAAAGTACATTAAATTTCCCATAAAATGACTCCTTAATTTTTTTACAGTCGAGTAACGGAAAATGGGAGAATTTTTAAAACTTTTTTAGTGTTTTTTTCGATGAAAAATACGTTTTTTCGAAATTCTGAGTACGCCATCAAATTGGGCGTCTAATTTTACATAAAAGTCCCTTTGACACCAAATTTCTATCTCATCACCGTTTCAGGCTGCAAATTATTGAAAAACACCTCTTTTTTCGCATGTTCAAAAATGGAAGGGGTCGTACCGCCCCTCCGTCACGAGATATCAAAAAACGGACCTCGGATTCGTGATCAGGGACAAAAGTTACCCCTTAGGACAAAGTTTCACGCAAATCGAAGAGGGGTCGGGGCAACTGCTGTGTGAGTTGGCGGAGAATTACCCCAATGTAAAGTGAAAATATAAAATATTATTCATAAGGAAATCCACAAAAAAAATGTTTTTTAAGGGACTAAAAAGACAACTTTTGACCGAAACTAATCTTATTTTTTATCCAAAATTATTTTCTAAAATTTAAAACTTTATTCGAAAAGCACTCGACATTTTTTGCAATAAAATGCACAGTTTTCATGTTAACAAAATTTCAGTTTTCAAGTGTCCACGTACATCTATTTCTGAAAAGTTTTAATTTTTTAATTTTTTATTTACTTGTTCAGGTAGGTTATAAAATTATCTACTAGGTTAATTATTTAAATTTGGAAACCTATTGATTTGAAATTAGAAACATGTTTTTTTTTTCATGATTAAAATGAAAACTTGGTGAAGTTTTAAATCTTTCAAATAAATTTCAAAAAGTCCAAATTTAGTTTTTTTTTTTTGAAAATAGTCAAGAGGGGTATTTTTTAAGGATTACATTTTTTTTCTGAATTGCCCTCATTCACAACTACAACTTTGCTGCAGTCACAAATAATAAAAAAATAAATTGTTTTGATGAATCGGAGTTTTTTTAAGGTAAAAAAAAATTAAACCAATTTCATGTTTTTTTTTTGCTTTTTGAGTCTGTATAAATTAAATTTAACTAAAACAAATTTCAGAGTGCATCTAATTCCATAGTGCCTCTAATGTTTGCATATCAGTACTTTGAGGTTCAATTACAACTCCTTAAAGGCGTTTTCAACTGAGATCGAGTGATAAATAGCTCAATAGGAAGTGAGCAAGCAAGTTTATATCACAAGTTTTACAATTTAATTGGAGTTTGAAGCGAGTGCTTAACCTGACAAACTTATGAGAGTTTCCCTAGGTCCTTCCTTAACCTGGCTAAGATTTTCCCCTACTATTCTTGCATTGCATTTTAATAATCAGGAATAGTCTTAGCACTACAATTTGTTTACGCTTCTAGTTGCTCAAATCTTGTTTTTTAAGAATTGGAAATCCAAAATTAATCCTCATTCTTCAGTTGAACTAATTACTATCAAATTTCAATCTTCTGATTGATTCTCTCAGGAAACGTTGCTCTTTCATCAAAATTAATTCAACAAATTCTAGCATCACATCACACATTTTCCGTTGGCCCTTTTTTTCGCAAAACCGCCAAGGAGAGAGGTTTCATTCCGTCGTCGTGGGTTTTGTTCGTTCCGTTTTGAAAGCTGTGTGCGTGTGTTTTGAAGGCAGCAACGAATAACAACAGCACAAAAAAAAACTGTGGAAAAATCGATTTTCATTTTTCCCTCTTTCACTTGTGTGTACATTAGCTGTTTATCATCCCACTATACCCGTTTGCTGCTGATGATGCTGTTGCTGTTGATGATGCTGTTGCTTGTTGGACGGTTTTTTACTTCTTCTTCCTCCTCCTCCTCTTTCAATCTGGGTGCGGGGGTGGCGGTAGGGAGTGGGTGAGGGTGCGAACGGGGGGTGGTGGTCTTTTCTAATAAATTTCCCTATTTTCTCGACGACTTTCAACCCACATACAAACACACACACACGATTCGACGACATGACCCAACCGACATCACCCCGGTCCACTTCACCCCCAGCACGGGTTTTGTGGGTCGTTGGTGGTGGTGGCCTTTCCTTGGGGAGTTTCCTTTCTCTTGCATGAGACAATTTGGCCCGAAAACAGCAAGTGAGCAGTTGTGGGTGACGTTAATGGAGAAAAATTGTTTAGAACCACAAAAAAAGTGGAATATTTTAGCAGATTTTCTTTGTTTATATGACAAGATCGTAATTTTGGTAGAATATTTAACTAATTAAGCTTTCTCTTTTCTTTTTGCAGGTATGTACCACTTTCTTTTAGAACTGAAGTTCAACTCTGAGTCAAAAAGGTAACGAAACAAATTCGACAGAAAATTTTCCAGACATTTCAACAAACTTGCCAAATGTGGTGGGCAATCTCAGTACGTGGAAGCTTAATTTATTATTAGAAAAATAAATTCCACGCTGGCCTACGCCTTTCGTTCTTTTCCATTCATATTGGAGCACACACAAACATATGATGTTCATTTACACACTTTAGTCATTCGCTGGAAATGTGGAAAATGTCGTCTGGCAACAGAGCAATTCTCTACGAAATCGGTCTTTTTTCTTCGATTTTAATTTTTGTATTTTTAATTTAATTGACTGAAACTTTTTTGGTGCCTTTTTTTAATTTTTTGATATGTTTTAGAGGACATAAAATGCCAACTTTTCAGAAATTTCCAGGTTGTGCAAAAATCGTTGACCGAGTTAAGAATTTTTTAATCAATTCTGATTTTTTTCAAAAAATCAAAATATTGGTCGCAAAAATTTGTCAACATAATTTTTCGATGTAAAATCAAATTTGCAATCAAAAAGTACTTTAGTGAAATTTTGATAAAGTGCACCGTTTTCATGTTAAATCCATATTTAGGGGACTTTTTTGAAAATAGTCGCAGTTTTTCATTTTTTTAAATTAGTGCACACGTTTGCCCACTTTTGGAAAAAATATTTTTGAAAAGCTGGGAAAATTCTCTATATTTTGCTTCTTCAGACTTTGTTGATACGACCTTTAGTTGCAGAGGTATTGCAATGCAAAGGTTTAGAAACAGGAAAATTGATGTTTTCTAAGTCTCACCCAAAAAAACCCACCATTTTTCAATGTCGATATCTCAGCAACTAATGGTCCGATTTTCAATGTTAATATATGAAACATTCGTGAAATTTTCCGATCTTTTCGAAAACAATATTTTCAAAATTTTCAAATCAAGACTTACATTTCAAAAAGGCCAAACATTCAATATTACGCCCTTTTAAAATGTTAGTCTTGGTTTAAAAATTTTGAAAATATTGTTTCAGAAAAGATCGGAACATTTCACAAAAGTTTCATATTGCTTATTGCGAGATAAAATCACGTTTCTCCTTCGCTGTGAGTGACAGAAGATTATTGCCGCCTAACTACCGCAGTGTAAATTTTACCAAGTTGAACTGAAATTCTGCGTCGATTAGGCTATCAACTTGGTTTGTTTTGAATATTTTCCAAAAAGTTCCTGGGCCTTGTAAAGTCAAGGGGCATGATTTGATCCTAGTGCATTAGTTAAAATTTGGGTATACATTCTTTTTTATAAGCTCTATGGACACCACTTCATGCTACGAGAACTCGCTTTGTCGCAGCCCCAGGGCTTAAGCGTTGACCGATAAGCTGTCTTCGTGAACTAGGTATTTCTCCGATAGTGAAAATATCACAATTGCACAAGACACCGCTGCTTCTATGACTTTTTCACTATCACAATGTGGGATTTAGGTGGGAATTTAGGATAGATAATTGATTTTTTGCTTAGCATTAGCATTTAAAATAAAAATGTATGCTTTCCAAATCTATTTGATGATAAATTTAATTGCAATTGTTAAGTTAGAGTAATGCTGTCAATAAACTTTGATTGATGTAGAATACTAGGCATTCTTTTATGTCAAATTGTCCATAGAGTCTCGATCAATCAATAATGTAATGATATCGGACAAAATTCGTTGATCTGTTGAACTAACGGTTTTCGGATTATGGTTGTATTGACCATTGTTGCGAATCGAGGAACTACGGATCTTTTGACGTAAATGGTCATTTCTTTTTCAAATCGCGATTTCTATCCTATTTGTATATCAGTTCACAAATTTTTTTATTGTTTTTTGATAGAAGTAGTACTGCAACAGTTAAAGGAACGTTTAGTTTTGAACATTGAGTTTAGAGGATTTTAGATTAAAATTTAAATTTTCAATCCAAAGTAGTTAGCAAATGAATATTTGGACTTATATGAATAATTGAACATTTTGGACTTATGAATAACACACAACTGTGCATTTATTCTAGAGTCAGATCCATACAGCGTCAGTGTTTATTTGGTCGAAGTGTACTAATTCATTGGCAGATCTGATTCTAGTTGTAATGTACGACAAGACTACTGACGGACGTGACAGGACGAGGGCCCAGTTTAGAGGTTTCAACATCAACGATGTGCGGCTGGACCACCCTCCCAAAAAAAAAAAAAAAAAAAAACTTGGTTTGTTTTGAATATTTTCCAAAAAGTCAGCTGAAAATTCAAGGCAACATTTCACAACAGCCAAAAAATTGTTCTGCGGATGTCATGCGGCTGTCATGCGACCATTATCTTGCGGTCGTATCACCGCGCGTGAACTCTAATTAATGACGCCCGCAGTAATACATTAACATTGAAAATCGGACCATTAGTTGCTGAGATATCGACATTGAAAAATGGTGGGTTTTTTGGGTGAGACTTAGAAAACATCAATTTTCCTGTTTTTAAACCTTTGCATGGCAATATCTCAGCAACTAAAAAGGGTCGTATCAACAAAGTCCCAAGAAGCAAAATATAGAGAATTTTCCCAGCTTTTCAAAAATATTTTTTCCAAAAGTGGGCAAACATGTGCACTAATTTTAAAAAAATTAAAAACTGCGACTGTTTTCAAAAAAAGTCCCCTAAATATGGATTTAACTTGAAAACGGTGCACTTTATCAAAATTTCACTAAAGTACTTTAGTACTAGTGTTTTTAGTACATCGGAAAATGAAGTTGAAAAATTTTTGCGACCAATATTTCGATTTTTTGAAAAAATCAGTATTGATTAAAAAATTCATAACTCGGTCAATGATTTTTTGCACAACCTGGAAATTTCTGAAAAGTTGGCATTTTATGTCCTCTAAAACATATCAAAAAATAAAAAAAAAAAAATAGTGTTTTTTTGCAAATCAAGTTTTAGTGATAAAAAGTTAAATAAAAAAATCACCAAATTTTTTTTACCGTGTATCATTTTTTTCCAGTGTAGTCCGTATCCATACCTACAACTTTGCCGAAGACACCAAATCGATCAAAAAATTCCTTCAAAAGATACAGATTTTTGAATTTTCATATATCATTTTTGTATGGACAGCTGCCAAATTTGTATGGAAAATTATATGGACAAACTAATGATGCAAAATGGCTTCTTTGGGCATACCGAAGGCACCAAAAAAGTTTCAGTCGGATTAAAAAATACAAAAAAAATCGAATGACCGAAATCCTAGAGAACTGCTCAACAACGGCGTAGACTGTAAAAAGATCACATTACGAATGGAAATTTTACACTTTTTTGGTATTGCAATAAAAAAATCTAATGATTGCATCGCTTATGGACTTAAGGTCAAAATTCTTTTATAATAATACCTTTATAATCCTAAAGAGTATTATTTTTCTAAATCAACACAAAACTTAACAATAATCGTTTTGTACTCTGTTTATTTTCACAGTCACGCCGGAAAATGATAAAAGCTATGATAGAAAATTGGGAAATTCCCATAAATTTTCCAAACCTAGAATTCCCAAATCTAGTTTTTGCTTACCAGACTAGAAGTCAGTATAATTTTGATGAATTCTTAAATGTCATCATTATATGTTCAAAAAATCTTTTTATATTCTGTTGAAAAAAAAAATCGTTTCTCGAGAAAATCAAAACATGGCAGAGTTGGTAAACATAATATAAAATACACAGTAAAAAAAATATTTGAAGAAAATTCTCTTAACTTGCTCTTTACAATCTTTCTCAATACAAAAAAAACTCAATCAATATTTTTATTACTGTATTCAAAAAAAAAACAGAATATTTTTAATACCGTAAACTGGGGTGACATAGATAGGGTTTCGATTTATTTTTGGAATACTTTAAAAACATGTATTATTATTTTTAAAACATGTCAACGCCCTATTTTTGAAAATATTTTTTTTCAATGGTGCTTAAAAAAATGTTTCGTTGAAAATTCTTATTTTGAATTCCGGGTGACATTGATATTCATAGTTTTTCTTGTTAAAATCAGATTGAAGGTGTTCACATTTTCCGAATCCGAAAATGAATTCCGTTTACACTTTCATAGAGAAAATCATGACACATTGAGAATATTTAAATTAAACTATTTATTAACATTTTGTTAATTTATTAACATTTTGTTAATAAAGTTAAGTAACTTTTTAAACTTTACAGAATTTTATGTAATATTCTTTTTTTTAAAGTACCGTAAACCGGGGTGACTTTGATAGGATTTCAATTTATTTTTGGAATATTTCCCAACTGGAAAGGTTTTTCTCAAGATTTTTATTTTTAAAACATGTACTGGGGTAGGCCACACAAAGTTCATGCACTATTTCTGGAAAAAGTTATTTTTCTATAATGTTCAGAAAAATAGTTACGTTAAAAATTCTCATTTTAAATTCCGGGGTGACTTTGATAGTCATAGTTTTTCTTGTTAAAATCAAATTATAGGTGTTCAAACATCATTTTTACGTTAAATGAACCATCACTAAGGTTGATGATATAGTTTTCAAGAAAAAAAAATCAATGTTTATATAAGTTAACTAAGTTCTAAGGCTTTTTAACAAAATACTTAAAAATTTTAGGTAAAGTTGTTAAAAAGTCGGAATTTTGCCTGAAATTCGTTAAATCTAGTATTTTTCATAAAATTATCGATTTATATTACATTTTGAACTGAATTCGAAGCACGAATCACATGTTTTCACATTTCATATGAAATTTGTTCAACTGAAATTGCCTATAAATTTGGAGATTTTTTTTTAATTGTGTTTCAAAAACACATATTATTCAATATTTATAAAATTAGTTTACCTTCTTCTAGTGGAAAATTGTGCAAAGAATCCGAAAATGTATTCCATTTTCCGATTCAAAATCATGTTCATTGAGAAAATCATGACACTTTGAGAAGTTTGAAATAATGCCTTTCAACAACATTTTCTTAATAATAGTTAACTAACTTTTTAAACCTTTCAAAATGTCATGAAAAGTTCTTCTTGAGGTACTTTGAGTACTTCTTTACCATGGTCAGTATGGTTCCAAACCATTCCGTACGTATTTAATTTGTACTCTTCATTTTGCGGAAAAATCTCAAACCTATCAAAGCCACCCCGGCTATCAAAGTCACCCCGTTTTACGGTACTTTGAACACTTCTCTAACACGGTCAGTATGATTCCATATCATTCCGTACGTATTTAATTTGTACTCTTCATTTTGCGAAAAAATCTCAAACCTATCAAAGTTACCCCGGTTTACGGTACTTCCATTTGTTCCAAATAAAAAAAAAACAGGCAAAAATTTTAAAATTGGGAAGAAAAATATTTAAAATGCCAAATCTGCCCATAATTGAAAATTTGACTTTTATGCAAAATCAAGTATTCCGAGATAAACGCGTTTGTCAAAACTAAAAACTAATTTGATGGAATTCAAGTTCTAGAAGATGTTTTGGAACATCCTCTACCACCCGGAGTGAAATTCTAGATTTTGACAAAAGTGGATATTAGCCGTTTGTTCAGTGATGGACAAAAATGGAAGTTAATATTTATTATCATATTCCGCAAAAAAAATATTGCATCGAAAAAGATGTAATATTTAACCATAGAATTTTTCAACCTTCTGAAATTAAAGTGCCAGATAACAATTATGTACAATTATACACTTTCTAGATTTTGTCAGACTTTTCATTTTTAGTTTAATTTTTTATAACCCCTTCCCGCCCGAGCAAAATTGAGATTTTTACGCTTTTCCACATTACTCGAAACTGGATCGACCAATTTGGATGAAATTTAAATGGTTATAAGCTAACATTCTATTTAAACTAATGCAGGTTGAACCAGGTTAAAAAAATGCAAGACTGCAGAGATATTTCATTTCGTAGGCTCTAGAGTAACCATGGGCGTTGGAGGGTTAATTTGCTTTGTTTTACACCTTTTAGAAAAATATTTGTAAAAGATCTTACTGCACATCACTGGCAAATTCGACTGGCTAGTTCTTTTTTTTTCTAAATTGGTCAAATTATAAGAACATTTTAACAAAAAACATAGTCCTCACCAACAACTGCAGTTTTTGTTGCAGTGTTGCACATTCGTCGACAATCGATGCAACATTCCTCCCGGGTTGAGTCATTGTGCTTACTCTGGCCCATTCACGTCGCCTTACAAGATAACAAGCTTCGAGTAACTCAACTAACAATAAGTAGTGGAGTTGGGCAATTGTCGCGCGCACACACTGTTGATCTGATTCTGAGCGTCACAGATAACCAGACTTCAAACGCTTACTTTGATTTCAAGGAGGTTTAGTCCCAAAATGTACCACAAGGTGGCAGTAATCAAGTTGGATGATTTGAAGCATAACCTCATACCTTGTAATCAATGTCCATTTGTCTGTTTCGTCAGCCGACATTAGCCTAGAATCTCCAAAGGAATGATGACTCCCAGAGCTATCGGACACCATTACCACGATTTTAACAAGCACAGACACACACATGTTTCGGAATTTCGTCGTGTTCGCAAATGGCCGCGTCTTCGTTGGAACCTGGCCCGGGATCCGTACCCTGTGCATGTCCCACATCGCCACGTGGGACGCGCGGAAAGGTAGATAAATTATCGGAATTCGTTAGGATATTATATAATCATTATCGTCGCATGTATCATTTCCGACGACGATGAAACTTGGCTGGTTTGGCGGAGGTAGCTCCAAGAAGCGAAAGCCCCCGCACGGAAATCTGATTGTCACCGGAACGCTCCGTCCCGGTGGTGAAGAAGCGGGGGCGGAACGGTGTACGTACAGTTGTCTAATAGGCCTAAATCGCGCCCGATACGAAATTCCAATCGCCAGCCGCCGTGTGTTTGTCTTTGTGTGTGTCGACGTGTAAATTCAAATTTGATTAGTTATTTATCACTGTGACAGGTTGTGTGTGTCCCTCTGCCCCGTCCTGTCACCGTTCCGCTGCCCCACCGCCCAGCGTAGAAAAGTTGGAAGAAATCGATTCGGATTGCTACACGACCCCCACCCCTTGACGGTCAGCTCTGGATATGGTCATTAGGCGATTGCCAGGGTAACCAGAAGACTTGAATCTGAATGACTTCCACTTCACATCAATAATGTTTTGTGTTGATTTCTTAGAGTTAAAACCAACCAAATTTCCTGACAATGTGAATGGAAGGATGTGAGTTCCTGACATCGGATGCCACGGCCGACATTGCACAACATTGAAAATTTACATTGAATCTAGATTACCACGCTAGAAACCCAAGAAATTTTTTTAATTGTCTGCTCTACAACTTTGTAGAACATTGTTACACTCTAAAAAATAATCCTGCAAAGTTAGAAAAAAACACAAAATTTTAAAATGAAAAATTTTGTTCTAAATGAAAAAATGACCCAATGTAGATTGGAAAAGTACATTTAATTTCACATAAAATGACATGTTTCAAACATTTTACAGTCGAGTAACGGAAAATGGCAGAGTTTTTTAAACCTTTTTAGTGTTTTTTTTCGATGAAAAATACGTTTTTTTTCGGAATTTTGAGTACGCTATTAAATCGGGCGTCCAATTTTACATAAAAGTCCTTTTGACACCAAATTTCTATCTCATCACCGTTTGAGGCTGCAATTATTGAAAACAAGCCTTTTTTCGCATGTTAAAAAATTGAAGGGGTCGTACCGCCCCTCCGTCACGAGATATCAAAAAACGGACCCCGGATTCGTGATCAGGGACAAAAGTTACCCCTTAGGACAAAGTTTCACGCAAATCGAAGAGGGGTCGGGGCAACTGCTGTGTGAGTTGGCGGAGAATTACCCGAATACTTTTGGGATTTTTTTTGTCTTCTAGAAAGTTGTTGAGCTTGCCAATCCAAGCAACTTTGTCGAAGACATCACAATTTTATCTCGCAATCTACGCCTTCTATGACCAAATTTAGAGAAAGCATCTGAGCAAACCAGCAAACGTAGCACTTTTAGAGCTCCGAAAAACGAACATTTTTATTTTTTGACAAGTCGATTTGGACTTAAGGGTCGAAAGTTACAGCCATTTTAAGGTAAAAAAGATGCAAATTTAAAACTCAAATATCTCAAAAAAGACCATATAAATTTTTCCCGCTGAATCCGAATCTGACCTCAGAATTGACCCAAATTGTCAAAATATCGATTTTTGGTCATATTTTGGGTTTTTATGTAAAATTGGACGGCTTTCATGGTGTTAAGAATCTGGCTCAGGTAAAATTTGATTCTAATATCAATTATCAAATTCAAACATGGAGCAATTCCAGCTCAAATCGGGAATTTTTCTGGTACTTTTGTACCCGACCCTTTCCGATTTCAATGAAACTTTGTAGACATGTTATCCTAGGCCTATATAAGCCATTTTTGTGTATATGGAGCCAATTGTACTCGAAAATGACATTTGAGAAGGGCGTAAGTTATTTAAATATTTTTGTATTTTGTAATTTAAAAATTACTGTATCTCGAAGCCGTTGCATCGTATCAAAAAGTGGTCAAAGACAAACTTGTAGGAAATTTGATGGGCTTTCTGAAAAAAATACACTGAAAGAAAAATACACGCCAATTTTATGAGAATTTTCAATTTTTATGTTTAAAAGTTAAATTTTAAGGTGACGTCACGATTTTTTTTCGTTCAAAATTTTTGTGAAAATAGCCTAAAATGTGACAAAAAGACTCACAAAAAATGCAGGATGGTATGTCTCTCCTAAAAAAAAACAAAAATCATTTACTAAAACTGTTTTTTTGAAAAGTGGTCTAAACGTCAAAATTTTCAAAAACCGATAGTGAGAATCGATTCCCCAGACAATTTTACATAAAAGTCTCCATATTGACCATTGTCCTATGTCCAATCCTTGTGAAGATACAGCGGTTTTAAAAATAAAAATGTTGAAAAAATAGGTTTTTTGGTGGTTTTTGGCGATTTCTATATGACAGACTTGATTTTTCAGTCTCGTAAATATTTTTACCGGAAAGCTCGTCCAATTTCCCATAAGTTTGCCTTTGACAGCTTTTCAATTTGACTCGTTTTAATATTTACATAAGCTTATTTACTATCCAGGTTTTTACCACACTGAAAAAAATATTCTATTTTCAGTTATGAGCAATGTAATAAAGCTTATATCTGTAAGCCCATACATCCAATTGAAACGCTGTCAAAGGCAAACTTATGGGAAATTGGACGAGCTTTCCGGTAAAAATATTTACGAGACTGAAAAATCAAGTCTGTCTTATAGAACTCGCCAAAATCCACCAAAAAACCTATTTTTTCAACATTTTTATTTTAAAACCGCTGTATCTTCACAAGGATTGGACATAGGACAATGGTCAATATGGCAACTTTATGTAAAATTGTCTGGGGAATCGATCCTCACTATCGGTTTTTGAAAATTCTGACGTTTAGACCACTTTTCAAAAAAACAGATTTAGTAAATGATTTTTGTATTTTTTTAGGAGAGACATACCATCCTGCATTTTTTGTGAGTCTTTTTGTCACATTTTAGGCTATTTTCACAAAAAATTTGAACGAAAAAAAATCGTGACATCACCTTAAAATTTAACTTTTAAACTTAAAAATTTAAAATTCTCTTAAAATTGGCGTGTATTTTTCTTTCAGTGTATTTTTTTCAGAAAGCCCATCAAATTTCCTACAATTTTGTCTTAGACCACTTTTTGATACGATGCAACGGCTTCGAGATACAGTAAATTTTAAATTACAAAATACAACAATATTGAAATAACTTACGCCATTCTCAAATATTATTTTTGAGTACAATTGGCTTCATATACACAAAAATGGCTTATATAGGCCTAGGATAACATGTCTAAAAAGTTTCATTGAAAACGGAAAGGGTCGGTTACAAAAGTACGAGGAAAATTCCCGATTTGAGCTGGGATGTTCCATGACGAAATCCAGTCTGCAATTCGGTAAAATAATCATCCGCTAAAATTACCGTTTCTAAGCAAAGATAAGCTCTGCCTTTAACTAAATTTGGACCGGATCTCATTGAACAAGACTCCAAGATAACACTGAAAAGAAGCAAAGTGTCCCCAACTGGTCACCGGAACCGGTTCCGAAGTGACCAGAATGATCAGAGAACAATACCTTGACTAAAAATTGCAATATATTTCATTTTAATGAAGTTATGCAACAGGAGACTTAAGTTTGGGTGCATACCATAACTGAAAAAGTGACTTTCTCCATACAATATCTTAGGGAAAACGTATTTGGCTAGAGCTGCTGGAGTTTTCGTCCAATCGAGCTTATATTTGTGATTTAGGCTCAGTCCATCCATACAATGTACGGCAAAATTCAAATTTGACTCACTCTTACTCTAATTTTAAAGTAATGAAACTAAAACAATGCCCAACGCCATAACATGACACAATTTGCAAAAACTTTCCATCGGCGATTCCCCTTCCAAGCCAATCCCACGCTCCGTTCCGCGCAGCAAATGTTTGCTTTTAGTCAGTGATGTGATTATAATCGATTAGATTCGCAGTTCAGGAGATTCTGCTGGGTCGGCCGCTAGATTCGCTCTTCCGGTGGTAACCATGGGGGCGCCTGCCCATCACCACCGCGAGCTTTCCCGGGTTCGAGAAGAGGTCAGAAGGTTGAAAATTGAAACCCACGCAGCGTCCCAGTGATCCTAAGCGCAGCGGAGAGCTGCGTTCCAGAAAGGCGATTGTTATATTATAAAATAACAAGAACTGCATGCTGCTCTCTCTCTGTACGCATATATCGACGAGTGCATCCTGGCGGTCGGTCCGTCCAGGACATGGATCACACACAATTTGTACACATTTATATACCCCCGGGATGGGATGCTGGGTGGCAAGTGGGAAGAGATGGCTGGTGGAGTTCGCAGTTGCACACATGCGGTTACCGCCAATACCGCAAAACTCTCTCGTTGAGGTGCACGGCGAAATCAGTCGAAGCAGATGATGATGGTGATGCTGACGATGATGACTACCGACCGTCGATGACTACGAGACAACGAGACGAGGAAGAAAAGTGCATCAGCAGCAGCAGCCAGCGCATCGCTCCTCGAATCGATCCGGGGTGTGTGTGTGTGCGGTTGTTGAGGAAAGTTTAAAAAAATACATCGCTCTAGCAGTTTTGGCGAGCAAGAAGTGCACGGCCGTGCCGACGCCATGTTGGAATGGATGCAAACTAGTTTAAAATTTTATTGAACTGTGTGTTGGCGATGAATTAGGAAGTCTTAGTAAGGTTTTGATTAAATAAGTGAGTAACAATTTAGGCTTTAGGTCGTACAAGCCCATTTAGGTTGTTTAGAGGTCTTTACACTCTCAATAAAAAATGACAACTCTCTACAAAGTGATGAGACCAGAATTATTCATATTTTGTCGTGATCGTTTTACCTTGTCGCCAGCGATGGAATAATCATCATCAAAAGAATTTTTTTGGACGTTCATCAAGAGAAAAAATCCGAAGGGAGCATGGCTCTCCTCTCTCGCGCACGAAAGATCGGTACAAAAAATCTAAAAAAATCATCATCATGATCATTCGGCGGAACATCTTTTTCCCTACTACACTTGCAAGTGTAACGTCACATGTCTAAAAATGACCTGTCACATTTTGTAGATGGGCAATGTGTGTAAACAAAGTGAAATAAATATTATTAAGTGGTGCTGACAAGGAAATCAACAAAAAATCATCAGCAGATTGATTTTGTGGAGAATTTCGGGAGCGATTTTCTTTTGCGTGATTTGCCTCCTCTCTCTTTCGCGGGTGAAAAAAGTTCGCAAGCGAAAATTATTTTTTTTGCGATTATTCCATCCCTGCTTGTCGCACGTGCATTTTGGGGCAAATTAAGTTAAGAACGTCATTTTGTACAGTTTTCAATGACATATCTTTTGATTTAAAAGTTCTCTGAATCCTGAGATACTTGTTTTCCGAAACTCAACAAATCGTATAAACTTCGTTTAATGTTGACACTCGCCATACGAAATGACTTTAAAATTTTATTTTATTTATTTCGTTGAAGTGCACTTTTTCAACTTATATGCTTTTTTTATAATTTTGTTCAAATATTTGCAAAATAGCAATTAATTTTAAAAAAATTATTAAAAATACATAAAATACTTTTAAAATGAATATTTTGCACTTTTGAAATGTTAGTCTTGATTCCAAAATTTTTAAAATTTTTTTTTTTCGAAGTGATCATAAAATTTTACAAATGTCTCATTTTTAAACATTGAAAATTGGACCATAAGTTGGCTTTAGAAAATGTGGGAATGTTTTGATGAGATATATAAAAAAACAATTTTCTTGTTGGGTAATTCTCTACCAACTCACACGAAATCGAGAAAAGTTGCCCCGACCCCTCTTCGATTTGCGTGAAACTTTGTCCTAAGGGGTAACTTTTGTCCCTGATCACGAATCCGAGGTCCGTTTTTTGATATCTCGTGACGGAGGGGCGGTACGACCCCTTCCATTTTTGAACATGCGAAAAAAGAGTTGTTTTTCAATAATTTGCAGCCTGAAACGGTGTTGAGATAGAAATTTGGTGTCAAAGGGACTTTTATGTAAAATTAGACGCCCGATTTGATGGCGTACTCAGAATTCCGAAAAAACGTATTTTTCATCGAAAAAAACACTAAAAAAGTTTTAAAAATTCTCCCATTTTCCGTTACTCGACTGTAAAAAATTTTGGAACATGTCATTTTATGGGAAATTTAATGTACTTTTCGAATCTACATTGTCTCAGATGGGTCATTTTTTCATTTAGAACAAAATTTTTCATTTTAAAATTTCGTGTTTTTTCTAACTTTGCAGGGTTATTTTTTAGAGTGTAACAATGTTCTACAAAGTTGTAGAGCAGACAATAACAAAAATTTTGATATATAGACATAAGGGGTTTGCTAATAAACATCACAAGTTATCGCCTTTTTACGAAAAAAAGTTTTGAAAAAGTTACTTTTTGCGTTTCTCTTTGTTTCGTCGTCCGTGTCTGTCGCGGGTGACCATGAACGGCCATGATCGATGACGACCAACTTTTTCAAAACTTTTTTTCGTAAAATCGCGATAACTCGTGATGTTTATAAGCAAACCCCTTATGTCTATATATCAAATTTTTTGTAATTGTCTGCTCTACAACTTTGTAGAACATTGTTACACTCTAAAAAATAACCCTGCAAAGTTAGAAAAAACACGAAATTTTAAAATGAAAAATTTTGTTCTAAATGAAAAAATGACCCTTCTGGGACAATGTAGATTCGAAAAGTACATTAAATTTCCCATAAAATGACATGTTCCAAAAATTTTTACAGTCAAGTAACGGAAAATGGGAGAATTTTTAAAACTTTTTTAGCGTGTTTTTCGATGAAAAATACGTTTTTTCGGAATTCTGAGTACGCCATCAAATCGGGCGTCTAATTTTACATAAAAGTCCCTTTGACACCAAATTTCTATCTCATCACCGTTTCAGGCTGCAAATTATTGAAAAACACCTCTTTTTTCGCATGTTCAAAAATGGAAGGGGTCGTACCGCCCCTCCATCACGAGATATCAAAAAACGGACCTCGGATTCGTGATCAGGGACAAAAGTTACCCCTTAGGACAAAGTTTCACGCAAATCGAAGAGGGGTCGGGGCAACTGCTGTGTGAGTTGGCGGAGAATTACCCTGTTTCATTTTCTTTTATTCGCTGTATTTCAGGAACCAATGTCTCTTAAGCAATTTTATTTTAATTTCCTGAACTTTAAAAAAAAGTTTTTTCAGTATTGGACAATCATGGACACTATTTTAGAATATCGAAAAACGGGAATTTTCCAGTTAAAATTTAACTTCAAGTGGCTATTTCTTTGAAAACGATGAAATTTGTCTAAAAAATGTGATTAAAATTTCTTTTGTTTTTCCGAAAACCACATTAGGCCGATGCAAATATTTAAAAAAGTTTTTGTCCCTCGGCCCTGGCCGAGGTCAAGGGGGGGGCAAAAAAATAAAAAAATATAAAAAATTAATAACAAGCCATAGTCTTCACATTTAAATGAAAAAAGTGTTTTAAAATGCATTTTACAATGGTTCAGTTGTTTTGCAATCATTAGTTTTCAAAAAATCTAAGATCTGACAAAAACAAAAACTGTATCGAAAAAAAAGATTTTGCATCGAAAATTTTAAAAAAATCTTAAGATTTTTTAATAAACCCAAACATGCTAAAAATGATTTTAAACGCAGGAGAATGTATTTAATTTGATTTCAGTTGGTTGCACTTGAATTTTCATTGAAATTTTGAAGTTTATTGTAAAAATATTTATTTTGCCCCCTGATTTTTCGGGCCAATTTTGAAGGGGGGGGTGACAAAAACTTTTAAAAATATTTGTACCAGCCTTACACAAAAAAAAAAAAAATTTAAAAAATACGGATTTTGAGAAATTGTTTGCCTACTTTTTCTAAATAGTCCTCAAAAATACCTGTAACGTTGACGAAGACATCAAATCGATCAGAAAATTCCCTCCATTTTTGTATGGTCAGCTGACAAACTTGTATGGATCCTTTTATGGGCTATCCAAGGACCCAAAATGGCTTATTTGTTCATAGGTAATGACCACACAAAGTTTGAACCAAATAAAAAAATATAAATATAATCCATTTCCGGTTTTGGTGGAAAATTGCTCAGATGATAAATTGTGCTTTTAGTGATAAAAAGTTTGGAGTTTTAATAATCTAGCCTAATATTTGAAAAGGTTGTATAAAAACTTAAATTTCCGTTAAATGCAGTGCTGAATGTATCAGAAAAGATGTTTTCAACCGTTTTAGAATATTAGGCATGATATTAAAATTTAAAAAACTGTTAGGAAATTAATTGTTAGTGATAAAAAGTCAGATAAAAATCCCTTGTGCCTTTTTTCTCATCGTTATCTACAACATTGCCCTAGACACCGTATTGATCAGAAAATTCCTTCTCAAGAGACAGATTTTCCAAAATTCACATGCTTTTTTGTATGACCAGCCCGCAAACTTGTATGGAGACTTATCATGCAAAAAGTGCTTATTTATGTGAATTACCCACATTCTTTTTAAGACAATGCAAGATTTT
Source organism: Culex pipiens pallens (assembly GCF_016801865.2). NCBI lineage: Eukaryota > Metazoa > Arthropoda > Insecta > Diptera > Culicidae > Culex > Culex pipiens. Next base: position 25,939,263 of record NC_068937.1, read on the forward strand.
CGAATTTTAAGGAAAACAAGATTTCGACTCCTATTTTAAACCTATAAAAAACTTGTCTAAAAATACATTTTCTAAAAATTATTTTCCCATAATTTTGTTGCCGGCTTACGGAAATTGGATTGATTAAGCAGAGCACAAACAAAACTAAAATTATGTAATCAGTCATAATCTCAACCGGTATCTCAAATTTAGTGACCTGCCATAATTGATCATCGTATTAACACCTTCCGCCACTCGGGGAGCGCCCAGCTCTTTAACGCAGTTTATCGCTCATAACATTTTCACACAAGCGCGCGCACCCCTCGGTAATTGCTCCTCCTCAAAACCAAAACCAAACCAAAGCAGACATGCAGATCGCAACGATCTCCCCCTTCAAAGAGTCAGTCAAAGAGGAGTCGAGTCAACCACAACAAACCATTCAAATTGAGTGACTAACCGAGCCACTTGACGCAGCTGAGCGCTGATTCAGCGATCGTTCATCAACGAAAATCTCTCTCTCAAAACAAACTGCGGAGAGAGAGAGCACGCGCGGCAAAAGAGTCAAAGATGATCGCTGCTCTCGCTGGAGATCGGATCGCGCGGACGCCCAAATCCGGGGCAGGAGGGGGTGTTGAATAATTTAATGACCTTGAATATAAATGAGCCGATGCTAATATATGGGGAATGGCTGTATTGGTGGCCTAAGCCGGAGAGGCGCTAACTTGGCAGCGGAGTTGTTAAAATGTGGTCGTGTGTTTTACACACGAAAAAAAAACAACACTCCAAAGTGAGGCCCACCGAAAACCAAAAAAGTGAAGGCAAAATCCACCATCAGAAAAAGAGCACTGAACTCTGGCTCGGCTTTGGTTGCGAAGATGATGATGAACAGGGTCGCGCGCGCTCGCGCCCGCTCTCGCCGGCTAAAACGAGCGAGATCGTTTCAATGGTGTTTGAGCCGAAGAGTGTAGGCAGAGGAGGAGAGCGAAAAAAAAACGTAAGCAATACGAGCGAGCGCGTTCGAGTTGAGCCGTACACGCTAAGTGGTTTCTTTTATCTTAATTCGCTTTTGTATTACACGCTTTACGGGTGTTATTTGGGGAGTATAATTTCTGCGTGGTTATCAGAATAAATTTTGCACTTATTTGTTGTAAATTTGAGATTTTTTTCTAATTAAATTTAAATAAAATTAATTTTAATTGAGTTCTATAAAAAAAATATGTGTAATAATATTGATACATTTATTTGTAACAAAATTCTCGATTTACTTTTAAAAACGTCATTCGCTCAATTTTAGTTAATCTTGATCCTGTGAAAACTGGTATTTTATGATTTTCCCTCATTGATTTTTTTTTTCGGCTGCTGAGCAATTCTCTGAGATTTCGGTCATTCGATTTTCTTTTTGTATTTTTTAATCCGGCTGAAACTTTTTTGGTGCTTTTGGTATGCCCAAAGAAGCCATTTTGCATCATTAGTTTGTCCACATAATTTTCCATACAAATTTGGCAGCTGTCCATACAAAAATGATGCATGAATATTCAAAATTCTGTATCTTTTGATCGAATTTGTGTCTTCGGCACAGTTGTAGGTATGGATAAGGACTACACTGAAAAAAAATGATACACGGTAAAAAAAAATTTGGTGATTTTTAATTTCACTTTTTGTAACAAAAACTTGATTTGGAAAAAAACACTATTTTATTTTTTTTATTTTCTGATATGTTTTGGAAGACATCAAATGGCAACTTTTCAGAAATTTCCAGGATGGGAAAAAAATCTTTGACCGAGCCATGAAATTTTGAATCAATACTGTTTTTTTCAATAAAATCGAAATATAGGTCGCAAAAAATTTTCAACTTCATTTTTCGATTTAAAATCGAATTTGCAATCAAGTACTGTAGTGAAATTTTGATAAAATGCACTGTTTTCAAGTTATAGCCATTTTTAGGTAACTTTGTTGAGAATAGTCGCAATTTTTCATTTTTTTTTTAATTTGTGCCCATGTTTGCCAACTTTTGAAAAAAATATTTTTGAAAAGCTGAGATAATTCTCTATTGTTTGCTTTTTTGAACTTTGTTGATACGACCCTTAGTTGCTGAGATATTGCCATGCAAAGATTTAAAAACAGGATAATTGATGTTTTCTAAGTCTCATCCAAAAAAAAACCCACCATTTTCTAATGTCGATATCTCAGCAACTAATGGTCCGATTTTCAATGTTAAAATATGAAACATTCGTGAAATTTTCTGATCTTTTCGAAAAGGATATTTTCATTTTTTTAATGAAGACTAACATTTCAAAAGGGCCAAACGTTCAATATTACGTCCTTTTGAAATGTTAGTCTTGATTTAAAAAAATTGTTATCGAAAAGATCGGAAAATTTCTCCCTCATTTCTGGCACCTTCACACTGTACAAATACACACTCTAAACCTGGTGTCACCAACTTCGATCTGAATTTTCCGTTTTTTGTGTTAAACGTCATGCTTCACGAACATGCAAACTGTTTTTAAGCTGTTTAAAACTTTAGTGCCGAATTTGATTAACTCAAGGATACTCGAGGTTTTTGGTGAGAAGAACATGTTTATTAGGGTGACAATACAAATATCGAAATCAGGGATACCTTCTGACTCGATTCCTTTGGCAAAAATAAGTAACTATGCCAATTTTGTGCCAAGGGTCGCCGATCGTTTAAGTTGGTAAAAAAATCTTTTCATCTAAAAATGGCCTCCTTGAATCGCTAACAACTCGTCAAGATTAACTCGGATCGTTTTGCAGTCTTCGACAAAGATTTTTATTATAAAATTTTACTTAAAATCTCACACTTGGCAAAGATCCGACCCATTAAACGGCGCCGTTGGTGGAATTTTGATCTTTTTGCTTTTCCCCATTCATTTTTTTTTTAATTTATATTTATTCGGATTTTCTCTTCCATGTACATTCATTCAGTTAAAATATTATTGAGTGTCCAATCACAATCGATGACTTTTCACCTCAATTTTAAATACTAGTAATTTTCATTTATTCATGAAATATTGTAGCTTTCGCTATTCAGTGATTTCAAATGTAGGAGGTCCTACATGTACAAAAGGGAAAGGGATACCTTAAAACTAACTTATAAACTATATAAAGAGCGGATCAATGCAGCTGAAGACTGCAATGATTTTTGTCGAAATGCATCAATTATCTTATTGGACATAACATCCAAAGTGTCAACTTCGGCTAATTGATGAAGTTCACTGGTGCTGAACCAGGGAGGAAGTTTCAGAATCATTTTCAGAATTTTGTTCTGAATCCTCTGAAGTTTTTTCTTCCTGGTTAAGCAACAGCTTGTCCAGATCGGCACAGCATAATGCATGGCAGGTCTGAAAATTTGTTTATAAATTAACTGTTTATTCTTGAGACAAAGTCTAGAATTCCTGTTTATAAGTGGATACAAACATTTTATATATTTGTTACATTTAACCTGTATACTTTCAATGTGATCCTTGTAAGTAAGGTTTTTGTCAAAAGCAAGTCCAAGATATTTCACTTTATCCTCCCACTTTAAATTTACCTCATTCATCTTTATAATGTGATGACTTTTTGGTTTAAGAAAATCAGCCCTTGGTTTGTGAGGGAAAATAATAAGTTGAGTTTTTGCAGCATTTGGAGTAATTTTCCATTCTTTCAAATAAGAATTGAAAATATCCAAGCTTTTTTGTAATCTTCTTGTGATGACACGAAGGCTTCTTTCTACCTTTGGCGGAGATGCTTGTATCATCAGCAAAAAGTGATTTCTGACATCCTGGGGGCAAATCAGGCAAGTCAGAAGTAAAAATATTGTATAAAATTGGACCCAAAATGCTTCCTTGAGGGACGCCAGCACGTACAGGTAGTTGATCAGATTTGCTGTTCTGATAACATACCTGCAGAGTACGATCCGTCAAATAATTTTGGATAATTTTCACGATATAAATCGGAAACTTAAACCTTTTCAATTTCGCAATCAAACCTTTATGCCAAACACTGTCAAATGCTTTTTCTATGTCTAGAAGAGCAGCGCCAGTAGAATAGCCCTCAGATTTGTTGCTCCGAATCAAATTTGAAACTCTCAACAACTGATGAGTAGTTTAATGCCCAAGGCGAAATCCAAACTGCTCATCAGCGAAAATTTAATTTTCATTAATGTGCGTCATCATTCTATTAAGAATTATTCTTTCGAATAATTTACTAATAGATGAAAGCAAACTAATGGGCCGATAGCTTGAGGCTTCAGCAGGATTTTTATCCGGTTTCAAAATCGGAACTACTTTAGCATTTTTCCAACTACTGTTCCCCATTCAATATTGATAATTTTTCCATACAAACTTCAACGATTAATAGCGACCCTTGAATCTTAACCGATTTGGTTTAAAATTGGCACAGTTAATTATTTTTAACCTAAAACAAATCAGCTTTTGCCGGTTTTGTTAAGCTGCACTAAACAAAGTTTAAAATTGTTTTGAATGTATGGAAACCTATGAATCCACGAAGTTCCCAAACTTCAAATCAGTAGTGAAACCTACATGGTCTTCCGAAAAAATATTGCTGCCAAATGATTTCATTACTCTAGCAGTTCGAATGACGTAACTTAGTCAGCCAGTGTCCAGTGACCATCGCGAGATGAGATGCTCCTCGTAAGGTTATAATCTCGGTGCTCTGCCATAAACACACACACACACACACTCGCTGACTCGGATGGGGGACGGAATGCGAAACCGTCCGAACCATCAGTCAACTAGCCCCAAGATGGCCGCCCCGCGTGTGTGTGTTCACTGTTCAGTAGCTTTAGTTCGGCTGAATGTCGAACGTGTCACCGATTAGGTTTCACCGCGACTCAACCGGGCTGGGAGTCTGGGGTTGTAAAGTTTTGCGCGCACCTCGATTAGCTCTATTGCTACTGCCTGCGTTCGGGCGGGGGGAAATGCACACGAGGTGGGGTTTGGAGGGTGTTTAAGGGAAAGGAGGCCACATTACGGCAATATGGCGGCCGGCCGCCGAGGAATAGGAAAGATTGAATAAAATAGCCCTGTAGACATAGTTCAACTCGCTGGTCGCGTAGGTAGGTATCACTCACTGGAAAAACTGCAGCGCAGCCGAAAAGAAGAACAACACACAATCAAGAACAAGTTTCACTTTGAAGTGGGGGGAGGGGAAGGGGGTAGAGACGAACTCTATAGAGCTAAAACCGAGCACTCTACTTTGCAAAGTATGTATTTCGACATCGCATTGAGAGTCGCGAAACCAAACCGGCAAAGCCCCGTCCAAACCCAGTGAAAACTAGTTTTCATTTTTCGTTTGCTCTGCTCAGTGCTATCGTTTTATTTTATTTTACCATTTTTTTTTTCATTTCCACTCGGTAGCGAATAAAATGCAACTCTTTTTGGCTCTACCGCAGTGCATTCTGGGCCTATTTCTGTTCCAATAACAAATACGCTGATGTAGTGATTTGGGAAAAAAATTAACGTTACTTTACCCACAGCAGACGTCCGAGCGTAAAAAGTCCGCGAAAATGTATTAAAACCCTTGAACACAAACCAACACCCAAATATGATCATTTGTTCATTTTTCAAGTATTCGCTTACAATCGGTAAAGGCACTGCATTGCTGAGTTGAAAGTCTTGGGTTCGATTTCCGTTACGAATCATTTTTTTGCATAGTTTAACTATTTATGAAATAGTAGTTTATGCAACAAGTTGCAAAAAGAGGAATTTTTCAGCACGAGTCGTACATTTTTCCAACGAGGTTCACCGAGTTGGATAAATACGACGAGTGCTGAAAAAAACAACTCTTGCAACGTATTCCATACAACATTTTTTGCAATTTCGAAAAACACCCATTGAGTGAAATTTTAAGTCGAATTTTCATGTATTTTGTCAATAAATCGTTTAAATCAAAAAAATGTTGAAAAGTGTTACTTTTCGAAACAAGTGCTGAAAAGTTCAACTTTTCAGCACCCATTTCAGTGCTGAAAAGAAGAACTTTTCAGCATTTATTTTGAAAAGTGTTGCTATTCGATTTTGTTATTTTTGGTACAGAAAAGTATGCTATTTCGTCGTTCAAGAATGACAGGAAAAGTAAGTAGTTTCACGACGGAATTGCAAAAAAATAGATAGGCAAAATGTAATTATATTAGGTGTTAGAATAGGCCAAATACTACCAAAAACAAACATAAACTAAACAAGATAAATGCAAATTAAAATACTATAAATAAAACAAGAAAAACATAAAACAAGAGAGGTAAAGTTTTTCGTAGAACAAAAGTTGCTCAAAATGACCTCCTGAATACGGGAAAAATAAATATTTTCGAAAAAAAATTTGGGCAGTAGAGGGTTAAAATAGCTATATCTCGGCAATGGTACATCCAAATGTCTTCAAATTTGTTTTGTTAATAGATGAAAATGTTTAAATGCCCTGCAAAAAGATTATAAAAAAGTTTAAATGTGTGCTCACACTAACCTCGGACATTTTTGACGATTTACATGTATATAACCCCTTAAGTTTCGGTCAACCATTTATGTAATTAATATGAAAAAATATGCATCAAAATAACTTTTTTTTATTATTTTTATGTTTACAGTGGTTTTTGAAACGTTTTCTCTGATCTTTTTCGGAAACAAATGTGTTTAAATGTCTGTTAGGTTTTTTTGTTGTTTAAAGCCAAATTTGTTAACGAAACATATTTGTTTATGATGAAAAGTGAGCAAAATCCATCTTTTATTCATTATATCTATCATTAGACCTACACCATGCATCAAAATATCAAATATCGGTTAAATTTGGCAAAAAAAAAACAGTTTGCATATAGTGGACCCGGGTCCACAATCGGATTATGGACCCGGGTCCACTAGAGGAAAAGGGGGTCCATAACAGGTAAAAAAAAATTTTTTTTTCAAATGGCTATTTTTCTGCTCATAAACAAATAAACTGAGGAAACAAATAGTCAAAATTGTTCAAAAGACTTCAGTTTTCATTGTTTTGTACAAAGGGTTATGAAAAAGTGCTTAACATATTGAAAATTTGTGAAAAATGTGCCTCGGCTCTACTAGGGGGTCCACTAATGGTTACAATACCCTATCTGTGAAATTATTTAATAATTCTAAAAAAAAAAAAAAAATCATTTTTTTTACATTTGAGAAATTACGATTGTCTTTAGCCACAAAATAATCAACCACCTCTTGACCTTTTTTCTGTCCGTGGTATAAAAACTACGAACAAAAATATTTGCAGGATCCTAACCTGATTTCAATGTTTAAACAAACAAGGCATGCGCATTGCAATAAAAAGCTCATGTTTAATTTTAGGCATTTTTTATGTTTTGATGATTTTTTGTACAAAACTTTTGGAAATATGTATTTTTTTTGTTCTCTGATATTTAAATGACAAAAATGTATACATGGAATTATTTAAAAAAAAAAAACTTCGTCTGATCAATGAATTTTCAGTCTTGTAGATTGTAATAGAGCAATTCCAGCTCAAATCAGGAATTTTTCTGGTACTTTTGTACCCGACCCTCTCTTTGTAGACATGTTATCCTAGGCTTATACAAGCCATTTCTGTGTATATGGAGCCAATTGTACTCGAAAATAACATTTGAGAAGGGCGTAGGTTATTTAAAAAAAATGTATTTTGTAATTTAAAAATCACTGTATCTCGAATCCGTTGCATCGTATAAAAAAGTGGTCAAAGAAAAACTTGTAGGAAATTGGACGGACTTTTTGGAAAAAATACACTGAAAGATTTTTCAATTTTTAAGTTAAAAAGTTAAATTTGAAGGTGATGGGAAATTGGACGAGCTTTCCGGTAAAAATATTCACGAGACTGAAAATCAAGTCTGTCCTATAGAATCTGCCAAAAATCACCAAAAAACCTATTTTTTCAACATTTTTATTTTTAAAACCGCTGTATCTTCACAAGAATTGGACATAAGACAATGGTCAATATGGAGACTTTTATGTAAAATTGTCTAGGGAATCGATTCTCACTATCGATTTTCAAAAATTCGTTGTTACACCCACAGCAGACGTCCGAGAGTAAAAAGGCCTCAAATCTGTCCAAGAGCAGCCAAATTGGATCATTTGTCAAGTTTTCGCTTACGGCTTTTGTTTGTTTTATTCGAAGTGGTGACCCTTACTGTAAAGGCACTGCATTGCTGAGTCGAAGGTCTTGGGTTTGATTTCCGTTACGAATCCTTTTTTTTGCATATTTCAACTATTTATGAAAATTGCTTTTCAGTACACCTTATACACAAAGCTGTACATCACCCAACCTAGAGAAAAGAGCTTTCAGTCTGAAAGATCGGGTGAATGGATTGAGATGATAATGCCCGATGCAGTCGAGAGCATTTTACTCTTGGGTTCATTTTGAAAACCTTTGACCTGTTGGTTTTTTGTTAGTGTGTGTAGATTGGTATTTCGGGATCATTATGCTCTTGGTGTTACCACTAACCTCTCAACCCAAATCGAGATCATTTTACTCTCGATCGTCTACTTCGGAATACACAATTTTCAGCCAAAGATTTACGTGAAGGCATTACATTGCGACTATCGATGGGTAACTTTTCTTCGAGAGTTTCAACCTATCTTCGGCCATTTTGTACTTATGCAAAGATTGATTTTCGAGGTTGGAAAAAGCGAGAGCACACAAAATAGCACAAAACGTGTATGAATGTGTGTGGGTACGGAATTTTACATTTTGCTAGCGCTGTGTAGCTACGGTTTTACGGTACCATCAGCGGCACATATCAACCCAACAAGAAAGCTTTGCCAAAGAGTTCACTATGATGATGTTGCTGATGATGATGGCGATGACGGTGTGGCGATGGTGTGATGAGGAAAAAGGCAAAATCGTTCGAAAGACAGGGTAACCCATAAAAACCCAACCGCCACCTCCACCTCCACCCCCTCACTTTCCTTCCCCGCAACACACAATTTGAACACAGAGAGGCGACGAAAGCGCAAGAAAAAGTTGGCGAAAAAAGAAGAAGTGAAAAAAGAGCAGCCAGTGTTATTAAAGCTCCTCCACGCGCGCATATGTAATAAATAAAAATGAGAAAATATGTTGACGTTAAGCGCAAAACAGGCATTGCTTCACACACCACCACCACCAACGGAAAAAACAGCAAAAATTGAAAACTAAAAGAGTAATGACAGCAGAAAAATAAAACAAGAAGAGGAAGAAAAATTTGCACACCAGAAAGTGCAAAATAAAGAAAGAAAAAAAGTGAAGCAGGCGAAATTTGTTCGCCTCGTGCACTTTTTAATTCGATTTTCGTAATTTTGCGCATTTTCCCTTCCACTCTCTCCGTTTTCATCCAGTGTGTTCCCTTTTGGTGCAAAACTGACAGCTCAAATCATCATTTCGGTGTGGTCGTTTTTCCTTGTTGCGCTACTGAACGCACTCAGCGCGATGGATAAGAATTTATCGACAACGGCAATACTGCCCTTTTTGGTACAAAAAGTGACGTAAGTGCCACTTTGACATCCCAGAATATTCGGAGATTTTTTTTGAAAAGGTCCAATAACGAAATTCTCATTTTTTGCTCCAGAATGTTTCTGATTAAATCAGTAAACAAGTTGTTGCTTACATCACTTTGTATTATATTCTGTGGTTGCCCATATATTTATAAATATTACATAAATGTAAAAATGGCACTTGCGTCACTTTATGAAAATAAGGCATTAGTACACAGTATCGTCAAAAATGAAAATGCTAAAAACAAGGAAATGCACTGCTACTGAAAACAACTGAACAAACGAAACGAACAAAATTGTTTCGAACAGAGAAACCGGCGTAAGTGCGGCAACATTGTGATGTGAATGTGACGGTGGTGGTGGTGGTTGTCAGAGAAAGAAGCGAAAATAATAATCGCATCGCAAGTAAGAGTCCCACCTAGCAGTCTACCAACGCGAAACAAAAATGCGCTTTTTAGGTGATTTTATTTCGCTGCACTTGCTTCCACTAGTTCGGCACAGTTGTTGGGCGCCATTTTGGATTTTTGCAACCACTAGAAAAAAAAAAGATTTCTGGAAATCTTACGACTTTAAGGTGATACGGGAAGCCAGCGCCATATTGGCAACAACGACTCGAGTTTTTGTAAGCAACTTTTTTTTGCGGCTACTAAATAGCTTGATTGCAAGAAATGTGTCGAGTTCAGAAATTGATTTGAGTTGAACAGAATTTGTTCAAGAATTGGCGTCCCGTTCCACCTTAAGTGAAAATAGTTAATTATTATTTGAAAAAAAAGAAGATTTAGACATCTACAGTGCCATCCTGTTTTTGGTAACATGAAGTCATTAAAAACTGTTTTTTAAAGGAAGAACTACTTTATATTTGATTACATAATTAACGATATAGAAACCTTATTCACAAGCAAAAATAAATTCTGTTTTTCTCACATATCAAACCATAAATATCATATTGTAATTTATGGACATGATTTTTGATTGATTTATGTAATAACTTGAATAAATTTTTTAATTTACCAAAAATATAGGTTTTTGATGTGTTACGTCATTATTGAACGTCCCCAAGATTTTTTTTTTTTTCATTATAATTCATTATGTTTTGGGTAAAAAATATTCAATATAAATTCTTGTGGCTCAACAGTTTCTTTTCGGGTCCTCTAAAACAAACCAGCTGCCAAAATTGAATGGATACATTTTGGAACCGATTTGGCTCAACATTAGCACAGATGCTTAATTTTGCCTAAGGAATCGAGCCAGGGGGTGTCCCTTAAATACATTTTTTTGTTACAACCCTAATGGAGACTTGTATGGACGAACTAATGATCGAAAACACCTTCTTTGGTTAAAGAGGAAACCTCAAAAAATGTAAGCCTGATTAAAAAAACATTAAAAAATATGTGGTTATTTTTGTGGAGAACTGCTCAGTTGTCAAAATCCATGCAACATTCGGCTTAATTAGACACAAATATTTGTGATTATTTAAAAAAAATAGTATTTAGAAAAAAACCCCTCATAGAACGCCTCATAGAATCATAATAAGCGTTTTGTACGGTATGTCCACGCATCCTTCCTCCCCTGTAAATTCTGCGAAATCTAATCCGTTCTCAGAATCCTCTCTGCGGTAAACACAACGAGGTAAGGCTGATCGCTTTATTCGTTGTAATAAATTATTGGGTGTTCTCGAATGTGCTGCATCGATCGAAGGCTTTCCCTTGTTGGGTGTACCCGATCTTGATCAACCTTCTGTAATGCAAACATTGAAAATTGCTGTTCCACAAACTTTCCACCAAGGTCGTCGTCCCTTTTTATTGTGCTCGTTCCACTGTCAACCACCTCATAAATCTCCCAACTAAGGCTACGTATTAGAAAGGTTCTATTTGAACTGCACTCAACCCTGCCCCGAGTGATGACACTTTTACGATCTCTTTTGACCTGAAATGCGCTTTATTTTGTTCCTAAAACTCCCGAAACAGCTGTTTTGTCTCCTCCGCAAGATCCCAGCGATGTATTAGTGCCCAGCCCAGATGTCCCAATTCCGCTTTGACACGATCCTTCTTGGAAGCATCCTTTGTTGAACGGAAAATTACACGTTTATGACCTTTTCTCTAATCGATTCCGATTCGAGGGAAACATTTTATTAGGGCGAATTACAGGTAGTAAACAAGTTTTGTCGAACTGTCACAAGCTTTTTCTGACGAAAATCAAAACAATCATTTGAACCCTGTACTCCGACGTTCAAGTGGCAGTAGTCGGACCCTCTCTCGCACGAACGCGTCCATCTATTCAAATAGTTTTGGATTTTTCCACTTCACTCGAGAGTTCTCGAGGTTTAGGCAATCGTCTGTGGAATCATCCAGTCGAAAAGAAAAACAAGAGAGAATGAGTGACCCCACCTCAACAAGGCAAACCTGACGAGGGGTATGTCAAGCGCGAGTTCCTTCCGAGGGGTGCGAAGCCCGGAATGTGGAAAATTGTATAATATCATAATACAATATCAATTCGTCGTTTTTCGGATATCTCTTCTCTCTTGCACTTCTTTCTTCGCGCTGAGTTCCTCTTGGTCGAGTTTGACGTTTCGCTCGCTCTCTCTCGCGCGCACTCGAATGTCTCTCACTCCTTCTCGGTGGCGGTGGGTTAATCACCTTCTCGCTCTGGTCCCCCGGACTTTTGCGGGACGGAGAGACGGAACGGCCCAAACAGCTGCTGCTGCTGGTTTGGTCGCGCACTCAGAATATCCATCACCGGCGCTTCAGTTAGACTTTGGCGAACGTCTCGTCCGTGTGTTGTTACAACTCCCTCTCGTGCGCGCCCGGGTGGTTTGTTTGAGGTCGACGTCGGGCCGACACGGTCGCGGTTTTGACAAGGAGGTGGAAGAAAGTGCATCGAGTGGCGGCCTACTACGACGCTCTCTCTCGGATATTGATTTACTCGTCGTGGCGTTCCAATAATTGGAGCGCGTTTTTTTTTTCGGGGTGTTGCACGTTAACGCTTTTTGAGGTGAAACTCGGTGCGACGTGAGTTAGACGACGTTCGAAAGGGTCGCGGCGAGAGAACTCTCGCAGGGGGGAAAGTAAGAGGCAGCGCTGAATTTGCCTCAATTTAGTCGGATCACAACATCGCGAGCTGTCGGCACAGACAGAGTGGGCAGAGAGAACGAGAGCGCGAGCGCGGAGAGTGAGAACACAGTGGGTTTGTAAGAATCAGATGTGACACAATCTGTTCGGCGGTTGCTAGAGGAGACGAAGCGGGTAGACAGTCGGCGGAACTTGCTGGAGTAGGAGACTACCAGACCAAGACAAGTGGTAGCAGTAGCAGCAGAGTGTCGGCAGTAACAAAGAAGGAAAATCGTGGAGGATACACCCAATTTGCTCCAGCGCGTGGAGCCGATTGGATCAGCGAGTCCGGACTTTGCGGATTATCAGCAGCGTAGAGTGTGTCAGGTGTACAGGTGTACGGGAGCAGTGCGCTGGAAGAAGCTGTACGGTGAACACCGAAGAGGATCCAAGTGTGATTACAGTGCGTACCGTGATTAGTAGTGAGAATCCGTGAAGGGTAGGTGGAAACGGGGTTTAGTCGAGACGAATCGTGCACGACGACCCGATCGATGGGTTCACGAGCTTGCTGGCGATAGCTAGGTGTACGGGGTGCGCGCTGAAGCAAGCAAATCAAAGAGGTAGAGAAGAGGGAAGAGCGGTGTGAGTGCGGCAAAGCAAACGAGAGGAAGGCAAAAGAAGGAAAAAAAATGTGTGTGTGAGCGCTCGATTCGTGGTAGAGTATTGGCAACATAGCAGAAATTAAAATTGTGTTCAAGAAGAATAAGTCGACGGGGACGACAGCGAGCCGTAGCAGCAGCAGCAGCAGCAGTACCAACAATAACAAGCAGAGCACGGTGTTCGGAAGAGCAGGAGAAGCAAGAAACCAAGAAGATCGTGCTGAATAAACGAAGGAGGGTGCAAGGCACGAAGAGAGTAATATCAAATGCACATAGTTGTTTGTTGTTGTTATTGCTAGAGTGTAGAGTGTATTATTATTGCTGTTATTCGCATTTATAACAGTTCCCAGTGAGTGAGTACCGAGACACCAACACACAGCAAAGTCGTGTCGGAACACCCACAAACACAGCTCGGCGGAGAAGTGGAGGTCGGCAGTACCCGCAGCAGCAGCAGCAGCAGTAGCGGTGACCGAAAAGTGGAAAGGCAATAGAAATCTGCGCTCGCTCAGTGTCTTTGTTCGCAATTTTGCAAGGAAACACAAGTCCCAAGAGGCTCCACCGCAGTGTAGTTCAAGTTTTGTGTTTCTAGAGTCATGCACCAGCTTCGGGATCGCCACCTGCCACCAACCTGCAGCCGCACTCTGCTGATCAACCGGCCCGAGGAACCACTGTCTCCTCGGCACGGTAGTTCGCCACCTCGGCAGCAGCAGTGCCAGCAGCTGAACCACTAGGAATCCCGAAGTTCGGTGCGCAGGTTCAGCTGAAGAAACGGAAGCAGTTTCGGGAAGCGAGTGTGTTGGGAAAGCAGCGGTACCAGAGAGGAAGAAGAAAAAACAGCACAGCTCAATGAAGAACAAGCAGCAGCAGCAGGCACCAAAGAAGAAGCAGAAGCAGCAGCAGCCAGTGCAGAAGAAAAACTTGGATATCATGTTGAGCTCTTCCTACTATATCTACGTAAGTGAACGCGCCACTTCTTCCTGCTCGTCTTCTTGGTTGTTAGCCCCCAATCGACGTCCACACTAAAAAGAGAGAGAGAGAGAAAAGAGATTAGCTCACTCGACTGAAACAACACACATTTTACCCGTGTGTGTCGTGTTTGCGGCCGCGCATCGTCTTTGCGAAATTCCAAAACAACAAACAACAACAGCGCGTGTACTGTACACCTTCCGGAGGTGCCCACCCTGTAATTGTACGGTGGAACCCCACTGGTTTGACACATTTCAATTTGGAACAGGTCAATACTGATAAACGAATTCAAAACATACAAAGAAGTCATAACCAAATCTTCAAATTCGTACAAAAAGTAAACATTTCTCGACTTTTTTTTATTAGGTCCTATAAACATATGAAAGACAATAGAATATAGGACCTTTTCAAAAAAAAAAAAAAATCTGGATTTACTAAAGTTGATTTGTTTACATCCATGAGTACGCCTTTTTGAAAAGATTCCTCAGATAAACCTAAAAAGAGAGTGCACCGGTGATGACCACGACTGCTTTCTGCCTCCTTCAACCACCTTCAAGTCGTTGTGGTTCAGAGGTAAAGAGACGGGCTTTCATGCAAAGAGCCTAGGTTCGAATCTCTTGACATCCGTTATCAGTGCTTCTGTCATAGATGTCAACAGATTTGGTGACAGTTAAGCTTTGATTTCCTTTTTTTCTATAGAAAAAAATGATTTTTAGGTTTTTTTTTGCGATGGCGAGGAGCAATCTTCGAGATTTCTGATGATCTTAAATAATGTGTAATTCGTACTCAACAAAGCTAATTGTTAGTTCTTTCATTCATTATATGAACATCATCTGGCATGCATTCTGCTGTTTTTTAGTCTTCGTATTTGGTAATTTTACATTGTTTTGCATTGATAAAAAAGCTGTGTTTACAAAATGGCTTACCTTATTTTGAAAATAATCCTTTAATTTATAAAATGATTTCTAACTAATCAATTTGGACATTACAAATCAAGCAAAATAATTTAAATTGGTTAATGGGGATTAGAAACTTCAAAACATTAAATCATTTATGTAAAAAAAAATAAAAATCTCTTAATTTAAAATCCTAAAAGTCTAAAAAATTCCAGGAATCTAAAAGTCTAGAAATTTCAAAACATGGGAATCTAGAAATATAAAAATTATAGAAATAAAATCGAAAATTCGCGAAACCTTAAAACCTAAATCTGTTTTTTTATTGAAAATTCTTAAGATTTAAAGTTCTAAATATCTAGAACAGTTGTAAAAATCTACCAAAATAATGAAATATAAATATAAAAATCGTTTATAGTCATTTCGTATCATTCAAATAAAAATTTAATGTATGTCTAAAAATAAATATTTTGTTTTGAGAAGTAGCATTTTAAAAATCCTAAAAACTTTAAGTTGAAATTCTGAAAAAAGGTTATAAAGTTGGGTGTCGTCGATCATTGCCGTTCATGGTCAGCCGCGACAGACATGGACGACGAAACAAAGAGAAACGCATTAAATAACTTTTTCAAAACCTTTTTTTCGTAAAATCGCGATAACTCGTGATGGTTACAAGCAAACCGTTTATGTTTAAATATTTTTTTTTGTGATTGTCTGCTCTACAACTTTGTAGAACATTGTAACACTCTAAAAAATAACCCAGCAAAGTTAGAAAAAACACGAAATTTTAAAATGAAACATTTTGTTCTAGATGAAAAAATTACCCTTCTGGGTTAATGTGGATTCGAAAAGTACATTAAATTTCCCTTAAAATGACATGTTCCAATTTTTTTACAGTTGAGTAACGGAAAAAGGCAGAGTTTTTAAAAAACTTTTTTAGTGTTTATGTTATCAAATCGGGCGTCCAATTTTACATAAATGTCCCTTTGACACAAAATTTCTAACTCATCACCGTTTTAGGCTGCAAATTATTGAAAAACACCTCTTTTTTCGCATGTAAAAGAACTAAAAAAATTCTAAATATCTGGAAATCTAAAAATCTTAATGTCCGGAAATCTGAAATGCAAAATTCAAAACAATTAAAATCAAATCATCTGAAAATTTTAAAATCTTAAAACCCAGAATGGGGCCTGAAATTTTTGAAAACAATATTTTTTAGATGATTATTGGAAAAATGTTGTTTAATGACTAAACAAAACTTATAAGCTTGTTTAGATAATTTTGATTGTTGAGTAAATATGACCCACCAGGCCTAAAAAGATCGAATAAACATTTTTTATTCTAGAGTTCTGCAGAATTCTGCCGAAAACAGAACAACTTATTTTTTCAGCAAATTAACTGTTATTTTTCGCTGAAAATTCTTCAAAATCACTCACAATTTGCCGAATATCGTATTTTTTGTCTATCAAGCGATAATTTATTCTATTTTTGGCAGAATTATGTCGAAGTTTAGCATAAAAATCTGAGTGCTAGCAATTTGAAAATCCAAAAATTTCAAAAAGTTAACTCTGAAAATCCTGAAATAAAAAAGAGAAATCTAAAAATCTTCAAATAATAAAACTTTTAAATTAAAAAATTAAGAAATCCCAAAAATAAAGCAATCACGAAAAAAATCACGCATTTTCATACGTAATCCTAAACTTTTACAGCCTGGACATAAAGAAAAAATTGTTCAAAAATATTTCAAAGTTATAAATCTCTAAAAAAAATTAAACAGATTGAACCTTTTGAAAAATTTTCTTTAATTGAAAAATAATCAACGCTTTTTTATGACGCTTGATAGTATTTGTGAGAGATGCTTGGAAGTGATTGGTAGTAGTTACCTTTTTTGTTTGACAATATATAATTGAAAATGGATTTAAAAAAAATCGGGATCTTACTGTTTGTGTACATCAAACATTTTTGACGTAATGGATCATACACTTTTAACGGCTGAGCAAACATGGCTCATCTTCATTTGACGCACGGAAAAATCGATTACTTGTTTTTTTTTCCACTTTGACAGCTGGTCTGCGGAAATACTGTTTGTCTTCAAATCCACAACTCTAGAGTAAATTTTCAAAACAACCTCTGAGTCATGGGTTTCCTATGCGGATAGGACCTTTTGAAAATTTAATCGAGAACTACCCTTTTACATTGTTTTGACCAATTGACTCTAAAAATATGTCAAATTTGAGAACTGTCAGATAAGACATATTTTTACGTAGAAATCCCTTCTTTCTCTGTACAAATTTCTAGCAAAACAATGTTAATGGGCCAAAGTCGAAGTATAAACAAACATACCCTTTTACCTGCTCTTGCTGGGTGCAGGATGGACTGTTTGTTTACATTTCGTCTTTGGAAGATTCACTTTTTTGCTTGATTTGTACCCCAGTAGAACATTTCAAGCAAAACAATGTTAATGGGCCAATATGTTTTTTTAACCAAATTCAACTGACGTGAACGAGACGCTTTGTTTGTTTACAAACAAACATGGACCCATTCACATTGTCTAGCTTGACTTGGTGTCAACAGAGGTGTCAACTGCGTCAACACAAGCATCGACGGCGCGCCGTCAAAACGTCATCATCGTATTTGTGTACGTAATTCGATTATCTTGGTGTCAAAAAGTGCCCACACAAAAAAAAAATGGTTTCATTGTACGCAAACTTTTTGTTTGCGGAGTCTGCCGAAAACCGCAAATTCACAGTGTGTTTGATCGGCGCAAAAATTAAAAGATATTCGGAACAACACGCACCGCGCGCGGAGAGGAGGGGTGCAAAGTGGAAAAACACAGTGAAAATGATAATAATTGAGTGGGTCGGTGGATTCACCTGCGCTCCTTCTCACAGGGGTAATTGAGAAGTGTTGTTGTTGTTGTTGTTGTTTTGGCAAACTGCTGCGCACACACCCATACAAGGAAGTGTTTAACATTACTTACACCAATACACGTTTGGCGTCGATTCATTCAGAGTCAGTTGAACGCAGTGGTTTGCTGGCCTTTTAAGCGATTGATGGTTTTTGCCTGACTGGGACTGGGTGATGATGTTGATTAGTTGGTTGTGGTTATTTTTTTATTATGATTTTAGGTTACATGAATCGTTTAACAACTTGATAGTTTGTGACTGGTCGTTGTGGTTTCGGTCACCTATCGAGGGGTCGATAAGAGGGTTGTTGATAAGAGGATTTATGTCACTTCCTGGTTTTATGAATTGCTCTTTATTTATGTTTTCAGATTTAAAACATAAACTAATCAATTTGTAAGGTTCTCAAATCAATTTAGTAACAGCTGTCAAAGTTTAGTTGTCGCCTTTGTTTATAAACAAATCAAAAATTTTAAGGTGAAGCTATTCAATAGGGCACAATCACCAATCTTAAAAATTGTGAACATTTCAGATTATCAACCATTTAACCCATTACTGCACTTACTGGCCACTTTGGACGTTCCGGATACCGGTTTTCCCTTGGGGCCATTTTCTTAGAACCACGCGAAATGATCAAGCGACATATCAAACTTCGTGGAGTCAACTAGATATTTACTAGACAACAAATTTCAAATGGCCTCCTGGCCACTCCAGATGTTCCGGATACCGGTTCCCTTGAGGTAATTTATTGGAACCACCCAAAATATCGTCCGACACTTCAAACATCGTGGAATCCAACAATATTCACTGCTCAACTAATTTTAACAGTCCTCCTGGCCACTCCGGATGTTCCGGATACCGGTTCCTTTGAGGTCATTTCATGGAACCACTTAAAATCATCATGTGACACATCAAACTTCATGGCATCAGCTAGATAATCACTTCACAACTAATATTATCTGTCCTCCTGGCCTTTCCGGACGTTCCGGATACCGGTTCCCTTGTGGTCATTTCACGAAACCACCCAAA
Organism: Culex pipiens pallens; assembly: GCF_016801865.2. Taxonomy (NCBI): domain Eukaryota; kingdom Metazoa; phylum Arthropoda; class Insecta; order Diptera; family Culicidae; genus Culex; species Culex pipiens. The sequence goes on from NC_068937.1 coordinate 25,958,224, forward strand.
ATCATCATGCGACACAACAAACTTCGTGGAACCATCCTGATATGACTGTACAACTAATTTTAAATATCCTCCTGGCCACTCCGGATGTTCCGGATATCGGTTTCCTTGTGGCCATGTCATAGAACCACCCAAAATCGTCATGCGATAATTCAAACATCGTGTAATCAATCAGATATTCACAGCACAACTAATTTAAAATCTCCTCCTGGCCACTCCGGATATTCCGGATACCGGTTCCAGTAAGGTCATTTCATGGAACCACTCAAAATCATCATGCGACACATCAAACTTCATGGAACCAACCATATATTCACAGCACAACTATTTTTAATTGTTCTCCTGGTCACGCCGGATGTTCCGGATACCGGTTCCATTAGGGTCATTTCATGGAACCACTCAAAATCATCATGCGACACAACAAACTTCGTGGAACCAACCAGATATTACCGGTACAACTAATGTTTATGTCCTTCTGACCATTCCGGATGTTCCGGATACCGATTCCCTTGAGGTCATTTAATGGAACCACTCATAATCGGCATGCGACACCTCAAACATCGTGGAATCAACCAAGTATCTACTGGAGTAATACCCTGGTAACTCAGTGAGTCAAAGATTGCAATTGAGAACTTCAGTGATGTTCATTTATGGGTTGTCCAAAAAATAACATAATTAACATTCAATTAGATGTGCTTGTTTTTGAATTGTAAAATAAAGTTTCAACTTTCAAAGATTGAAATTTAGCCACTGTGTGGACTTCCCGTTAGAGGGTGACGATTCTCGAGATTTTCAATTTCCCGGGAATCGAGAGTTGAATTTGACCATTTCCCGGGAATTCCCGGGACCCGGGAGTTTGTTTTTACTATGCCAATAGTGCTAATTATTTAAAAAGGAAAGGTCATAAATTTGTTTCTTTTCAATAAATTCAGTTATAATAAATTTATACTTATTCAAAGAAACGTCAATTTAAGTAGCCTTATTATTTTAAGGAACTATTTCAACCTTTCGATTTTTTTTCTGAATCTGCAAACACAAGATCGTTTTTTGTGGTTTTTGGGACTCAAAATTGTAGTTTAAAATATTTAATTCGCACAGAGTGTTTTTTCAAAAGTTGCACAAGCTTGTTGCATGTACTTGTTATTAGATTTTTGTGAAGTGAAAAAATAGCAAATATATAATTTGTGCTATATGATACATAACGACTCAAAACAACAATTTAAACCTGTTTTTTCTTCTTTAAGGTCAACTGAAAATATTCATTGAAGAAATATTTACATTTATTAGGAAAATCCGAATGTTCACAATTGGCGAACATTAACAAAGATTAAGGCTATCTTTACAGATTTCCAGAGTTTTTTTTTTCCAAAATATAATCTGATATTGAGGTTGATGCGAAACACAAACTGACTTATTGACATCAAAAAAGGAAATTACCATGATACAGCGAAATTAAATAACATACTTAGAATTTATATTTTATAAAACCTTATTATGAGGATTGCTATGCTCTAGAGATGTAAGGATATTTAAATTGAACTTTTTGAAAAGGGTTTTCCCTCTTAGTAATAATGAATAAAAATAATTTAAATAAAATTTCTTGGATTTTCAGAATAAAACTGCTAAGTATGCTTTAAGGTATATTTTGGGCTGCTCTCAATTATAATTATTGGAAATTTTCGACAAGTTAACATCCAATGTTCTAAACCATTTCTAACAAATTTTAAAAAAGTTTTTTGTGATTTGTTTATAAAAATTTGCTTCGATATTTATAAGTATAAAATTTCCCGGGACTCTCGACCAAATTTCCCGGGAATCGAGAGGTCCAAAAATGGTCGATTTCCCGGGAAATTTTTCCCGGGAATTCCCGCTCGTCACCCTCTACTTCCCGTCCAACAACTCATCGCTGGGTAGATTTTCGAGTCGAAATCGAAACAGCAGCACAGTGCGCTCTATCAACCCCCCCGTCGTAGCAGTGGCGTGACGTGGACCGATATGTATATAAGGAAGCGCTGCCTGGTGGGCTTGTGGGTGCTCTCTGGCAGCTAGTCGGTGGAGGTTCGAGCACAGATCTACAGCTCTGTGCCACACCACGTAGGCAAAGGCATCGCGCGCGCTCACCAAACCTAACCAACTGAACACTTCCTCCTCCTCCGAACGACTCCACCAAGCCGTACTTCCGAACCAAGAGGGATGGTAGCAGAAGGAGGTGGGCAGGCAGGGTAGTGATACGCGCCGAGGAGAGCGAAGAAAAGACCGTTCCGGACAAAACGAACCCGCACACACACACAGTGTGCTCACTCTCTGGGATCACAACTTGCTGAGGAAGAGGGGTTGGCGGAGGGAAGGCGGAGAGGCCCGGGGGACGACGCGGTAAAAGATTCAATAAAAGTATAATGAAATACATGAGAGGTTGTGATAGCGACGACGACGACGACCGAAACGCGCAGCAGATGTAAGGAACTGGAACACCCTGTTTTTGTTGAAGAGGATTGAAAGTCCGCTGGAGGAGGACGAGGAGGTTGGGTTGAAGAAGAAGACTCGCTGGAAATCGCGCGCGGAATGAAAGATGGCAGCACTGAGGGAAGAAAAGACAATAAAGACTGGGTGGTGGCAGCTTGTTTTGCGTAGCAAAACACACGAAAACAATTTTGCCTAGAGTAGTTGCGCGCTGGGAAGCGAGTGACACCCCGAACTCTCGGACGGCCATTATAACCTTGGTACGCGGCGCGGTCCAAAAGTGTGCTCATTTTACAGTTATTGGCTGTGTGATGGAGCGGCAGAGCTAGAGCGGAGAGAAGTGGCAACATGGCCACACTTTTGCAGCGAGTTGAGGAAGCAATCGGAACACTAAAAATAATTTGAAGGTTATTCGCTTTTGCTGCTGCTTTGTTCTCTGCGTGCCGATGTTCCAGTGTCCCGAACTGACATCGGGCCGACATCGTGCGACTTCTTCAATGCTTTTGTTCTGATAGTTCTGAGTCACAGCACAAACTCAACTGAGTGCAGTCGGAATCCATTTTGATCGTCTTTCGTCATCTCTGGTTTACCAACTCATTTCCGTTCCGAATGGAACGGGTAGACGACCCTATTGCTTCACTCTCGATGTTCCGCTTCGCATCTACATCAGAATAGAGTATGAGTTTAGGGTAAAGGTTCCAGAAATTGGAGTTGGTTCCATTTACATCTACTTGCCTCAAAGACGATTTTTACGATTATTTTCATTCTTCTCCCAAACCAAAGTCCTCTGACATTCAGGGTTAACTTGAGAACATGGGCGTCGTCCCCAAATCGAATTTGCAGTAAATTATCTCACCAGAAAAAAAAAGAAAAAATCAATGACAAATGCTCATCCAAAGCCATAAACACCCGTGCTGAGAGTCCGGCGCTACTGAATTCCCGGGACGCCCAAAACACACAAAGAACCGTGCCACCAGAACCGTGTTCCGTCGTCTTGCCGTAGCCATGTATACGAAATTTAGGTCATCTAGCTACCCGGAGTTGGGAGGGAGGGAGGGGTGTTCAAGTAGCATGGGTCTAGGAGTTTTGCAAGCAACAAAAATCTCTCCAACTCCTTGCAACAACCCCTGCGAAAAAAGGTCCTTAGTTGGTAGTGCGGAACAAAGAGGACTGGGAGGTTGGGTCGCACAAAAAAAGGAGAAAATAAGATTCTTCCAGCGGGCTTGATAAGCGCCATTTTGCAAACACCCACACTCACACGCGCATTTTGACGGATTTTCTCCGGTGGCGGCGATGACGATAGACTGAAGGTGCGTGGGAAACGGATGTTGGCGAAATCTTGTTCGCCGTTGGTACAAGACGCTCTGGTACTCGTGTTGCTAGGCAGCAATAGCGCAGCTCATCCCAGGGTCGCAACCTTTTTGCGTGTGTTTGATTCTAAAATAATCACATTTCTTCACGAACACACAAACGGGGTCCTCCCTATTGATTGGGCGAGTTGTTTTTCCTCTCGCGTCGGGCGGTTGAAGTCTGAGACACGGGGAGAGTTTAGTGGAAAATTCCGTCACCGGTCGGTCAGGGAAGCGCGACTTGGCGACGTCAGCCCGAGACGATTCTCGTAGGAGTGGTGAATTAGATGAATTTGCGACTCGATTGAAGGAGTGATAGGGTGACCAAACTCAATCCCTTCACTGAAATCAAGAATACCTATCTTCCAGCGAAACCTTAAAGATAGATTGAAGACACATCTGTGGCCTCCAATTGACCTCAGAATGTGGCCGCTCAGTTCTCTGCCATTGTGAACCTACCCTGGATTGATGTATTGCATGCCAAAATGCGCCATTTTGAGAACATAGCAACTTGAAAATAGACTCAAAATCACCTAAAAATGGTTATAACTCTTCGATAAAGGCTCAAAACATGTTGCTGTCTTCGGCAAAGATGTGTAATTTTATGTAATAAACAACTCTTTAGAGCATAGTAGGCCGCTAAAATGCTAACATTTTGAGATATCATCAAAAAAGTGCTTTTTGGACCATTTTTGCAAAAATGGCGTATATCTCGAGTAGATTAAGAGCTACAAATTTGGCGCCTTCGACAAACTTTCATGAAATTTTCCCCTCTCAACTTTGCCGAAGACACCAAAGCCCTACAACGTCATCCAACTAAGTTAGTTTTTGGTTGACACCCTGGAAGGTCGTCACCCTATATGTCAATAACTTAACCCTTATCAAGTACAACAACTCTTCGGAAGACACCATTTGGCTAGGACGTCAAATAAAGGAGTTATCAATTTATTCCACTTAATTTTGCCATTCCGAACACTGTGTATTGACGAAGCATTTTTTGTGGGTTTTTCATCCTCTTGAAATTTTGGTTTCGGTTTTGGAATGGTAATCATTTTTTCAACTGAATAGGTAGTTTATGCAACAAGTTGCAAAAAGAAGATTTTGTATCAGCACGAGTCGTACGAGGTTTACCGAATTGGATAAATATGACGAGTGCTGAAAAAACAAGTTTTCTAACGGTTCTAATGTTATTTGCCGTCAAACTCCAAAACAGTATCGAAAAGTTCAACTTTTCCATACAAGTGCTGCAAATTTAAAAGCGAAAAATATTTTGAAGCGAAATTTCAAACATAATATTTTTTTTTTTCATTTTTCGCAATGGGACCATCCATAAACCACGTGAAAAAGTTAAAAATAATCAAATTTTTCATTTCATCATAACTTTTTTTCTTCTTAGAAAATCGCCTGAGGACAGCTTTGTTCTTTTAAAAAATCAAAATATCGAAAAGTTCAATTTAATTATCAAGTTTCCTTTTTAATGTTGTATTTGATATTAAATTCTAAAAACCCATGTTGGTTTATTATTCAATTAAACTTATCTTTTTAGTAAATACATAACCAATTCACAATTTCGTATTTCTTATAATCTTAAAAGAATTTTGGATTTTTTTTTCTTTCAACTATGATTTAACCATAGTTTATTTTGATGTTATTGAATGTTCTAACAATAGATTTGGCACGAGAAGGAAAGGATATGAAAAAAAAACTTTGACAATGTTGATTTATTAATTTGTCAGTATTTTAATGTTTTAAATTTTATTGTAATGAAAAATACATTTAGCAACTTACTTCTTAATTTTATGTTAAATTTTAGAAGAGCCTAATTCAACAGCAAAACGCTATGAATATATTTTATCATATTTTTATAATTTCATTATCTGTTTGATATTTTTTTTGAATCAAACAAGGTTTATTAATTGTTTTTCATTGAACACGAGAGACGTTTGGATTTTATTTACTAGTAAGGGTTTTTTCCGATAAATGATAAATTGTCTATATATTTTAACCCAAACTAATAAAAAAGTTTAAGAGCATGGGGTGCCCAAAGTTTTCAAATGGCTGGCCAAATTTGAATCTCACATGAGCTTGCAAGCCAAACGTAAAAAATGTCCATAAAAAACATTAAATGCGTTATTTCAATCTATTAACTGAAAAAATACATGGTTTTTTTAGTTATGAGCTAATTGTAATTGAATTGAAAATTGAACAAAATATCACCAAATTATTCAAAAGATAGAAAATATTTTTAAACTTTTTGAGAAAAAATCACAAGTTTCCGGCTTTTCCCTTTTTTTGCAGATGCGAATTCCAAACTTTTTCCTGACTTTTCCGAATTGAGTGGCCTCCCTGGGTGGTCTATGTCAGCAAATATTTGTCCGATTTTCAAAATCAAAATCGAAATTTGTTGAGAATTTTCTCAGCTATCTGAATTAAATATTTTCAATGTTAGTGAATTGGAAGAAATAAAGCTTTTCAAATACTCCATAAAAAAATCATAGAAATCACAAGCTTTTTTGGTCTACCAAAACATAAACCAAAACTAAACCAAAAACTTGGCTAAAGACACCGAATTGATCCGAAATACTTTTACATCATGCTAATTTTCGAATATTACTTACCATTTTTGTATGGCCAACTCCCAAAATTTAATGAAGACTTTTATAGAAAATCCTTTTTTTTTTCAAATACAGACTTGATTATCCGAAGCCACCGGATCCGAAGATTATCCGGAGTTTCGATTATCCGAAGGTTATTTTCTTATTTTAAATATCAAATCCTAGTTCTGCGACCCCATTTTAGTCTAATTTGAATGGTTGATTGCCCTTTTTAATATTTCATCATCGCCATTTTGGCCGCCATCTTGGACTTAATTTTTTTAAACACTTAAGCTCAACAATCAAAAATAAGACAACGGATTTTTTTTTTCGTAATTTGATTATCCGAAGTTAAATTTTGCCAAGGCCTTCGGATAATCGAGTCGGACTGCATGGTGCAAAAAAAAACAATTTTTAAACAATTGAAAACTTTCCAAAAAGGTTCATGCAACTCGAGAAATACAAATAACACCCATTTCCTGGCTGCGTGGACAATTTCACAAATATATGCTTTAAAATAAAACTATTTTAGTCTTAGTCCGGAAGAAACAATATTTTTTTTTCGAAGAAAAAAACTCATGTTTTGAACAACATGCAACTTTTTTTTAAACTCATAATCTGGCAACCGATAGTGATGGGCACTTATGTGTAATTAACTTGATCTTTGGAGGATGTCGTGAATCTAAGGAATGGTGAATTTGATGATTTGGCAACACTGTTTTCAGATACCGTGACTTGAGTTAAAAATTTTAATGACGTTTTAAGACCAAGCGTTGTATGTTTGAATGAACCTTTTGGCCTATCATTATACAGACATCATTGATAACCTTACGATTAGTTATTAAGTTTGTTGTTCTGGCAATCCTGTCATAGGTCATTTTCGGTAAGTTCTACAAGAAACTCAGTCAATCCCGGACTGGCTTCATGCCGCGAGCCGAAATGTGCCGGGACGGAGGCATCTTGACGGACGAGCGTGAGGTGATCGAAAGGTGGAAGCAGCACTTCGACGAGCACCTGAATGGCCCAGAGGCGGAGTACCAGGGCGACGGGGGAAACGACGTCAGCGGTATGGTGGACGGCAAGGACGAGCCAGCACCCACGATGAGGGAAGTTAAGGATGCCATCAAGAAGCTGAAGAACAACAAAGCAGCGGGTAAGGATGGTATCGGTGCTGAACTCATCAAGATGGGCCCGGACAAGCTGGCGGCCTGTCTACACCGGCTGATAGTCAAGGTCTGGGACACAGAACAGCTACCGGAGGAGTGGAAAGAGGGAGTAATATGCCCGATTTACAAGAAGGGGGACAAGTTGGAATGTGAGAACTATCGAGCCATCACTATTCTCAACGCGGCCTACAAAGTGCTGTCTCAGATCATCTTCTGTCGTCTGTCGGAGCGAGCAAAGGATTTCGTTGGGACGTACCAAGCCGGTTTTGTGGAGGGGAAATCGACGACGGACCAAATCTTTTTGCTACGCCAAATCCTCCAAAAGTGTCGCGAGTACCAGATCCCGACGCACCACCTGTTCATCGATTTCAAAGCCGCGTACGACTCGGTCGATCGCGAAGAGCTATGGAAGATCATGTACGTGAACGGCTTTCCCGGGAAGCTGATCAGACTGGTGAAATCGACGATGGACGGGGCACGGTGCAGCGTGAAGATTTCGGGAGCGATGTCCGACTCGATCGAATCGCGCAAGGGACTGCGACAAGGCGACGGTATCTCCGGCCTCTGTTTCAACATTGGGCTTGAAGGTGTTATGAGGCGGGCGGGCTTCAACATGCGGGGCACGATCATCAACCGGTCCAACCAGTTCATCTGCTATGCCGACGACATGGACATTGTCGGCAGGACGTTCGAGGAGGTAGCCAGGCGGTACACCGAATTGAAGCGGGAAGCGGATAAGGTTGGATTGAAGGTGAATGTTGCGAAGACGAAGTATCTGCTGGCAGGAGGAACCGAGTCCCTTAGGGCTCGCATAGGACCGAGCGTGACGATCGACGGCGACGAGTTCGAGGTCGTGGAGGAGTTTGTGTACCTCGGATCGTTGGTTACGTCGGACAACAACTGCAGCAGAGAAATTCGGAGGCGCATCATCACCGGTAGTCGTGCCTACTATGGACTCCACAAGACCCTACGGTCTGGTCATCTTTCCCGGCGTACAAAGTGCACCATGTACGAAACGCTGATAAGACCCGTCGTCCTCTACGGGCACGAGACGTGGACGATGCTCGAGGAGGACCTGCAAGCGCTTGAAGTTTTCGAACGGCGAGTGCTTAGGACGATCTTTGGCGGCGTGCGTGAGAACACTGTATGGAGGAGAAGGATGAACCACGAGCTGGCGCAACTCTACGGCAAGCCAAGTATTCGGAAGGTCGCCAAGGCTGGCCGGATCAGGTGGGCCGGACACGTCGCGAGAATGCCGGACGCGCTGGATGCGCGCCAACCGAACCAGACTATCAATCCGGTGAAGTTGGTGTTCAATTCGGAGCCGGTTGGAACGCGGCGGAGGGGGGCGCAACGTGCACGGTGGTTAAACCAAGTGGAGGAAGATCTGGAAAGTGTGGGAGTTCCGAGTCGGAATTGGAGAGAAGCAGCCCAGAACCGAGTTAGATGGCAGCGCATCTGGAGACAGCTCATGACCCGCAGGTTGTTCGAGCAGTAAAAGTAAAGTAAAAGTAAAGTAAAGGTCATTTTCGGATTTGAAGGACATACAAACTCTGTCATAAGATATCATGGCTAAAATGAAATAAATGCGTTTATTTCCTTCGTAAATTGTTCGTACTACGAAAAGAGTTCAGTTTGGATCCTGTTTGACCCAGTGCCAATGGCTCAAAATACCTTAGCAAAATAGTTCTCTTGGTGCATTTCTGCATTAAATCTGGGCCACTCTAGAAGGCACTGCGCCTCGGAACCTGCAGTGGTCATAGTAATAGAGTCAAAGCTGTGCTCACTCAGGCAGGAGTGAGTAGTCAGTCTTTGAGGGCGCGCGGATTCGACGTCGTGAGAAACCAGTGTGTAGAAAGCGAACAGTACCAGCCAGGCAGTTCGAGGTTGCGCCGAGGAAAAGTGCATAAAGAACTGCTGGCTGCTGCTGCCGTTGAAAAGTACATAAGTTTCGCTGGATATGATATCTGTATCTTTAGAGAGTTGCTCGCTTTTTGTGAGTGTTGATACATAAAGGCCACACGAGTAATGTGTGTTTTCCGACCGTCCCTTCCCCTCTACCCCGTCAATCCAAAAGTGTACATAAACCGGGTGGTTCAGTTGCTGGGCTGGGAGCAACGCGGAGAAAGAGGCAAAATATGTATTTTGTGTACCCACCACCACCACCGCCGACCCCCGAGGTTCAGAACAGAACTTGGAGGACCGCGCGCACAGAACGGAAGGTTTGACGACGACGACGGGTTATAGGGTTGACGCCTGGGCCACGGAAGAATTATAAGTGAACAACTGGGCAGGCTGGCAAAGGCACGAGAATGTATAAAAAGTTCGAAAAGCGACCGAAAGTTTCGTTGCTGATACACAGTGGCCCTCGGTTTGTGTTTGTGACACACAAATTGGCTCTGTATTTGTGCATGTGTGCGGACCCACCTTACCTCACTCGAGAGTCCTCCCCGACTACGAGCAATAACCGAGCACTGACTGATAGTGGACTAAATTAGGGTGAACTCGGCGAATGTTGTTGTTGTTTTTTTATTTCTGCGGTAATCAACGGTAGTGTCGAGTAGAGTAGCTGCGCACAGCAATGTAAGACACTGCTGCTGAAACGCCAAACAATGCAATGTCAAGCTGGAAGGTCAAAGAAATGGTCGTCATCACCACGTACTTTCGTAACAGTTCAGGGGTTCAGTTTAATAGTGTGTTCTGGCGCTATCTTGTTCCCAGAAGAGCGGGGTTGTTGTGGCTGTAGAGGGACTTACGATATCCAGGAAAGTGGGTTTGGAGGAAATTTAAAAGGTTCATTCACAATGGCCACGATGTTTGCAACAAAGTTTGTGTGTATCGACAACTGGAATGACTCCGGACTATGCAGTCTACAAAATTCTACAAATGAACTAAATCAACAAACACAAATGAAATTTATTCTGAATCTGATCTCACCATTATCAACAACAAAAATAATACCACAAATTTGTCACAAAAAAGATCCGGCCCGGGCAGACGGTAATAACAAAACTTATGCCATTTCAATAACAAATACTGTTTTAAAAAAAAGAAAGTGTTATGGAATTTTCTTGCAAAATCAATTTTTGCATAAGAGTTTAATAACAGTTTATGTTATCATAACAAAATTTGTTATTGGTCTGATATTGGTTGAAAGCCAAAACAACTTTGGAATAACATTTTTTGTTATGGAAGAATACCTCTAACTGTTATTGAGATGATCGGATTAGTTGTTAAAATAACAAAAAATAGTAACAAAGATTTGTTCGAAGATTAACTAAAAGTTTTACTAGTCTGTTATTACAATAACAATTCAATAACAAAAAAATAATAACGACGAATAACAAATCTTGTTATAAGTAACATTAAATGTTATTGGCCTAGTATTTTCAAATATCAAAAAATGTTATTCCCAAATTATTTCCGTCTGCTCGGGGACATCATTTTCGCATGAACTTAAGTATAAACAGCAAGGGAATCACCGAGCATAAAATTTTCTTGCAAGGTTGTTGAATAAAACTTAATCTAAAAAAATAAAAAATAAACCAATTCTTATTACTTGTCATTGATTTACGACGTTTATCTGGTCTTCAACAATGTCTGGCCCAAATTTGGAACTTTTTTTATGGTCTGCCATCAAAAGTATCCTGTCTTTCAGAACATCGAAATATGAATTATTAACATTAATTCTACTGAGCAATTCTGTGAGATTTCGGTCATTCGATTTTTTTTGTATTTTTTAATCCGGCTGAAACGTTTTTGGTGCCTTCGGTATGCCCAAAGAAGCCATTTTGCATCATTAGTTTGTCCATACAAATTTGGCAACTGTCCATACAAAAATTATATATGAAAATTCTAAAATCTGTTTCTTTTGAAGGAATTTTTTGATCGATTTGGTGTCTTCAGCAAAGTTGTAGGTATGGATACGGACTACACTGGAAAAAATGATACACGGTAAAAAATTTTTTGGTGATTTTTCATTTAACTTTTTGTCACTTAAGCTTGATTTGCAAAAAAACACTATTTTTATTTTTTTTTATTTTTTGATATGTTTTAGAGGACATCAAATGCCAACTTTTCAGAAATTTCCAGGTTGTGCAAAAAATCTTTGAGCGAGTTATGAATTTTTGAATCAATTTTGATTTTTAAAAAAAATCGAGATATTGATCGCAAAAATTTTTCAACTCATTTTTCGATGTAAAATCAAATTTGCAATCAAAAAGTACTTCGTTGAAATTTTGATAAAGTGCACCGTTTTCAAGTTAAATCCATTTCTAGGTGATTTTTTTGAAAATAGTCACAGTTTTTCATTTTTTATAATTAGTGCACATGTTTGCCAACCTTTGAAAAAAAAATTGAAAAGCTGAGAAAATTCTCTATATTTTGCTTTTTTGAACTTTGTTGATACGAGCCTTAGTTGCTGAGATATTGCCATGCAAAGGTTTAAAAACAGGAAAATTTATGTTTTCTTAGTCTCACCCAAACAACTCACCATTTTCTAACATCGATATCTCAGCAACTAATGGTCCGATTTACAATCTTAAAATATGAAACATTCGTGAAATTTGGCGATCTTTTCGAAAAAATATTTAAAAAAATTTAAATCAGGACTAACATTTCAAAAGGGCATAATATTGAATGTCTGGCACCAACAAATTTTCTTCCGGATTAAAAAATACAAAAAAAAATCGAATGACCGAAATCTCAGAGAATTGCTCTATACGGACCAAACATAAACCACTTAGGGGGGGCGGCTCAGCGATTGTCCACACTCCATGCAAAAATATCTGTATTGTATGGAAATTGTCCACGAGGGGGAGGGCAATGTCTGAGATTCCAAAAAAGGTGCTCACGTGGTTCATGGATGGCCCCTTATTGCAATACGAGAATCAAATGATCGAGTTTTTTTGATACATTTCGAAAGTTATAATACTTTTTTTAAATGCTCCGAATTTTCACAAACTACGTATTTTTGAAAAATACAAAAAAATCACCAAATTTTTTTCCAAAAATATTCAAGTCTAAGTTTTTTTTAATCAAAATTGTTCGAGGATTTTTCACACATCGAAATTTTCACAAACCAACGTATTTTCAAAAAGTTGACAATATTTCAGGAATTGAATAAAATATATTTAAGTATGAAATTATCGGGAATTTTGCATAGATTTCGAAATTGATATAAAAACTTTTAGAATACTGAAAACAAAAACTACAAAACTACGTAGGGTAGAGAAGTCATCAATGAGACATGGGGAACAATGATAAAAGGGCTCTCAAAAGACGTAGTTTCAACCAATCAGGCTCATATTTGGGGGAAAGGTGTGTCTACTAGATACACGTCTGCCATAATAGTGGCTTTGGTTATGGAAGCTCCCTTGCAAAGTTATTCATACATGTTTGATTCTGGGGTGTAAAAGTAAATTATGACTAAAAATTACATTTTCGCTCATAGGCTGCCATTAACACAAAAACTAATATTTCTCCAAATTTCTTTCGTCATTTCACAGGGCATGAGTTGGGCTACAATGTCCTTTTATTAGGTTTGACCAAAATTTAGAATATACCCAGAATCCAGGGCTGTCTCATTGTTCCCCACTCTTTTCGGCCCATGGGTAACAATGAGACACTTTGATTTTTCTTCATTAAACTTTTCAAAATCTATGGAAATCTTTCAAAACATTAATTGGAAGTGATTTATGGCATATTTTTTTAGATTGAACTTCATTTAACCAAAAATATAAAGTTATTTGGTAAAATATATGGATTTTACAAAATTTAAATACTTTTTAGTATAACTTTTGTTAATTGAAGTTTCATGTTGACAAAATTGCTTGAAAATGTTCAAAGCAAGTCACCTGCAATGGAACAATATAAAAACATGATGTTTTACTAGAAAAGTATTGATTTTTGTAGAGTGTCTCATTGTTCCCCAGCTGTCTCATTGTTCCTGCCAAGTGCGTCTACAATGAGACAGTTGAATAACTCTGGCGGTAGACGTCAGATCCATCTTATATTTTGGTTAATGTTAGAACAAATTAAAAGAAAGAAAATGCAATAAAAAGCCCTTTAAAAAATGCTAATGAAAAAAATACAAAAATCGTTGAAGTTTAAAAACCAAAAGTGTCTCATTGATGACTACCCTATCCTAATTTTGAAAAAGTACTAAACTTTTTTTTTCAATTCGGGCATCAAATGATTGGCAAATTTTTTGTTAATATCTAAAATAATTATATTTTTTTAATGCTTTAAATTTTCAGATATCAACTTACTTTCGGAAAAAAACTCAACGTTTTAGTTATTGCAATATGGGTTTCCAATGAACGTGATTTTTTAATACTTTCGAAAGTAACAGTTCAACTCAAAAATTCAGTTATTGAAGTATAGGTATTAAATTTTCGGGAGTTTTTAATACTTTTCCAAAGTAATAATTCCTTTTTTTATTATTTCAAAATTTCACAAAACTACGTAATTTTGAAAAAGGAATAAAACAGAAAATTTTATTGCAATGGATTTTTTGAAATTTAATGGCTCTTCTACCATATATCCAAAATTTGATAAGCTCTGGTTTTTAGTAAAGCACGCCTCCCATATGCGGTGCTAAACCGAGTTATGACTGTACTCCAACTCTTCAGATTAGCCACATCGTCAAACTTTTTGACTCCAAAAAATCGCATGATAAATCCAAACAAATTACCGGCACGATTTTTTTTTTCAAAATATCAGTTAAAAAGTAGTCATAACATAGGATAGTGTTGCCAGCTGCTAGTCTCCCAATGTTAAAAGATCATTTGATAACTATCAAATTATGGGTCGCGAATTATCCGGAGTTGCTCAAGTATAAATATTCGGTTATCATACAGAACTAATTTTCGACACCTTTTTTACCCTCAATTTTGATTACTACTGAATGATTATAAACAAAAACTAATTGTTCCTCTTTTTCTTTTCATTGCAGGTACGTATCTGATCAACTGTGTTAAACCTTCGCTAAGTGACTAAATAATAGGTATAATGTGTAATTATATTACTAAAAGGATTTAACGATAAACTAAATCTGTCTTGCCATTTTGTACCAGACATCGCGTTAAACATTTTAATGGCACACAAGATGTTTATTAGGTAGCACTTGATTGAAACCCATATAAATCCGTAAATGAGCACTCTTTTTTTTATTGCCAACCAGTAGCAAATTACTCCGCAATTTGCTCTCAACTTGGACTGCTTGTGAAGTCGCACTTTGCAAGCTATTTAGTAGCCTCTTTCAGCTATCAGACTCAAGTATGCACACGATTGACTCAACGGTAGTCCGCGTTTGTGTGTGAGCTACTAGCGCCACAAGATAAGTGGAGTTCCATTGTCAATGGCTCCCGGGATTACCCTACCCTGCCGGTTGGTCTTATCGTGAAGTCAAACTGATCTCCAACCCAAAATGGCTACCTGGCTACGTGCGATTGAATCGTCTCGTCGCATAGATCATGATCGTCGTCGCTTGGGTTCAACCGTCTCGACTGAACTGACTGACTGTGAGAAGCTCGTTTACACGCGACTAATAGTGCTCGGAGTCGACGTCAATGATCTTTTTTTTTATTTATAATTCAAAAAGTATACGGTGGTGCGCGACCAGCGGGAGGAGGCCATATAGAAGTATTTGTACCTTTCGCGTGTACCACCCTGTACCTCCACTCTGGCCGACCAACCAACCCCGGTCGACGACGACGACGACGACGAGTAGATATTTGTTTCAAACCTGGACGAAATTTTTCCATTCAAGTGGTGGCTGAACGATGTGCTGTTGTTTGCCATTTGCCCAGCAGCAGCAGTCAGTCTTGCCTTGCCACATTATTTAAAACGAATAAAGCGAGGCGATGTCGAGAGTCGTTTTGTGGATCACCCTGTGCCCCTCCTCGCCAGTAAATATACCCGCACTCTCGTGTATGTTTACGTGTGGAAAAGCTTCAGATTGCTTTTTCGGTGAGCAGCAATTAGCCGTAGCTGCCTGCTCGAAACAAAATCTTCCGAAAAATCAATATCCACCTCGTCCTTCTTCAGCTCGACGTCGACATATTTGCTTGCTGATGTGTCAGTTTTGTCGATTTTGTTGTCTTTGCACAATCAGCAGTCAGCTTTTTTGTTTGTTGTTGGGACAGAGTTGATACAATTTACACATTGCCCTGTTGAAGTAAACGTCCATTCAACGGATGGGGATTTTGTTCAATGTCGTTGATTTGCGCGACTCAATTGGAACAGACGTGACTTTTTCGGGCTCGGCGTTGAACGTGTGTTACCTTATCAGTACAGCGGTGCACCGCAGAGGTAGTTCACTGGTTGAAGTTGAACGAGTTTGTTACTTTATTTGACGATTTTCGATGTTTGTAACAAAATTACATCCAAATTTAAGGTCTCCGATATCGGATGTAACTGTAGCAAATCGTAACACTGATTGAAAGATGGATGTTCTGTCAACACGAGATTTTTTTCAGTTCTGATTTCTTTTGACATCAAATTGTTCGCTCAACAGCATTGTCTTGGCGTTCTCGATTGCGAGATTCCTACTCGAAACTAGGTGTCCGAAGGCTTGTTTGTTGAGGCAATTGCAAACCTCTTTTTACACCTAAGCTTCCATCCACCAGCGACTCCACCGAGACAGGACCCAGGGAAACGACTCGTACACCTGGACTGAGCTAACGACCTAACCTTTTTACAGGTTAGTCCGGGGCCAACATTTACTTCCCCGTCCGACGGAAGGCGTGATGAGGAAAATCTCGTTTCGAAAAATGCCACCGGGACCTTCTGGGATCGAACCCAGGCCGACTGGGTGAGAGGCAACCACGCCTACCCCTACACCACCGATAGAAGTTTTGCAGCAAAGTTAAAAGACACATGTCGCCACCTATGAACAAGTAGCGTAAATCCATGATTTTTTGATAAAAATGTGTTTTTACCTTCAAAATCAACATATTTAAAAAACTTATGCCGGATTCAGATAAGAAAAATTATTTCCAACAATTTGGTGTACAAATTTCCAATATTTGTTTGATTTGTCTATGAGAAAACTGTAAATTTATAAAAAGACAGTAATTTGGTTACTTGGCAAGAAAGTTTGTCAAAAATCAATAAAAATGTTGAACATACGCAAACATATCTGTTATCAACTATATAACTGTTTATTTAATTGATATACACAGGGGTAATTCTCCGCCAACTCACACAGCAGTTGCCCCGACCCCTCTCCGATTTGCGTGAAACTTTGTCCTAAGGGGTAACTTTTGTCCCTGATCACGAATCCGAGGTTCGTTTTTTTATATCTCGTGACGGAGGGACGGTACGACCCCTTCCATTTTTGAACATGCGAAAAAAGAGGTGTTTTTCAATAATTTGCAGCCTGAAACGGTGATGAGATCGAAATTTGGTGTCAAAGGGACTTTTATGTAAAATTAGACGCCCGATTTGATGGCGTACTCAGAATTCCGAAAAAACGTATTTTTCATCGAAAAAAACACTAAAAAAGTTTAAAAAATTCTCCCATTTTCCGTTACTCGACTGTAAAAAAATTTGGAACATGTCATTTTATGGGAAATTTAATGTACTTTTCGAATCTACGTTGATCCAGAAGGGTCATTTTTCATTACGAACAAAATTTTTTATTTTGAAATTTCGTGTTTTTTCTAACTTTGCAGGGTTATTTTTTAGAGTGTAACAATGTTCTACAAAGTTGTAGAGCAGACAATTACAAAAATTTTGATATATAGACATAAGGAGTTTGCTTATAAACATCACGAGTTATCGCGATTTTACGAAAAAAAGTTTTGAAAAAGTTGGTCGTCATCGATCATGGCCGTTCATAGTCACCCGCGACAGACACGGACGACGAAACAAAGAGTAACGCAAAAAGTAACTTTTTCAAAACTTTTTTTTCGTAAAATCGCAATAACTCGTGAAGTTTATAAGCAAACCCCTTATGTCAACATATCAAAATTTTTGTAATTTCCTGCTCTACAACTTTGTACAACATTGTTACACTCTAAAAAATAACCCTGCAAAGTTAGAAAAAACACGAAATTTGAAAATGAAAAATTTTGTTCTAAATGAAAAAATGACCCTTCTGGATCAATGTAGATTCGAAAAGTACATTAAATTTCCCATAAAATGACTTGTTCCAAAAAAATTTACAGTCGAGTAACGGAAAATGGGAGAATTTTTAAAACTTTTTTAGTCTTTTTTTCGATGAAAAATACGTTTTTTCGGAATTCTGAGTACGCCATCAAATCGGGCGTCTAATTTTACATAAAAGTCCCTTTGACAGCAAATTTCTATCTCATCACCGTTTCAGGCTGCAAATTATTGATAAACACCTCTTTTTTCGCATGTTCAAAAATGGAAGGGGTCGTACCACCCCTCCGTCACGAGATATCAAAAAACGGACCTCGGATTCGTGATCAGGGACAAAAGTTACCCCTTAGGACAAAGTTTCACGCAAATCGAAGAGGGGTCGAGGCAACTTTTCCCGATTTCGTGTGAGTTGGTAGAGAATTACCCACAGGGAAACCAATTTTTTCGTGTTCCAAAACATGTTTTATAAAGAAATGTCCAAAATTTGATGTTCATTATTTTAAAGCAAATATTTTTCTCGTCTTTTGTAACCAATTTCATTAAGATAAGAGGTGGGCAAAAAAAGAGCGAGCCGCACAAAGAGCCGTTTCACTAAAAAAGAGCGAACGCACCATGGTTCGCAGAAAAAAGATTTTTAAACTTGTGTCTTTTTTAAGTTTAAAATATAATTTATGAATTTTCCAACAAATTTTGATTTTGAAGAATGAAAATATTATCCCAAATATTTCAATGCTTATAAATTAATGCAAAGTTTGTCAAAATTGTCCCACGGTGTTCTTTTTCAAGTTATTTAGAATACTATTTTCGGTCTTTGAAAGCTGAATCGACATTTTTCGTTAGGTGATGGTATTTTGCAACTTTCTCATCAATTTACATTGGAAGACTCTTGATAGCACTTGTGCCAATAATTGATCACCACATAAATGGTTCCAAACCCCATTTTTTCAGTTTTTCAAGTTTAGTTTGAGTGGTTTTCGGACAAAATAAAAATCTTTTACAAATTTGAATATGAATTTGAGCATTTTATAATGCCTAAGAACGAAAATTTCCTAGTTACTTTGGTTTGCGAAAGAGCCGTTCAAAAGTGCCGCACATTTTAATGAGCGAGCGAAAAAGAGCGGCTCCTAAAAAAGTGCGGTTTTGCCCACCTCCAATTAAGATTGATGCAGGGAAACGTGCACGCATCCTGGTGGCGAGTAGAAGCACTATGCGACGATGATCGAAATGACAGCGTACTTGGAAATTTTATTTTTTTTGCATTTTTTTGATTTTTATTTCATTCGAATATTTTTTTAATATCGATGAAAGTTATTGCAAAGTGTGGCAATCGCATAAACGAATAGAATGAGGTATAACGAATGCTTTTTAAGTGTGTATTATAGATGAAACAAACTATTAGAGACTATCAATGACAATAATTTTCTTGAAATTTCTTCAGTTATTCGATTTTTTCTAAAGATTTCCAAAAATCACCACAAAAGCGTTTTTACGGTCAATATTTTTGTCAGTCAGGAAGAAAAAAGATATTGGAACACTTTTACATTATGTTTGCTCATTACTATGTATTAAGTTTTGCAACATTTAACTCAAATTATCAAAAATATCGATCATCTTTTTAGAAAAATCGTCTAAATAAAATACCAGTCAAAATTAATCGCTACAATTCACCACGCATTATGATCGTTAGCGAAATTGCCACACTTTGCAATACCCCACTTTTCTGAAAATGTTTGATTTTTCATTATAAACGCATTTTTTCCCTTACAACTGCTCAAAATGTATGGGGGCTGTCATTCCGAACACCGCTGGAACAACAGCAAACCTAGCGGAAAAAATGTCGTCGAATTCTTTAATCGACATTCATTTTTAAATTTGTATTTTTTTATTGCCTAACAATGTTCTTTGCTATACTGGTCATGTCTGTAACATAACACCCTGCACCTTTTTTCAGAGCATACAAGTTTCAGACACATCACAAATTTCAAGATATTTTGCTCGCAGGTTTAGTTAAATGTTGATTTAATTTTCAATGTTCTATTCTGCTATTGTATTTAAGGTTCATTAAATTCAAAATAACCGCAAATTTAACAATTTTTGAGTTATTCCCCGCCAACTCGCACAGGAGTTGCGCCCAACCCCTTTGCAATTTATGTGAAACTTTGTCCTAAGGGGTAATTTTGGTCCCTAATCGCGAATTCGTGGTCCATTATTCGATATCTCGTGATGAAGAAACCCTTTTATTTTAGAAAATATGCAAAGACGTGTTTTTTCAGTACCTAATAATAGTCTGAAATAGTGCACCACTTTTTCACAATCTGCAATAACCCAGAATAGTTTTATTTCGCGTCGAAATGTGAAAATTGATTGAAGTTGTTCACAAATTATTCATTTGATATTTGCCGCGTAAAGCAATGCATGAGCTGTCATTCTGCCCAGACTGTTAGAGTTAGGCCTTTGGAAGGGAACCGACCATACTGGTCGTGCAACTGATAATGAAACCAATGTCAAAGCAAGATGGCGCCATCGCAGCGGTGATGGGTGTTAGGGTAGATGATCCTACTATTGAGCTGGAACCTTTGCAGAAGGTAGCCAATACCACCGCGCGTTCAAAGTTGGACATCAACGCGGTACGTTTTGGCTTTAGAGAGAGTTTAGTGGTGTGAGTTTTCGAAACTAATTGTCCGAGTTTCGTGGCGTTTTCCGCCTTCTCTCTGTCTCTCTCTCTCTCTCGGGTCGTACCGTACTTATGCATGATGGGGTTATATAAAAATAAGTACTCATAGGCCAGGAGAATTTGGTGGCAATGGCACGGGGCTTGGTGCAGAACTCAAACCAGCGAGCATAGAGATAGTCGGACGTTTGCACTGACTAAACCAGTCGGTCGGTCCGATGATGACTGAGGAGCACTCGAAAGGCACCGGGTATTAAAGTGTAACAAACACCGAGCTGCTGTAAATACATAGAGGCGAGAAGGTACAACCAGCAAGATATAGCCGCCGCAATCTGCCTTCATCCTCGCTTTTTTATATATGTATAATACACAAATATAGCCCGTTTTCTCCCCGTTTTCCGCCGCAGCTTCCCACACTCCTCGCTCACCCTCTCTTTCCCCCAAGGTTTTGCTGCTTTTCCTAGCCCTCGAACCTTTACTTCCGCTGCCAACCAACTTCCAGCGTGAATTCCTCCGTTCGTTTCATCTTCGTCTTCTTGATTTACCTTCAAACTTCTTCTTCCTCTAACCTTCTTCATCTTCGTTATCGCCACCCCGCGAGTGAGCATCTTCCACTTATCATATCGAAGAAAGAAAAGGCAAAAAAAAGCACTGCAACCGAACAGCAGCAGCAGTGTGGGGAGTTTCGGCCATTTTCCAAGATGGCCGCCAAATTGGCGAATTTGGTGCTGCACCCCCGGTCTCCAACAGCAAAAAATGGAAAGTTCAAACTCGTCGCCGTCGTCCGTCATCATCGGTGGACACTCTGTTTCAGTGTCGTGCGGAATGTTACGCGGAATCGAACGCGAAAATACGTCCTCTGCACTACATTATGGCTGGCAAACCTACGCGGAGAAAGTTGAATCATCTTCGTGGGTGCATAATTATATCGAGGTTGGACACGAGGAGGGTCAACGGAAGTGGTTGGGTTGATTCGACGAATCGCTCGGTTTTAGTCGACGAAACTTCGAGCTCGAATATCATCCCAGATCGACATTCACCTACGTTAAGATTACATCAAGTCGAAATAACTTCAAGGCTGTATTACCTCAAATTGACATTACCGCAAGTCCACGTTGAAATCACTTGAAGTTGGCATTACCACAAGTTTACATTATTAGTCGGATTCACCTAGTCGGGTGTGGGCAGACGTGTTTTTTCTGCTGTCGGTTTTTTTTTTACGATGAGCTTTAAGGAAAAAAAGGTTTTCTCAAGTTTTTGGATCAACGCGAACCTTTTTGGATTAGGCCAGTGGCCCAGAGGGCAGGACAGTGGCGTGGAAGAGGCACTTAGGAGCAGTTGGACGTGCTGTACGAGAAACCGCTGGCATGACGAACGCCATGAAGGCCACGATGGGTTGCGTGCCGGATATGTCCGCACTTCGAACCGGCGCTAGAGGGTTGCTTTAAGGTTTCGCGCTGCAAGCTCCTGCTCGTGGCCAAAGATCTGGACGGGTGAACCCGCGACCAGACACTTCACAAGGAACGAGCCCAAGGTTGGTTCCGTGGTGCTCATGAATCCGACGACCATCGAGGAGGAGGAGGAGTTTTACGCCCATCGGGATGTGATGGAGAATGGCACCAAGTTGACCGAGCTGCAGGCACTGCTGAATGACTTCCGGAACGTGAAGGCGTGCCGTCCCCTAGACCACAAGACTTACACGACAGTAGGTGCCTGCTGGCACTGGAGGGATAGATTGAGGGAGTGTCTCTACTACACTGGAAACTTAACGGTAGGGGATCAAGAGGGCTTTGTTCCTCCTCAGGTATGCATTTCCTTTTCAGATGTTTGAACTCAGCAGTTTTCTTAAAGGTGAGTCTGATTATTTTTTGCAATATAGAATAATTACACGTGCACACAACTAAGCAAAAAAAGTTTAACTTTTTAATTGTTTATACTTACCAGATATTGGTGATCTATGTTTTTACTTATTAATTAATATTATCTACTCTACCAACAGAGAGCGAGTTGTGGCGCTTTAACCACGGCATATAGTGTCCAGGGCATTCGTGGAAATACGATGTCCCATCCATGAGGGTCCCGGAGCACCAAAACTTCTTAGCATGGTGCTCCCAACGATTCATTGCCTAAACAAACAGGAACGTGAGCGGGAGATCCCCACGTTTCTTCCTCCCCTGTAGATTCAGAACTGTATTGTTGTTTGATCATTTATGCTCAAATTCAATCCAATTCAATGAATCATCTTTGCGGTAAACTTTACGCAGTAGGCCTGGCCGCTTTAACGTTTATGATGTTTCAATGCAATTTAATGCAATGGGGCACTGCAAATGTTAATAATGACAAGAAGATGCTAGGCGTTAATCAACCTAAGGCATTCTCCAGGATGCCCTCGAAAGACTGGCTGCGATAGGGTTAGATTAGATTAGATTAGATTAGTCGGATTCACCTAGTCGACATTACTCAAAATTGACCCTGCTTCTATTATTTCAAGTCGGCATTCTCCAAGTCGGAATCACTCTAGATTAGCCAAGTCAGAATTACTCCAAATTGACATTAGCCCAAGTCGGCATTATTCCAAGTCGACATTACTACATGTCAATTATCCCAATCACCATAATATTCCTATTATTGGTCGCAGTGGTATTATAGCTCGACAAAAAAAAACAGAAAAGCAAGTTGGAATCGCAAATTGACATTAAATCAAGTCGACATTATCCAAGTCGGTATATCTTCAAATTGATACTACTCTAAGTCGGCATAACTTTGAAATTAGCCAAGTCAGAATGACTCCAAATCGAAGCTACTCAATGTCGAC
The DNA here is from genome assembly GCF_016801865.2 of Culex pipiens pallens. Classification (NCBI taxonomy): domain Eukaryota; kingdom Metazoa; phylum Arthropoda; class Insecta; order Diptera; family Culicidae; genus Culex; species Culex pipiens. Next base: position 25,981,386 of record NC_068937.1, read on the forward strand.
ATTGGTCCAAGTCGGCATGACTGGGAGTCGGCATAATCCAAGTCGGAATCACTCCAAATTGACATTACTTCAAGTCGACATTACTTCATGTCTAAATTTTCTCAAGTCGATATTGTTCCAAGTCAGCATTATTCAAACCGGAATCCCCTAAAATTAACATTGCATCAAGTCGACATTAAGAGTCAGCATTGGCTTAGTCAGAATGACTCAAAATTTGCATATAAACTCCAAGTCGGCATTACTTCGAGTCGGCATCAATCCAAAGCGTCAAAACGATTTTCTTTTGATGAAGATTCTTCCTTTGCTGGTCCACGTGATTTGTGAATGGCTTCTTTCCAAATAATGGGCCATTTAAATATTACGTAACTCGTTTGCTGATAGGTGATCCGATGCCTCGATTATCCAAAGTTTCGATTATCCGAAGTTCGGATATCCAAAGCAAGGTTGTTAACGATAAAATTATCGAGGTTCGATAACGATAGTTTTATCGTTATCGTATGGACGATAACGATAATCTATCGTTAATTTTATCGACGATAACGAACGATAACTTATATTAGGTATATTTTTAAAATTGACTAAAACCAACTAAATTATGTTGAATTTTCAAGCTTCCTCTTGGTAATTTTTTTTAATAATATGGTAAGATTCAACGTATAAATACCAAATAAAATAAAAAAATACCGTTTTTTTAAAGTACTCAAATTTTCATAAATTTCAATATGGGTATCAAACGATTCGAAATTTTGCATGCATTTTCACTGTTTTAGAGTTTTTTGAATGAAATACTAAAATTTTCACAAAATACCGTATTTTCTCGAAAATACTCAAATTTTCATAATTTGCAATATGAGTATCAAACGATTCAAAATGTTGCATGTATTTCAATTGCTTAAGATTTTTTTTAATGAAATACTCAAATTTCACAAAATACCGTATTTTCTCGAAAAAACTCAAATTTTCATAATTCGCAATATGGGTATCAAACATTTCGACAATTTAGTGTATTTTAACTGTTTTAGAGTTTTTTGAATGAAAAAGCAGATAAAATTTCGCTTCGTTTGATACCCATATTGCAAATCATGAAAATTTGAGTACTTTAAAAAAAAATACGGTATTTTGTGAAAATTTGAGTATTTCATTCAAAAAACTCTAAAACAGTGAAAATGCATGCAAAATTTCGAATCGTTTGATACCCATATTGCGAATTATAAAAATTTGAGTATTTTCGAGAAAATACGGTATTTTGTGAAAATTTTAGTATTTCATTTAAAAAAAACTCTAAAACAGTTAAAATACATGCAAAATTTCAAATCGTTTGAGAGCCATATTGCAAATTATAAAAATTTGGGTATTTTCGAGAAAATACGGTATTTTGTGATTTTTTAAAAGTATTTATGCTTTGAAACTTACCATACTACTAAAAAAATATTAACTTAGAGGAAGCTTGAAAATTCAACATAATTTGGTTTTAGAAATATACTAAATATAAATTTTCGTCCGTTATCGTCGATAAAATTATCGCCGATAGAATTATCGGAATAACGATAACGATAACCATTATCGTTATCTTCCAGACGATAATATTATCGACGATAATTCTATCGATTTACAACCTTGATCCGAAGGTTTGTATAGGACTTCGGATAATCGAATAACGAACAAAAAAAAATCGATTTTTTTCTTTATCTTGTTTTAAACACCAAACTCGTGTTTTGCAACCCCACTTTAGTCAAATTTGAATATTGGCCGTCCTCTTGGATTTATACATTCTAAACCACTTTAGCGTAGTTTAGGGGTCACTCTTAAGCTCGACAATAAAAAATAAGACAGTTTCCGAGGTTTCGATAATCCGAAAATCCGAAATTTTTCCGAGACCTTCGGCTAATCGAGTCTGGACTGTATTTGATGCATTATTGAAACTGCTCAAGATTGTCTGTCAAATCTCAGTGACACTAGTTGACTTGAGGTCCCACGCTCTAGCAGTGCAAGCAACTGTCACACTCTACGCCTTTACAGATCTTGAAGATCATAAAAGCGTCCACTCTTTTTACCCCTTTCCGTCCATGGTGACCGAACGGTGTGTGTGTGACCCTCTGCTGGACACAACCGCCAGAACCGGTTTTACACACTCGGGCTTCCTTCCTCGCTTTTTTTTTCACTCCACTTGCGCGCACATTTTTATTTACCTTTCATTGTCATTAGCGTCATCGCAAGCCCCGATATTGGCGCGGCGCGATAAACGTCAGCTTAGCCGCCATTATTCGCGCAACGTCAAGTAATTGACAGTTGATCAGACAACAACAAAAACAACAAAACTTATCGTTCCGTTAGGGCGGTCTAAAAAAAAACTAAATTGATACGAGAAAGCGATCAAGTCCAAACCAAATTGGCGATTAATTGCCACTTTAATTGCCCAAGTGAGTGGAGGAAGGCGATAAAAAACACACACCAACACAACCTTAGTCGTCGTCGTGCTTTCCTTTAAGAAGAAACCCCATAAAACGAAACCAAACCGCACACACCCAAGAGAGGTGGAACTTCTGGTTGTGACCCGACCCGAGAGTCGGTGACTCAATTATGTGTTGTGCCGTTTTCGGTGAATGCACAACACCACCACTACAAGTGTAAAACACGCGGGGTTGTCATTAAATTTACATTTTTATAATCCCTCAATCGAGCTTTCGCAACGGCCTAGCAAATTATCGTTTATCTGCCAAATTGTAGTGACAACTAAACGATCGGTAAATATCGTTTTATGGCCACTTGGCAGCAAGACTTTAACACGACTCAATTGTGGTGTTAATATCAACGGGCTTGTTCGAGCGAAAACCTGTCAGGTTAGAACATAAAATCTGCTACCTTTGGTTGAATTAATTATAAAAAATATCATTCGCGTTTTGTCGCATGACAGCAAGGGGTGCAGATTAGAAAAGGCCAACCGACGAACAAGATTCTCTCTTGTTCAGGATAGAAATGACACCAAAAGGTGAGATTTTTTCCGCGTCAACGCCCATGTTTGTGAATTGCCAAACAACAGTAATAATCGTTTGTCGAAAATTACAACAAGTTTTATAAATGTAATATGTCACAGGAAGATACGTAAAGTCATCCTCTTTGGTTTGAGGGGTCTTTCGTCAAATTTGGTTGAAGTGGGTCCAAGATATAGGCGTTCAAAATCTTTCACTTTTTCGTTTCACCAGTTTCTTATCAAAATTTTAACGGATTAGTGTCTGTCAAAAAGCGTATTTTCACCTAAAATTTTCCGCAAACAAAGGACCCCCCCTCCCCTCTCCGAGGGGCCGCCCCGCTAATCTGATAATCTCTACCTCAACAAGGGACACCAAGGTCGCGGGCGCGCGCTCTCACCCGTCCCGCGTCAACCAATCATTAATCTTTGCCTAGTTGGCCGCGCAGCAGGCCATGCTCTCTCTCCCGACGACGACGAGTCAACTCAAGTTGCATTCCACGCCACCTCTCTCCCTCGCTCGCTCTCTCGTGCGCGCGGTTTAATTCTAGAATGGTTTCATTACAAGCCGCAGTCTATTTATAACCACCGCCACAGCATGCCATGAGCGCCGACTCGACGACATTCGTCGTCGACACGCACCGAAACGTGAGAAAGAGAGAGAGGGGGATGACCGGCGGAACGACCGCCGGCGGCGGTCCCAAGAGAGAGAAAGAGAGAGCGTAAACACAGATTAGCGAGAACGTAAACAAACATTCGACGCGCTGACTGACTGATAACCACGCACCAACACTAGCGGAGCGATCATATGGTCCGGTAGGAGAGAGGAGAGCGAGGCTCTCGGCGAAAGAGCGAGCGAAGCGAGTAAAGAATGATGACGACATCGTGACAGACGAGGAAGAGAATGAGCGCAGGGGGTGAAGGCAGAGAGAGCGTGCGCGCTCGATGATGATGTGAGTGCGGTCGGTGCAGACATGCATGCAATTCACACATATTTTTCACCCCAGAAGGTGCGAACGAAGGCACAAAGCGGACCGGTTAAAAAGATTGGCCACGGTCGGACGCTCGCGCACGTTCACACGCCGATCTTGATGTCGGAAGTGGTGATTAAATTGTATTCATTTTGAATATTTGTTTATGATTTATCTACAATTATGCAGAAATCTTTAAAATGACAATTTCAACAATATTTGAGATTATTTTTTTTAATGAAATCAGCATTTTACTCTTGAACATTTTGTCAAAATTGCTAAAACAACATTTTTTGCCTAAACACATCCTCTGGGTGTAGACGAAACAGCCGCGAGAGCAATCCTCTCCCGAAATCGGCTTCTTTCTCTTCTCCCTATTTCGAAGCGAGTGCATGACTGATAACAGAGCCGCCGCCGACTACGACCGCGTTCGCAACGGAATGTAAATTTGATTTGCCATTTTTTTCTCTCTCTTGCTTCCTCGTGTTCGCCTGTTGTGTTTCTCGCTCCGCGTCTCGCCTACTCTTCCGCGCGCTCACGCAACATTGCGGTGCATTGTCAGTCGGTTTAGAGTTTTCGCCTCGCTCCCTCTCTTGTTTCTTTTTTTTTGTTCCTCCACGTTGCCTCGCGTCCTCTCTTGGTGTCGTCGCACCATGCTGCCGCGTTCTTCGTCTAATACGGCTGCTTGATTCTTTCCTTCTTTCGTCGTCGTTGTTGTTGTTTTTTGCTCTCTCCGCTTCGCGGTATAATTCGACTCTCGTGTGTTGATGTGCGCACTCACTCATATAGTCGTCCGAGAGCTTTTATTCTTGTCGGGTCGCGTCGAGAGTTTCGTCGTCGTCTTCTCCGCCGCCGCGCCGTGTTGTGTGTCTTGTGTATGTGTACACAACAAAGCGTGCACTCTGTGTTTGCTGTGTGTTTTGCCCGGAGGATTTCGAGGGGGTGCTGCACCACTCTCAGATCTGCCAAGTGGCGAAGCCCGAGCGCCGTCTGTTCTTGAATTACACAGACTCGGTCGTGTCGTGCACGTTAAATTTAATTCACACACATTTTTTTTGTGCTGCCTGTGCCCGGTTCTCTCTCATCTTCGCCTCTACTTGGTGATTTTCGGCTTTGCGCTTTCTTGTTGTTGCTCGCACAGCCTGCTGCGAGCGTTAGCGCGTGTGTGTGTGTTTTGTACAATTCATTATTGACTGGTTGATGGTGTGTCGCCATATTGGAATTTCGGATTTAGTGCGGTGCTGCGCGAAATGGGCCAATCGCTCCAAGTGGTCCGGAAAATTTCCTCCGCGCGGAAAGTGACAGTTTGTTGTGGTCGCCGTAGTGTACAGTGAAGCCCCCGCCGCACACAAGGAGGGACCTCTACTGTGGTTGTATCAGTGTCGGTCGGAAAAATAGCTGTGTGCCTGCTACGATAAAGCAGAAAATATCAAATTACTCGAAAAAAAAAACCGACGATCACTGACGGGCCCATGTGTGCCTGCAGTGAGCGATGAATTGTGATAGTATTGGTAATTATATATTTTAACAATATTTATTTACGTCCAGTTCACACGAACCATAAATTTCCACCGAAAAAAAGGCAAACGGAAAAATTTCCACCACAAAAAAGGACGAAAAAACAAAACAGTGGTGCGCAATCACGTTCCGTCTCGTCTTTGAAGAAAAATCGACGTCGGCCATATTTGGATTTTCTGTGTGCACGGTGTGTTGAATGTGCAAGGCGAAAAAAACGGCACACGGAGGCGCTCGTGTCCGCGCTGAATACGAATGAATATCAAGTATATACGTATAAATTGTGTATTTGTTTCTTGGTAATCAAACTCGACCCATGGAACGACCGCACACAGCAAATACCCGAGGAGAGTCCCTCTGCTCGAAGATCGCAGGGCGAGAATCGCGAGAGCGAGAATATTTAAGAGAGTCGAGAACCTGCAGGATGGACTCGCCGTCGTCGTCGTCGGCAAGAAGGTTTTGTTTTGTACAGTCAGCGAAAAAAGGAATTGAATAAGCCGCGCGTACCGTAATTGTGGTTGCCCTCGACAAGTGTGGACACGGCGAGAAGAAGGGGCGAAAACTTTACGTCATAGCGAGCGGTGTCGCGATGGTAATCTTGAAATTTTCATCGAGCTCGTAAAAGTGATGATCCAATCGAAATGTCAGCGCGGCGTGGAATCGGCCGTGAACATCGGCTACCAACTTTTAACTCAACTCGAAAGGGATATCGACGGACTTCACTAATGACATTTTTCTCTAATTTTTCAGTTTAGACCTCAAGATCTGTTACTCAAGACTCTTCAGTTGATACCTCAAGACCTGTTGCTCAAAAACGATCATCGACTACCAAACAGCACTAAAGACTTTTTTCAGTTGACATCTCAAGATCTGTTACTCAAAAATGAACATCGAAATGTATTCAAGAATCCAGCTGACAACACTGCTGTCCAAATGAAACTTCTCCCAAAAAGACTCCTGAATACATAATAAGGTCATCGGATAGCAGTGAAAATGGGCACAAAGTGTTTTCCAGTCGAGACCTCAAGAACTGTTACTCGAAAGGAGTACCGACTGTAAACGAAAGTAGTCAAGAATCCAGCTGACGACTGATACAACTTCTTCTAAGAGAATCTCGAATACATAATAAGATCATCGGATAGAACCTCAATCATTGTTACTCATAAGGATCAGTGTCTACCAAAGCAAGACATTCAAGGCTCTAGCTGACAACACGGCTTTGCATAAGATACTTCTGCTAAGAAGACTCCTGAATACATAATAAGATCATCGGAGAGCAGCGAATTGTGCTAAAATGTGTTTTTCAACCAAGACCTCAAGATCTGTTATTCAAAATTAACATCGACTACCAACGAAAAGTGTTCAAGAATCCAGCTGACAACCCTGCTATCCAAATGAAACTTCTCCCAAGAAGACTCCTGAATACATAATAAGATCATCGGATAGCAGAGAAAATGGACAAAAGGTGTTTTTCAGTCGAGACCTCAAGAACTGTTACTCGAAAGGAGTACCGACTGTTAACTAAAATAGTCAAGAATCCAGCTGACGACTGATACAACTTCTTCTAAGAGAATCCCGAATACATAATAAGATCATCGGATAGCACCTCAATCAGCTCAGTGTCTACCAAAGCAAGTCATTCAAGGCTCTAGCTGACAACACTGCTTTGCTTAAGATACTTCCCCTAGGAAGACTCCTGAATACATATTAAGATCATCGGATAGCAGCGAATTGTGCTAAAGTGTTTTTCAGCCAAGACCTCAAGATCCGTTACTCAAAAGGAACTTCGACCACCAAGGAAAATTTTTGAAGACTCTAGTTCCGACACCTGAATACATCATAAGATCATGAAGAAACTTCTCCTTTGAAGATGCCTGAATACATAATAAGATCACCAGATAACAGCACAAAATATTTGAAAGTCTACCAAGGAACTGTATTCAGGACTCCAACTTAAGATCCTCGACCCCTGTTGCTGCTTCTTCTAAGGAGACCCATCCTAAGAAGAATCATCGAATAGCAGTGAAAAAGCAAAAACGTTATTCTGCTAAACAAAAAGAAAAGATCATCCAAGCGTTCAAATCCAATTCCCTTAAGAAGACTCCTGAGTATATAATCCAACCATCGGAGACTAGCTTAAATTGTTAAAAAATATTCCGGCAAAAGACTAGGCTACTCGATGTCGACGTCCGTGATTGGGAAACGCATGAAATCACACAAAAAAAGGATTTCCTCCCGCACAACCCGCAAAACCGCAACCAAGCGCCTATATTTAACCACCACTTCACGGCCCGCTGGGAACCACTACCCGATTATCTAAATATGGCCGCAATCGGAAGTTATCATGTAGCGGCGCAAAACTAGTTCAAACATTATTCAGCTGTCTGTCAAAAACTTCTCCGGTTCTCCACTCTCTTCTGGTTCCATCCGCACCGCACCACTACCACTCGAATTCGTTTCGTAGTGTTGGTACCATCCGCGAGTGCCTCGCGAGTTCTCTCACTCTCTCGTCGTTCCATTCAGCGCCGACCAGCTGTTGATGGTCCGTGCTCGTGTGTTGGTGAGTTCCTTGCACCACCACCGACGGAGTCGGTTCACAAATTTATGAATTAAAAGTCCCGATCTCGGCATTCCGCCGTCTGGTTCGGTCTGGTCTGGTCGTGTGTCTGCCCCCTTTTGTTTACTGCCCAGCCGGCGTCAACAACACGCACACTGATGCATACACTATCGTAGCAGGCGGAGAGGAGCGCTAGCGCTCCGGTGTTGTGTTGTCGGCCTACTGTGTTCTGCTTCTTCTGTCAGTGCTTCGAGAGCCGATTCGGCTCGGAAGGTGTTTTCCCGTTTGTTTTTTTCGTTCTTTCTTTCGTTCGCTCGCTGCTACCCTTCTCTTCCCTTCCGCTCGCGATGACGCATGCCTTTTGCCAGTGCTGCTTTTGTTTTGATTGAACACCCCTCGTTTTCGTGTGTCTGTGGCCTACTGCTGCTGGGCTGAGCTGAGCTGAGGCTGAGAGGCTGTTCGTTCAAACAAATTAGCGAATTTCAAGATAGCGATCGGGGCCGGACTCGACTCGGCCGACCTCCGCTTCCCGGAGTTCAGCTCTGTGCATTTGGCAGGCAGGTTTTTCGCTCGCCCGTTGCTTCTTCGTAGTTGCGGATGCGTCGTTACGACGTGTGGAATTCGATGTTTGTCTCTCTTGGGTTGACGTGACGTTACACAGCGCGTTGTCGAATGCTTGTCGCGCGAGGTGAGAATCGGTCAAAATTGAATTACGCTACCAAATTTGTCTATTTTTAGACGCATTGAAGACGGAGCTGGGGCTCAAAGATGGCCGACGAGGTGTTGAGCGTTCAATTGACGTTCGTAGATTTTTGATCGCCGCTGTCGAGTTGTTTTGAGTACGACCTTAACCTTGGCTTGGAATGCTGCAAGATGGTGTCGAATGACTACATTTTAAGCAAATCAGTTAATGATTACTTCAAGAACGAGCAGGATGAATTGTTTGTTTACATTTCGTCTTTGGTCCACAGACATTGTAAAGTAATAAATAACAACCCTAAAAGATCTTTTCAAAATCGTCTTGTCATCATAATCATAATATTTACCTTTTTGACAGATCAATTTTTCGAGTTGAAAATAGGAAAGCAGTCTTATAAAGAAATGAATTCCTGAAGAACTATCAATTTTGACAGTTGTCAGTTTGTCGCTCTTTCCCAATCTTTTTAGCAGATCATAATATTAACCGAACCTGTCAAAACATGTCATGTTGCTGTCGGATTAAGCTACGAATATAAAGAAAAAGATTTCAAAACAAAATTAGGTCTTTTTTGCCTTATGAACGAACAATTTTGACAATTCTCCAACTGGTCACCCTGTCCCGATCAGTTCAAAGTTCACGATGTGTACACATCGCAGTAGCCATCATCACTTCATCCTCATGATCAAACGGTGCAATGTTGCATACATTGACACACACCATGTAATGTGACAAATAAATCACCCATGACTAAAAAGAAGACCTTGCTCATGGAGTTGAGCAGGGCTAGCTTAATTACGTCGTACTATTTATCGAGATAAATTACGACACAATTGAATAGTGATTATTCAGTGCTGCTCGATGGAACTGACGTGATTTGATTCTAAATTTATTGTTTTTATTTATTTTTTAAAGAAAAAAGCGTGATAAAAACAAAAAGAAAAGAAACATTCTGAACATAAAATTTAAAGTGACAGTTGTTTGTTTTGATTAGAAAAATGTTTTTCAATCAAAATTTTCAAATTAAGGCAATGTTTTCAAATAACAAAAATACTTCCTCAATAATCTTAACACTGATCTAAATGGTCTAAAATTAGCATCAACACAACAACAAAGTAGCAACAATAGCTCTTATTGACAACAATCTGGCACCCCTGCTGTTGGTGGTGGTCGCAACACACATATTGCACACACTGCGGAACCACATAAATGTATGTAAAGGTGATTGGTAGCACGCGACTTACTCTACCACAACTGAAAACAGCCGAGACGTCAAAACACTGCACGCACACTACGATGAGTCGCGCTTATCACGTGCAACGCGACACAACCGGCGCGCACGATGAATGAACTCGGTGTTGCGCGACGGGAAAAGTGTTGCGTATCGATGATGTCGCGTGACAACTGTTTGAAATCGTTTGTTGACAAAATGTGACACATATCTTGACTTGAATGTTTTATTTTGTTCTACATTGTCATTAAAGTTACGCACTTGTGACATAAAGTTCATGATACATGCTTCCAGTGCGACATCACAGTCATTGATGCAACACAACATCAATTACAGTCACAGCGATGTATTGGTGAGCGCGACCAGATCTCACGAGTACAAGCAAAAGCGATCCAAGGTTACTGTAAGACAGGTTGGGCTGTTTTTGTAAGGCTGTATTGGTGCCAACACGGAGAAAAAAAGAAAATGTCAATTTTCGCATGAAATTTAATTTTTCTTCATTTTTTATCTCCGTGCACATTCGGCGACGAACACTGTGACGTCACAAAGTTTGTTTTTCATTGAAGTTCAGTGGCAGATGGGCGATTTGAAGTTGGTTTGGACTAGTTTTGAGGAATCTATGGCGTGATTATGGCCATTTGCGGAGTGATTATTAATTTGACGAACCGGAGACGGTTGCGGTGCTGTTTCCTCTCTCCACTTCCGGCAAAATTCAATCCTTCAGCAAACAGGTAGGTAAAACAGACTAAGATTAGATTCGAAAAATAATTAATACAATATTATTTTCATTATTCAGCTGTGTCAATCCGGCGACCTCGCCGAGTGGGTCGAGCGCCTAACCGCGGAGGTCAAACCGACGTGCGTTCCAGCCATAATTCCGGACGAGATCAAGCTGCAGTTTCCCTTATTGGCCAAGTACAAATCGAGTCATCAAGTACGTCCCGCCGAGTCTGAGCACCACGATGAAGAAGGTCAAGAAGGTTGAATAGCTGGCAGAACCGAGGATCAAGTGCAAGAAGACCCCACTCTACAACCTGAAGTTTTTCATTCTTCGCAAGACGGAAACGCCCTAAAGGGCGAGATCCTCAAACTGGGCGGTAAAGTGGGCACCAAAATCACCAACTTGTTCGCGGCCATTATCTCGACCCCGGCAGAGGTTGAACGGATGTGCAGTCGCATGCAGGAGGCCAAAGACATGCAGATTCAGGTCGTGCCAGAAGATTACTTCGAGAATGCCAAGGCAGGCGGCGAAATTTCGTACATCACGAGCAAGTCCATCTGCGATTGGGTCTCCAATCCGCACAGCCGAATCCCGTATAGAGGGTGACGAGCGGGAATTCCCGGGAAAAATTTCCCGGGAAATCGACCATTTTTGGACCTCTCAATTCCCGGGAAATTCGGTCGAGACTCCCGGGAAATTTTATACTTATAAATATTCAAGCAAAATTATATAAACTAATCAGAAAATTATTTAAAAAATTCTAAATTGCTTAGAGCATTGGAAATTCAATGTTTGATGTACAAGGTTTGAATAAACCATTGCTTCTCTGATCTTTTTATTCAGAATGTTTAAAATTTAACCTATCAAAAATTTCAATAACTATAATTGAGAGAAGCCAAAATAATTGGACCCCAACATTTTTCTTGAAGCATACTTAGCAGTTACTCCCAGAAATGAAATCAAAAGTTGTTTTAAATTATTTTTATTTATTGTTTCTAAGAGGGAAAAGCTTTTTCAAAATAAGTTCAATTTTGATATCCTATCTTGCAATCCCCATATGTTTTTTTTTTTTAATTCGAAGTACCTAAGTTGATTTTGCTGTACCAAGGTTAATTCTTTTTTGATGCCGATAAGTTGTTTTGTGATTCACGTCAACTTTAATATTCAATTATATTTTGGATAAAAACACTCTGTCAATCTTTGTAAAGTTAAGGTCCACCAATTGTGAACATTCGGATTTTCCTGATAACTGTAAATATTTCTTCAATGAATATTTACAGTTGACCATAAAAAGAAAAAAAAAAGTTCACATTGTTGTTTTTAGTCGTTGTTTATCATATTGCAAATATCCCGATACTGGGAAATTATATATTAGCTATTGTTTTACTTCACAAACATCTAATAACAAGTTCATGCAACAAGCTTGTGAAACTTTTGAAAAATCACTCAGTGCGAATAAAGATTCGTTAACATTTTAAACTACAATTTTGAGTCCTAAAAAGCGGAAGAATCAATCTTATATTTGCAGATTCTGTAAAAAATCAAAAGGTAGATATAGTTCCTCAGATAAAGAGGATACTGAAGTTTTATAGAATAAGTATGAATTGAATGTAACTTAATTGATTAAAAAACAATATAATTACAATTCCTTTTGAATTATTGCCACTATTGCCATAGAAAAAAAAAATCCCGGGTCCCGGGAATTCCCGGGAAATGGTTAAATTCAACTCTCGATTCCCGGGAAATTGAAAATCTCGAGAATCGTCACCCTCTAATCCCGTAGGATGAAGAAAAGTTCAAATCGAAGAAGATTATCTACACCAAATCCGCCCCGTCGAAGGTGACGCTGAAGCTGAAGGGTGGTCTCGCGGTCGATCCCGAATCCGGGGTGGATGAAGTCGCTCACGTCTACAAGCGGGAAAGGTTAATTTTCAATTTTAAGCTCAACAAGGTGATACTCAAACGGAGAATTGCTACTTCAAGATGCAACTGCTGGAGGCGGACATAGGCAACAAGTACTGGGTGTTTCGCGCTTGGGGCTGTACCGGAACCACCATCCAGTTGACGGTATCAACAAATCAAAATAATTTATTTCCGACTTATTCCTCGTTTTAAACAAGTCTAGTTTTCTATGTTGGATGTCTCTCAATTTGATAAAAAAAAATAAATAAATTATTCGCTCTACAGCATTGCCTGGGCATTCTCGATTGCGAGATTCTTACTCGAAACTAGGTGTCCGAAGGCTAAGCTATCGACCTAACCTCAAGGTTAGATCGGGCCAACATTACCATTACTTTCCTGTCCGACGGAAGGCGTGATCAGACAAATCTTGTCACAAAATTTGCCACCGGGACCTTCTGGGATCGAACCCAGGCCGACAAGGTGAGAGGCAACCACGCTTGCCCCTACACCACGGGTCCCAGGTAATTAACAAACTACATTCCAAATCCCTGCGACAAAAGTTGTACCACAGAGTAAGACAGAGTCACTACTGCCATTTGATTTTTGGTTCCACTTTGTGGTACATCGCAGGTACATCGCACGCCTGCACCAGCAAACCTTATGGAGCCAAAAAATAAAATGACATTTCTTCGGACTGCTCGCTCTGTGTTACTCTGTGGTTGTACTATCATTGCAGTCCAAATTTAGTCAATTTATATATTTTACAAGTTCTTCCCGGCAAACTTCGTCCCGCCCTTTTTTGGTTTCCTGACGTTTCTCGCTTGTTTGCTAATTCAGCCTCCTGTGATCAAAATTTGATTTTACGCAGCTTTTCCCATACAATCTGCAGATTTTCCGGAATCGGTTCCAGAGTGGCCAAAGTGTCAACTTATTAGCGTAAAAACCTTCCCTGACCTTATACGAACCCAACGCAGCAAAGAGCGCTCCGATCTGACATTCCATGTTCAACTGATACGCGTTCGAACAAAACCATCGAAATTTTTTATATATATAATAATATAGATGTAATCAAGAAACACTCATTTAATGCTTTCAACTACTGTATATACATGCTTTTTATTGTTTTAATCCATTTAATCTCGAAAATCACCGTTTAATTTAAAATTGGTCAAATTTTCATTCAATTTCGTATACTAGCCATAAGAAACGAGAGCGTTGTGACGTCACCACTTGAAGCATCGCAAATGTTGACACTTTTTTGCTTACTAATACTTAACCAACACGCTTTCAGCCCAACCTTTCTTACAGTAACCTTGACTGTATGTTTGCTTTTGAATGTAAAACAAAAACCATCATCAAGCGCCTATTGCTTGTTTGTGTGAGTGCGATGATGATCGTGCTGCTGCGCGCACCAAGAAATAGAGACTGCGACTGCATATCGCACACGTACATGTATGTGTGTGCGTATTAATATGAATCGGGAGGAAGACACACGAAACAAAAAATACAGTTTTAGAGACCGTGTCGTCCACCGCCACCGCCGTCTCCGTCTGTGTGTTTGTGTATATTTTTCTTTTCGCCATTTTGTTAAATAATTTCTACGGAAATCCAAAGAGACAGAGACGACCGACACACACGGCTGTGATGGTCTCGCCGTCGTGGTGATACATACTTTGGCGTGTGGCGCTGGCTGGTGTGTGTATGGGCCCTCTCTCGGTGGGTAAGTGGAAGTGGAAAATCTTGGCCATTTTTTCGGGCACTTTTCTTCGCCCGTTCCGGCAACCGGAACCGGAAAAGTGACCGTCGGAGGTACTTTCGTGAATTCCGAACCCGGGGCCACATCCGGAACAGTCGTGGTCAAACTTGATTAAAGGACATTGGTGTGACCATCGGTGTGTATGTGTGTGTGTGTCAGCGTACGCAATGGTAACCCATACAGAGAGCAGGAGGTCTTCACGATTATCCTGTCTGCAGGACAGTGCGGAACGTCAAAATTGACACAAAAATGAGAAAAAAAGTAATTTTCGTAAATTTTCACCGCGAAAATCCGGCGATTTTCGCCGGAAAAAGTGTGTAAAATTTTCGCGACAACATTCTTCATTCGGCTCGGCCGATCGAAGTAGCCAGGAGGAAAAATGTGAGCTGTCAGCCATATTGATTTCGTTTGTATGTTGATGATATATAGAGTGCGCGCGGGGAAGGTTTGAGGTAGCGCGAGCGAGATGGACCAACGGGGGAGTGAGCGAGACGGCAGTTTATCTGATTAGCAACGCGCGCGAGACATTGTCGGTCGGTGTGTCGTCATTCATGGGGTGGCGTACGCACCAAAACAGCCACTCGAGGGCGACCCCAACTTTGGGTTGAGCATCACTCATTGTTTGACTGTGCACAGCAGGCGGCGAAAGGCTAGCAGTCGTGAACTGTCAAACGGTTCGGTTGAGCTCTCGAAATCTGTTACTCAAAAAGGAATTTCGGACGATGCGACGTGAATTGTTTAAGGTTTTTTTCAGCTGAGACCTCAAAATCTGTTACTCAAATTGAACTGTTTACATTGGTGAAGGAATACTTCTTAGAGGAAACATTTAGTTGGTCCTCCTCACACACTCAATGTTTACAAGTGTGTGAGGATGATGAACTGATTGTTGGCATTGAGTTAGTCCTTTCGAAATGTGAACACAGTTGTTTCTAGGTTATACTAGAATGTTTTCGTTCTGGAAGTAGTACTTATTGTTTCTTTTCTCCCCCCTCTTCCAGATGTCTGCTGGAACGCAACTGCAGATGGCACCACAGACAACCATAGTACAACAAGTCGGCCAAAATCATCACCATACGCATCATCTACAGCAGCCGCCGCAGCAGCAGCAGCAGCCACACCCGGTGCAGCAGGCGGCCCACTACAGCAGCAACCCCCAGCAGCCGGTTGGATTGGTAGTTCCGCCACCGCTGGGAGCGCTCACTAGTTTGCAGCAGCAACCGCCGCCACACTACACCAACAATAACAAAGACCAGCAGGACTCCAACATGAGCACCGGCTCGTCGCATAGTGATAAGGAGCTAGAGACTATAATCAATACCCCGACGCCGGAGAAGATTCCCCGGACGCCGTCGGACCGGAAGCGCAAGCGGAAAGCACCGGACGACAATGGGGGCCCCGGGGGAGGGGGTGTGGGAGGCGTTGGAGGCGGCGGCGTCGCCGGAGGTCATATTCGTGATAGAGATAGTGTTAAGGGTCCGCGTTTGTCGATACCACCATTAGGCGATAAGAAAATCAATGACTACTTTTCCAAGCATCCGGTGAGCAGCCCCCATCGGCCACATCCGGCCGGTACCGGAGCGAGTGGTCCCCTAGGAGCAATAAGTAATTCTGGCCCGCAGGCACAGCCTGGTCCCCCGGGCGGCGGAAGTCAAGGGCAAGGCCCGCAGGTTTCCACCAAGAGTCCCAGTCCCCAGCAGCAGCAGCAACAGCAACAACAGCAGCCGCCGCCACCGCAGCACGGTCAGTACCCAATGTATCCACCTAGTCCACAACCGCAGCTCGTACCTGTGGTGACCTCCAGTGGTAACCTTACCAGCGCGTCGACGCCCCAGGACATGTACGGGCGACCGCAGCGCGGCGGTTCCGTTTCTTCCACACTAGTTCCTCCATCGTCAGTATCCGCCACGTCGACGTCGTCGTTACTAAACGCATCCTCATCTGTTGTGTCCGGGGTGGGCACGGTCCCCAACTCCCAGCAGCAACAACAGCAGCGAGATCGAGATTCTCAGCCACCTCCACCTCCCCTGCCTCCCCCGAGTTCTGTCGTCGTGCAGCAGCAGCAAGTGCAAACGCAGCAGACGCAACAAACGCAAGCTGCCCTGGGAACGCCCAACTCTTCACTAGCCATCAACAGTCTAGCAGCGTCGTTGAACCATGCCAACAACGGTACCAACACCAACACCAGCAGCAGTAGTAACAGCCACAGCCTAGCGAATGCCGCCACGTTAGCTCAAGTCACCTCCCAGCAGCAGCAAGTCCAGCAAGTCCAGCAACCCCAGACGCCCCCCGCTCCCCTCATGGTGTCCAAGCTGACCCAGACGGACCTGTCCGCGGCGGACATTACCGAGCGGGACACCGACTTTGAGCAGTCGCGGACGCGGGCCGACGAGCTGTCGCGGCTGTCGGACGAACAGAAATGCCAAATCAGCGCCCACCAGAAGGTGATCGAGCAGCACAAGAGCCACATCAACAAGTGCATCGACGTGGTGAAGAAGCTGCTCAAGCAGAAGAGCAACATCGAGAAGAAGGAGGCGCGGCAAAAGTGCATGCAGAACCGGCTCCGGCTCGGGCAGTTTGTGACGCAGCGGGTCGGGGCGACCTTCCAGGAGAACTGGACCGACGGTTACGCATTTCAGGAGCTGGCCAAGTAAGTATCGTACTCCATTTAAACCCTTTTAGCAAATATCCTTAAACCGTACTAATCCTCTCTGCGGTTAATGCAACGCAGTAGGCCTGGCCAGGATGCATTTTCGGACTGGTTGTGCCTGTGTTCAGTGAGATTAGATTAGGAACATCCTTAAACTGTTCTGGAAATCTAGTCATCCTAGCAAAATTAAAAATTATTTGCATAAATTTTGCACAACATTTAGATCTTCAGTCCAAAATACTTTCCACGATAGTGATTCGAATCTGGGCAAGCAAGAAGCAACCAACTTTGATTACCGATAAAATTATCACCAATAATTTTATCGTCCGGCGATAACAATAACGGTTATCGGCGGTTGTTGATGATATCCCGTTCAAATTACCTCTTTTAAAATGGACCTATTCAAACAGCAACAAAATTTAAACAAACTAGGTACTGAAAGTTTTTTCCAAAAAAAAAGATGCAGTGATTTTTTTTATTATGTTGCAAATTACAAAAAAAATCTAATTTAAAAAAGGTTCGTATTTTGTGAACAAAAATATTTTCCACGAAAAACACTAAGAACACTAACACAGCAAGAATGTATGACAAAAGGTCGAAAGACATAAGGTCGAATGGACAATAGGTCGATATTTTTGTTTCATTTTTTATTTGCAGAAAAAATGGGCCTAAATATGCATAAATATTTAAAAACAGCTATGAAAACATGTTTAGAACTGTTTTTATTTAATTTCACTTCTATTTTCATTAAGATTTAGAGGTTGTATGAAGACAGCGAATGACATAAACTACGAAAAAAAAGTAGTCAGATTTTTGTTTACGAAATTTAAAAACCATCAAGGATAGATAATAAAAAAAAGATAACCTGTAAAAATATTTAAGAGAGTAGACATTCTTTTTTTTTAACTGCTTATATTATAAAGAATGGAAAAAGTTACTGAATTATTCCAATCATCAATAATATTGTGTTTTTGAACTTTTCAAAATATTTTTAAAGGTTAGACTTTTTCTGCTGCTGTTGTTTGAAAGAATGGAAAAACTCGCAAAAAATAACAAAACTCAAGAACAGGTTGTTTTTATAAAATAAAAAGATTTTTTTATTTGAAGATAGACTTTTTTGAAAGTTTTGAAAGAATGAAAAACTCACAAAAATATAACGACAGTCAAGAATAGGTTGTTTAAAAAAAAAAGACAAATGCCGGAAAATCGGAATTGGTAAATGTTTATTTAAAACGTTCATTCAAAATTATTTTAATTTTGAGAAAAATATAAAGCAAAATAATCTCGTTTTCGAACGATATCGTCAAAAACATGGAAAATGTACACAAAAATGTAATTTTTGGAGGGAACCATCAATAAACCACGTGGACACTTTTTTGGGAATCTGTAACTCCCCCCCCCCCCCTCTTCTCGTGGACAATTGTCCATAGAAAAACCTTTATTGTATGGATCTTGGACAATCGCCACACTCCCCCCCCCTTCCTAAAGTGCCCACGTGGTTTATTGATGGTCCCGAGGGAAAAGAAGTCAAAATGAACATTTTATAAACGTTTTTTTTCACCAGCTTTCATATTTTTACAATTTATTTCAGATTAAATAACTCAAAAAAGTGGTAAAATTCAACCAACCAAATTTTCAACATTCCAAAATGAAACTTTTTTTTAACTGTGCTGCTATGAATTTCTAAAAAATATAAAAAGCAAAATATTTTAAATTCAGTTGTGCATTTTATATGAAACTTCATTTTATTGAATTTCAGATAAATCAATACATATTGAGCGAAAGACTTTCTCTCTAGAGAGAGAGAGAAATATATAGAGAGAAGAGAGGATCACTCGCTTGCGATATTTTGCTGAGCTGAGTGAAAATCTTCGACTGAATTATTATGGTTTTCTCTCGTAATTTTCAAGCCGTGCACGATTTTTTTTAATGTAAAACGCTGAGTTTTAAAACCTTTACACAGAATTTGGAGAAAAATGATAATTTTTGCTTTTTTCTCTCGCTGCTCTCCAAAACTCTTATTTTTATGTTGGTTTTGCATGTATTTGAGTTTGAGGTTGACCTTCAAGAATGATTTTAAACTAATTAACGAAAATGGGAATATTAATTAAAATGCTGCTGAATAAAGTAGGATATCTAAAAATCTCCATGATTTTTTTTCTTTTGGAAAAGCGATTTTTTTAAGAATCGTGAAAATTGTGTTAAAATTTGCCAAAAACACAGAAAAAAATCAGTGAACTTTGGCCAGAAAATTCAAAAACTTTTGTTTCTGGAAATCTCCATGGAATATCTGAATATTTTTGACAGCTGAAATATCTGCCATACCCTGTATAATCAATAGACACAGAGCTGCTGCGTTCAGTAGGATTTCTGCCAAAGTAGCAATAAATGATGCTAATACAGCGGAAAATTTAGCCGGAAATATTTTTTTATTTTAATTTTCGTTTCTGTTTAGCAAAAAAAAAAAAATCGATCGAAAATTTTGTTTGCAGTTTTTAAAGTCTTCTGGAGATTTTTAAGAAAGTTTTTGTGAATTAATTTAATCTAATAAAATCGAACACCATCGCAGCCAGTTCAAAAAAGGATACCGTCATTAATGCCGCCAGGCCTACTGCGTTGCATTTACCGCATAGACAGATTCTGTGAACGGATCACATTTCACAGAATCTACAGGGAAAAAAGGATGCGTGGACATACCGTACGAAACCATACTAATATTCCACTCTCTTCCAACCACCTTTCCCAAAAGACGCCAGGAGGAGATCACTGCCGAGCGGGAGGAGATTGACCGCCAGAAGAAATTGCTCATGAAGAAGCGACCGACGAACAGCGAGAGCGGCCGGAAGCGCAACAATTCCAGCACGTCGGCGGCGGCGGCCGCTGCGGCAGCATCCGGAACCGGGGCCGGTGGCGCCGGCTCGTCGACGACGCTGGCCGCGTCCACGCTGCACAACGGCAACGACAACACGTTCCTAAAGCCGGACCCGGTGGTGAGCAGCAACACGACCTTCACGATCCAGGAGTACTACGAGTGCGACGAGATACTGAAGCTGCGCCAGAACGCGCTCAAGAAGGAGGACGCCGACCTGCAGCTGGAGATGGAGAAGCTCGAGCGGGAGCGGAATCTGCACATCCGCGAGCTGAAGCGGATACACAACGAGGATCAGGTGAGGGTCGGAGGTTGGAGGTCTTTGCTGAAGAGTTTGACTAATTGAGCTATTCTTTGACAGTCGCGCTTCAACAATCATCCCGTGCTGAACGACCGGTATCTACTGCTGATGCTGCTCGGCAAGGGCGGTTTCTCCGAGGTGCACAAGGCGTTCGACCTCAAAGAGCAGCGATACGTGGCCTGCAAGGTGCACCAACTGAACAAAGACTGGAAGGAAGATAAGAAAGCTAACTATATTAAGTGAGTTTGTGACACGGGGTTATTTTGCCGGGGGGGTTGAATTGGTCTAGAAACTTATTCTTTCCTTCCTTCAAGGCACGCGCTTCGGGAGTACAACATCCACAAGGCGCTCGACCACCCGCGGGTCGTCAAACTGTACGATGTGTTTGAGATCGATGCCAACTCATTCTGCACCGTGCTGGAGTACTGTGATGGGCATGACCTGGACTTTTATCTGAAGCAGCACAAGACGATACCGGAGAAGGAGGCCCGATCGATCATTATGCAGGTAAGTCTCGGGAGATTGATCACGTCTAGATCATCGAACTAACGACGATCTCTTCCTCCAGGTTGTGTCAGCGTTAAAGTATCTGAACGAGATCAAGCCTCCGATCATCCACTACGACCTGAAGCCGGGCAACATCCTGCTGACGGAGGGTAACGTCTGTGGTGAGATCAAGATCACCGACTTTGGTCTGTCCAAGGTGATGGACGAAGAGAACTATAACCCGGACCACGGTATGGATCTAACGTCACAAGGTGCTGGAACTTATTGGTGAGCAAACCGGAACCGAAACTGAAGAGTTTCGTTCCAACCTCGTCCCGGGGCTCAACCGCTCCTTGCGTGGGGCCGGGGACGAGTTTCGAATTCTGAGTGCGCACCGGCCCGACCTGCGCAACCTTCCCGCGTGACCGTGTACCGTACTAATCCGGCATCTCTTTCCACCCCTTCTTCTATTTCTCTCAAGGTATTTGCCGCCGGAGTGTTTCGTCGTGGGCAAGAACCCCCCGAAGATTTCGTCCAAGGTGGACGTGTGGAGCGTCGGGGTGATATTCTACCAGTGTCTGTACGGGAAGAAGCCGTTCGGGCACAACCAGAGCCAGGCGACGATCCTCGAGGAGAACACGATCCTGAAGGCGACCGAGGTGCAGTTTGCCAACAAGCCGACCGTCTCGAACGAAGCGAAGGTGAGTGGGGAGCTCGAAGCAAAACAATAACAATTGTTGTAATCTGTCGACGAGAATCGTCCCTTTCTTGACTGTTTTGGTCCTTCCCATAGTTTCGTAGCTTGGGGTGGCACGGAGACGAGCGTTAAAATATGTTTTAACATATTTTTTCATGTTTCATGTTGGCATGTTTCTGCTTTCAAATTTGGAACACGTTAACCAAGAAATAAATCCTTGATATTATTTGATATCTCCAAAAAAAATCAGCAATATATCTCAACTCAACACAATTTGTATTTTTTTTGTGATATTTTATTCCTCAAAATTGAAAAAAAAAATGATTATGATACACCAAACGGCTAAATTAATTTTCGCTGCTGGCCGGCAGGGAAATTATGGGAAAGTGGCATTTGTATTAGACTTAGAATATGCTAAATCAGCTTAACACGGCAAGACAAGGCAATTTTTCAAACTGATTCAACCTGCACCGCATTAGGTAGAATGACATCTGTCAACCATTAAAATGTTATCCTTTTTAGTCAATTCAGTGTCTCGTAATAATGTAAAACGTAAAAAATGTTAATTTTGCTCTGGGCGGGAAGAGGTAAAATTGAATATTTATTTATTTTTTCAAATTTTCAAAATTACTTGCGGGTTTGGATATAACCAACGGTTGCATGAAGATTAGTCATTTAAAGTAACGTCTTCAAATTAACTTACCCAACACAAATTTCTGGAGTATAATTACTTGTTTTTGGCAAAATATCTTTATTTTTAAATACTCAATTTTCATAATTCGCAACGACGCGTAATCAAATGGATGTTTACTATTTTTTATTGTAAAATACTGAAATGTTCACAAAAACAGCCTAAAAAACAAATTTCCCTTGTTTGCGATATGGGTATCAAACGGCACAAAGATTTTCGAAAAGATTTCACAAAAATACGCTAATCTGTTTAGAAAAATTGAGTATTTACACTTAAAATTGTAATACAGTAGAAATCGAAACTTGGCGTCGATGGATACCCTTGTTTCAAATTATGTAAATTTTAGTATTTAAAAAACAACAATTCGTGAAAAATTTTGTATTTACATCAATAGTATTTGAAATATTTAAAAATATTATTTTTTCATAATTATTTTTTATAAATTTTTCAATAAAAAAGAAATTATTGGAATTCTTTTTAAAAATTTTATGATTTTTTTTTTAATTTGAAAAACTTTTTTTCAATTTTTGGAAAAAGAATCATCAATTTTTGAAGACATATAGTTTTTTTTTTAATTTTTGATATTTTAAAAATCTTGAAAAAAGTCAATTTTCTGATTTTTTTTTTGGGTTTTTTAATTGGTTTTATTGTTTATTTTCAATCTTTACAGTTTTTCTAATTTTTAAATTTTCTTATTTTTTATATTTAAACTTTAATTTTTTTTGTTTTTCAAATATTTTAGATTTTTTTTAAATTATGTTTTTTTTTGTTTTTTGAATTTTAGATTTTTTTTTTGAATTTTTTTAATTCTTGGCATTATTTGATTTTTAGTTTTTTTTTAATTTTCTAATTTTTTTTAAACTCAACCCCTCAAAATATGAGAATCATTAAAATTTTGGTATTTAAAAATACAACATTTCGAGAAATTTTCAGTATAATTCACTAAATTTGTCATACAGTGAAAATTTGCACTCAATTTCATGTCGTTAAATACCAATATTGCAAATTATAAAAAAAACTGCAAATTATAAAAAAAATACACTCAATGCGTGTTCTAGCGTGTTGCTCGTACTGACTCAGAGCGGTGTAGGGCAGTAGGTGTAAGGGCAGTGCGTGTTCGTCGGGAACCTGGTGCATAAGATCGGTCAAGGCCCGTTATTACACTGAAAATTGCGAATTGCGAATATTGCAAATTATAAAAAATTGAGTATTTTGATAAAAAAAAAACTTAATTCTGAGAAAATTTCAATATATACCACTGAAAATTTTAATACAGTGAAAATCTGTTAGAAATTTTGCCTAGTTCGATACCCATATTTAAAAAGAGGAAATTTTGAATATTAAAAATCCAAGTTTTATGAAAATTTTGTTATTTACCAGCTAAATTTGTGAAACAGTGAAAATTTATAACAAAATCTAAGTCGTTTGATACCCATATAGCAATTTATTCAAATTTGAGTATTATAAAAAAAATTGTATTAAAAATTACTTTATTCTGTGAAACTTTAAGTATGTGCCACTAAAATTGTGATACGTACAGTAAAAATATTTACGAAATTAACACTCAAACGCTCGGGTAGTCATTTTACCCCATTTTTTTTTCTTAAAAATCTCATAACTTTTGGTAGAATTGACCAATTTGAATGCTTCCGGTTGCAAAAGATCCAGATTTGTCTATATTTTGAACTGTCAGATGGGGGACAAATATGGTCCACTTTTACCGGAGATATTCCGGATTCCGTTGGGGTACCTCGACCCTCCTATTTGGGGTTCGGGTAAATATAACAATAACTTTTTCACAGAATAATGCCGGAAATGATGCAAAACTTCAAGGCATCATCCTAATACATCATCCTGCAAAAATAATTGACATGGTTAAGTCCTACGGGGCACCGGAGCCGGTTCCAGTTGGGGACCCATCTACATCAGCTCAGTGAACCGTTTCCGGTTGGAACCTGTTCCGGTGCCCGAAGGTCTTGACCATGTCATGTATCTATGCAGGATGATGTATTAGGATGATGCCTTGAAGTTTTGCATCATTTCCGGCATTGTTCTGTGAAAAAGTTATTGTTATATTGACCCGAACCCCAAATAGGAGGGTCGAGGTACCCCAACGGAATCCGGAATATCTCCGGTAAAAGTGGACCATATTTGTCCCCCATCTGACAGTTCAAAATATAGACAAATCTGGATCTTTTGCAACCGGAAGCATCCAAATTGGTCAATTCTACCAAAAGTTATGAGATTTTTAAGAAAAAAAATAGGGGTCAAATGACTACCCGAGCGTTTGAGTGTTAAAAATGTATGAAATTTGAGCATTATGAAATGTTTTTGCATGTATTTCATAAAACGATATTTTGAGAGCAGCAATTCAGTATAACCCACTAATATCTGCACAGTAGAAAAATGTGTAAATTTGGAAGGTGTAATTTTGGAAGGTTAAATATTACCTCTTTTATGATGTAATTTTACCTCAATTTAGACTGAAAAAGCGACATTACAAAAGAAAAGTGGTAAAATTATACATTTTTAGAGGTAGAATTACACATTTTTTCTGACATAAAAGATGTACCCCTTCCCAGATGTAATATTACCATGATTGTTTTTTTCTGTGTGTGATACATCGAACATTTATGCAAAACTTCGCGTCGTTTGATACCCATTTTGCAAATTTATAATATTGCAATATGGAGTCCATGGAGTATTTTTACTTTTTTTTTGTATTTCTCGTCGCTCTATACCTTTAGTGAAGTGATAGGAGCAAGGGCGTCTATACGAAGTGTCCCTACACCCGCTACAAATTTCCGGTGCTTGGGGAGGGGAGAGGGAACTATTTTTATTCATAGCGCCAGCATTTGTAGCACTGCAATTCATGCAAAAAAACTTTTTAACATATTATGGAGTAAAAAATGATCGAATTGAACATCGAGGCAAAAGGTTTCCTGAAAGTTACCAATAAATATAGTTTTATCAAAAGTTTTTAAAGTCTGAAATATTTTTTTTGTCAAAGATCTTTTAAAAGTTTTGTGAAATGAGTTATTGTCGGTTATCGCAGATAAAATAATTGTATTTAAGTAACTAAATCTGTTATCGTTATCGAACCACGATAATATTATCTTTATAATAAGGTCCTATACAAATTGCTTTCATGTTTGTAGGAAAATCTTACTATCTTTTTAACAAATATTTTCTTACAAACCATACCATAAATGCAAAAACATATGAAAAAAATGCTAAGATTGTGAAGATATGAATAAAGTCGCTACAATACGCGTTCTCATTCCCCTTGCAATTGGCGCATTTCACGCTCTGCTTGGGCGTTTAAATTGAAGCTAGACCGTACTAAAACAGCTCTTTTCCATCGTTTTTTCCAGAGCTTCATCCGGGGCTGCCTGGCGTACCGGAAGGAGGACCGCATGGACGTGTTTGCGCTGGCCAAGCACGAGTATCTGCAGCCGCCGGTGTCGAAGCACAGCCGGTCGGTGGCGTCGAGCCAGAACCAGCACGGCAGCGGCAACAGTGGCGTCGGCGGCAGTGGCCAGGCGGGCGCCGGCAGTGGTGCCGGTGGCGGAGGAGGTGGATCGGGAGGTTCGGGCGGCGGCGGTGGCAACCAGGCCGGCCAGCAGACGTCCTTTTCCACGGGCATGTTTGGCAACATGAACCAGTCGAGCTCGTCTTAGTGTCGATTCTTCGCTGTCGGCGCCGGCTTGAAGGTCGTGGCGGCGACGACGACGACGATTGCTGCCGCGACTCCAACTCTGACTTTGACAGCTGCTGCTGCTGCTCCTTCCGCTATTGCTATGACGACGACGACGACCGCCGCGACGAATGCGATCAACGCCAACAACAACAAGAACGATCTTTCGCCGCCAACGTCATCCAAATCATCCAAATAAGGTGAGAGAGAGAGGGAACGTCAAGCTGACGTTCGTCGTACTGTAAGTAACAAACCACAACAAGCAAATGTGATGTGCTTAGCAAAAACAAACAAAAACAAAAGAAAGATAATGAGATACACAGCAAAACAATAGATGGAAGTCGTTTTTTCCTAGCAAATCAAAAACAAGAGTAAGAAGACAAAAGGGAAAAAGAACCTTACACGCACACACATCATCCAACCAGAAAACAATTGAAAAATGTTTCCCTGTTTTTTCCCAACAATCAAATCAACAAGCAAACCCAAACACAAATCCAAACACAAAAGTTAAAAGTCGATGTTTGTCGTGTAAGTAACAAAACAAAACAAGAAAAAACGTGACGTTCATAAGCTAAAACGAGGAAAAGATTAAGAGAAATAGTAAACAAAATCACAAACACACACCCTTTTACATAAAAACAAAACAAAACAAAAAACTGCACGTCAGCGCCGGTAAGGTAAGACGAAAGACGAGGGGGCGCAAACTCGAATCAACGTTTTAGCGTAAAACTTTGTTTTCTTCTAATTTCTCTTGTACATAGAAAAATCAAAACAAAAAAACACAAACTCACACACAGAACAGTAGTCGGAAACAGAGGAAGCACACGGACGCGGATGATGGTTACGATGCATGGCGAAGGAAAAGTTTTGTTGCGTTTTTTTTTTTGAGGACTAAGTTTATTGTTTTAATTCTCAATATTGTTTCAATGCTTGAAATTTAACGAAAGACTTGTCAATATATTTTTTTTTCTTAGAAAAAATAAAAATTTTACTGTCAAAGTGTCACTTCCAAACTCGATGATGGCAGAAAAAAGCAACTATACTGCATTTCAGCGTGAAGTGTTGTACTGGATTTCGGCGTGAATTGAAGAGTGTCGATGGTGACGAGTTCATCTTGAATTGCGGTGTGAGCGATTGCGAATTGGCGATTTCTGCGAGGCGGTTCTAAAATTGAAAAAAAATCGGGAGTAATTTTTTTTCGATGAAAAATATTGCATTGTTTGCAGTTTTTAACTGTTTTTGCAATTTTTAAACACTTTTTATCTGAATAATTACACAAACAACAAAATTAGGTAAATGATTTCTGCCTGTAATATTTCCATTTCAGCCACATTCTTTGCTAAATGGGAATGTAAGTTGAATCAGCTAAAGTTAAGCTGTCTTTGCCAGGAACTTTGCAGTCTGAGAAAATGGTCAAAACGCTAGCTAGATTAAAAAAGATTATTCATGAAATGGCAATGGTTGCTTAGACTAGTGAATTCCAATTAACTGCAGTGTCAAATTTATTCCACTTTTAAACTCGATGATGGCAGAAATAAGCAACTATACTGCATTTCAGCGTGAAGTGTCCTGGATATCAGCGTGAATTTAAAAAAAAGTCGCTGGTGATTAGTTCGTCTTGAACAGCGGTATGAGCAATTGTGGTTATGATGATTTCTGCGAGATGATTTGATTTGAGAATATTTTGCGTATTTTTGTGAAGATGTTATGTAAAAACGTGTTGGGATAAACAAAACTGTATCTTGTATCTGTATCCGTTTTTGATCATAAACATCGGATAATGATCCGAACGTTTGTGTTAAAAAACTGTTCAGATGAGTCAAAATGATGAAACCATCAACGGGTAGGGGTTCTACAGTCTAAATTCAGTTAAATTTATTGCGGAATGGCTATGGTTTAAGCTGAATCAGTGGCTTGATTTTTTTATGTTTTAGCAAAAATATCACGATCTGGCAATGGATGGTCTACTTCGATGATATCTTATTTAAAATTCAGATTCACCGCAATGTCATTTGAACTAGTGAATTTATTTTCACAAAAAAAATTAAATTATAACTCAACGGTTTAAAAACTTTAAAGAAATAAGGTTGGTAAAATACTGGAAATTTAATACTTAAATACACGTTTTTCAGAGTATTGTTTTTAAATTGAGTTTTTGGGCAGTTCCAGATAATTTCAAATTGAGTTAAATTAACACAAACAAATGCAGGCAAACTGTCAAAAAGTGCGATTTTGTTTGTTTGTTTGTTTGGAATAGTCTAATACCTCCTTCAGATGTTAATAAACGTCAAGGTCATAAGGTAAAATATTTTGTTCAGCAAATATGAGTAATTTTAACGAAATATTGGTAAAAAATACGGTTTATTGTCGGAACTCGGCATTTTTCAACTGTGAAAATAAGTTGTTAAGTTTCATCCTAATCATGCTGTCTTTTTAAAAAAATAAAGTTTGCTGTAATAGAATTTATCCTTCAGACTAGTGACTCATTGAGTGGGATGAGCTGATATTTTTTATAAGTTCAGTGAAAACATACCGCTAGTGAAAATACAATCTAGACACTGTTCTCTCTGCCGTAAAGATATAAACGTCAAGACTCATACCAGAGTTCATGATGAACTGTTCAAAGTTTCAGTTCAATGACTTCAAAGCGAGTTGAAATGCACGCCGAAATCTAGTATAGCAGTTCAACACGAACATTGGTAAAGGTTCCGTTGGAAATGATGAAAAATCAGCAGATTTTTGCGTATTTCCAAAAAATATCTCAATTTTATCAAATAAAACTCAACATTCAAGATGTTTTGAATATCTTTCAATGAAGTTTACAACTTCAATCAAGAATCAAGTCGTCACGCGCAAGTCGCTCAATCGAAAAAAAGGTTAAATCAAGCAAGAGGAAGAAGTAGAAGGAGCAACAGAAAGAGTCACAGGCGGAAGAGAGGCTGCAAACTGGAGAAAAAAGAAACGGTGGCGAGGCAAAACGAAAATGCCGTGAAATTAAAAATGGAAATTCGCAAAGAAAACAAGAAAAGTGTGTGAAAATGAGAATAAATGTGTGTGTGCGAAATGTAGTGTGAATGCGCTGTAAATTTTTCACTTTAGGGTCAGCAGGACATTATGAATTGTTGTTTGTTAATTCCATTGAAGAGAAAGAGAGAGAGAGTAATAAAGGGGGGAGGAGCTAGAAAGGCCGAAGGCCGAAACTCAAAAAAAATCTTCAAGCCACGCCCACTGTTGTAATGTGGGCGTGCGGCGTTCTCTCGCCCGCATCTTTCTTTCGTTACTTTGTAAATATTACCGGATTAGTGTTTTGTTTTATTATTATTATCATTATTATTATAACGACAGAAGAAGAAGTGAAAAACAACAACACACAGACACACCCACACACTTGAAGCTTCATCGGTTAGGGATGAAGCGACAAATAAAAAAAAGAAAACTAATAATTTTTCAATTCTGACGCGCGATCATCATTCACAATAATATGGCTCCTAGGAAGAAAAAAAGAGAAGAAGAGAGAAACAGCTAGCGAGCGCGCGCGTGTTTTTATCGAACTCTTTTTCTTTTCTTTTTTTTAAAAACATTACTTGGTAGGGAAACCAAATACAACCTGTAGTCAGTGTGTGAGTGAGAAAGGAGAGGGAATGAGTGAGAGAGAGTGTGAAATTATAGAAAAACATTAATCGTGAAGCGTGAGTTAAAAGTGAGCTGTTTTTCCTCTAAAAAAAAGAAAATAAAAACTCTACAATAGTGAAGCAAAAAAAAAACTTGTAGGGTTGAGCAAAATGCGATGTAATCTCTTCTTAACTTCTAAAGGAAATGATAAACCAAGTAACACACACACACACACACAAACGCAGTGACTTGAGCGTTTTAAGTCACTGTTTTACACACGAAAACAGTAAGAGAGAGAGAGAGAGAGAGAGCGAGAGCGCGCGCGCGTATTTTGCGTGTATTATGTGAATGCTAAAAAAAGTTGAAATTGTAACTTGCTGCAAATTAAAAAAACCTAGTGTAACGCTTTGATTCCAAAAAAGAAGAAAAAATTGAAAATTACAAAAAATAATCTTGTGTCAGAAGGGAGGGAGAAAGAGAGAGAGAGAGGAAGAAGAAGCGCGCGATCGAAACTCGGAGTAGTAGCAAAACAAAAGTCGCGAAATCTTTAAAAAGAACACGTTTAAAAAACAAGGAAATATTCAAAATAAAGGGAAAAACACACATTTAAAGAAAAAAACAAACAAACAAACCCAAGCTTATTACTAGAAGTTGAAATATCAAGTTTAGTGGTTACATTCAAATAATCAATAATGGAAAACAAAAAAAAAACACGCAAAAGAAGAGGAGAAAAACCCGAAATCGAAAAACACAGACACACACACATGTAAAAAAATTGAGCGTCGTGTGCGCGCGCGTGCTTGAGAGTAAACTTTAAGGCGATAATTGTGAGAGTGTGAGAATCGTGTGAGAGAGCGTGCACGAGAGAGAGAGAAATTAAATAAGTGTGTTGTTGCATTAGGAGATTGATGCGGACTGCTGCGGGGCCAGGCGCAACGAGCAGACAGCAAGAGAGAGCAAGCTAAATCGTGAGAGCGAAGTAAAAAAAATACACTCTTGCGAAAGAGAGAAAGAGCGTGAGGGAAAAATAAGAAGCACGTGAATGTCGATCAGAACACAACACATTTAATAAATTTAAAGTAATAACTATTAAAAACTATTAATAATTAATGAAAAAAAAAAACACACACACACAGATAAATAATTATAATAAATTATTTAAGATATGAAACTTCTATATGTAATATTAATTATTAAAAAAAATTAAAATAAAAAATAAACTATTATTTAAAAATATGGTTTTTAATTATTTCTTTCAAATTCTAAAGCAACCGAAATTCTTTATATGCATAGCGGAATTAAAAGGAACAACTCGTCTCTTTGTGTTCACAACTTCATTAAATTTGAAACAACTTTCCCTAAGACTCCATATTTTTATGATATTTTTCCGCAAGGTTATTAACTTCCGAAAATGACAATTTTTACGCAGCCGGTAACTACATTCAACATTTTCAATGAGACTATTCTAGGCCCAATTTAACCCAAAAAATGACGAACTTCACGTCACAGTGTCCTGATGCAAACAATGATCGAGCTCGAGCTGTCACAGCCCTGCGAAGTATGTTGGCTGACATATCGGGCGGTCAGTCAACAAAACCAGCTATAAGTCGCCTGACAAAAAACTTTTGCTAGAAAGAGATAGCAGATATGATGCAAAAAAAAAACGTCCAGCTGCCTTGTGAACATACTTTGAATGTGTTAGTATTTTTTTTATTTATTTATTTATTTTTTTGCTTAATGAAGACTACGCATTAGGGTGCCCAGAATATGGGACTTTTTCTCAAAACCTCGCTCCACAAGCTGATTATTGTTCCTTGAGCTATTTTAGGACTCTGGGCCAAATATGAGCAAAATTGGTCAACATTTACCCATTGACACTCGAAGGTGAAGATTTTATGGGAAAAAATGTATGGAAAACTCAACTTTCTTACGGTTTAATCTGCACGGTGCGCTACTTCCATTCAAATATTCCCAAAAGTGAGATTCTTATTGAAAATTTAATGCTCTACAACTTTGTAGAACATACCAAAGCTGTAAAACTTGGTCCGGAAAAGTTATTAGCGATTTAAAAAAGTCATTTTTGTATGAAAAACATTTTTTTCATCAACTATAGGCTTAGGTATCAATGGGTTAATCTCAACCAATTTCGCTAAAAAATTACACAGATGCTTAAAATAACCCAAAAAATTGTTTTCCGCTTATGGAGCAGGGGGTCATTTTTTCTGGGCACCCTCCTACGCATCGATCACAAAATCCCTTCTTAAGATACAGCTTTCATACATTAACATACCTATTTTGTATGACCAGCCCCAACATTGTATAACTTGAATTGAAAACTAATAATACAAGATGACTTCTTTTGATATAGGAAATGAAAGTTTAAAAATCTTGACAAATAATTGCCAAATTCGTAGAAAACAACTTAACTATCAAATGAAATTGTTTTTGTGCTAAAATGGAAACATCAAAAACTTGTTACTTTTATAAAATACGAAAAAATATTAAAATTAAAGTGTAGATTCAAGAAATTTACAAATCTTGATCTTTTTTTTATGGTCTAAAAATCGAAATTCTCAGTTTTTGCCTTTAAGATGTGATTTTTTTTTCAAAGAACACCCAAAAGGCAAAATATAAAAAAGGGTAAATAAACCTTTAGAAAAAAAAAACCCGAAATGTGTTTAAATAATTTGCATCTCCAAAAAAAAAAAAAATGCATAGAATGAGCAGTAAAGCATGAGTTCTCAGTTCTCATTGAACTGCATTTTAATTGAAATAAAATTGAGAACGTTAAAATACTGACCTCGATACTGAAAGCAGAATAATTCAACGTTGACATCCCGGGAAATTTTTTAACAGTCATAAAATCAATGTTTTCATAATATTTGTTATGTTTTTCAAGCTTAAAACCAGAGAATTGGCTACAGTTCAATCTTAACAAGAACTACAGTTTTTAAATAGCTTAAAAGGAATTGATTTTTTTTTTGTTTTTTGTTATTTATTGTGCTTTGGATTTTAAATGAATTTGTTATCCAATGTGATTTAAACTTAATAAGTCTTTTATAAATATATTTCTTTTATATATTTTTTATATAACATTACTACAAAAGCTTGCAAAATTTATTTAAAAATGTATAGTTAAAAACAAGAAGTGAAAAAATATATAATGATTCCAGTCAATGCAAAATTATAGATAATTCTTAAATTTCATGTTTTATATTAAAAATATTTTACAAATAATCTAAAAATGTCTGAATAGGTACAGGAGGTTTATGAGCAATAAATTTGGGGTCGGTGTACTAATATTTTGTTCTGTTCCTGTTGTACCCGAAGTCATTCAAAACATTATGATGATGCAAAAAATGGCTTAAAATGTTTTTTCAATTCTGTACATTTGTCCTGATCTGCTCAAGATTCCGGTGTTTGATGAAAAATAAAAAAAGAAAATCTGGTTAACTTCCGCAAATAGAAAAAACCCAAAAATTGATCATCGTTCAAAAAGAGAAAAAGCTAAATTTAAACTACTTTAAATGAGCGTGCACAAACTGTCAATCCCACCAACGGGGGCTAACATCACGCCTATCGTTTTGTTGTTGTCGTTTTGTGTTTTGTTGGTTTTGTTTGATTTGTTTTGGGGTTTTCATTAGTCTTCTCTTGACATTGACCAAATTCAGTCCTGTTTTCAGCAAAGATCCATATTCTTGTGTAATCAGGATGAATTGAAATCGCAATGAATTATTTGTTCCGTGATTTCATCAAAGCTAACCTAGTGTACAGATTAATCTAAATCCAATGATTTCTGATAAAGCGGTAGATGAAAGGATCTCCAAAACTCTACACTAGTTAACAAGTGAAACAAAATGTAATATGTTTTGTACAAGAAATTCCGTGATTTCAAAAATATAAAAACTATCGTTTGTAACAAGAATTTTGTTACTCAAACATGAATTTCCATCAGTGAAAATTCCCGACGAAATTTTCACCAAATTAATCTAATTAGTGACCACTTAGTCATCGGTCCACCTTAAAACCATGTTGAGCGACTACTCGCTGCTGTCCTCCGATGGGGACGAAACGAGCAGCTACGCGGAAACCACCGACGACGAGGAGGCCGTGTTCCTGCAGCTCAGCTCGGCCGTCCAAGAGGGCGGAATCGACGCCGACGGCGGCAAACTAGTGACCATCAACCAGTACGCGCAGGACGTGGTCGATTTCAGCACGCAGTATGGCAGTGACACCAGCATTTCGTACACGGCGTACAACGTGACGGGGAAACCGTCCAAGTATCCGGATTATGGCGACTTTCCGGAAACGTTTGCTTTTGTAAGAAGGTTGACGATTGTCGAATTGAGCTGTTCTTAAGACGGTCTTTCTTTTTGTAGAGAACTTACGGAACCTGGTGGAAGCAGGCGCCATCCGCTTGCGGAGAGTTTGGCGATGAGCAACCTGCGGTTGACGATTACATACTGGTTCGGTTCGAAGAACCGGTTCTGCCCGAGCAGATCAAGGTCTTCGAGACGTACAATCCGGGTGCGATTGTCCGCATTTGGGCGTACACGCAGGCGGAGCAGTGGTTTCTGCTGTGGGACGTGGCATCGGGCAACGAGAGTCTAGCTCCGGTCGAGCGGAACCACGCCCGGATCTTCTGTCCTCCGCTTAACCCCGCTCCCAGTCCAACTCGCTTCATTAGGTTCGAGTTCAACCATGCCAAGCTGGAGTACTCAACGCAGCTGGACGCGATCTTGATGCTGGGACAAAAGTTCGTCCCGAACGTGGTGCACTCGAAGAAGCAGAAAATCCTCCCCAAAGTAACGGTCAACCAAGAGGTGATTCTGCAAAACTACTCGCCAGATTTGGAGTGCACGAGTCAATCGAGCAGTCGGAGCGCAACTCCGACGGAATCCGGGCTCACGCTGGACCAGATGCCGTACGATGTGCTGTTCAACATTATGGCACATTTGGACCTGCGGTCGCTGTACCGCTGTGGGCAGGTTTGTCGCACGCTGCACCACATTGTGGCCGTGGATTCGCTGCTGTACGCGGAGCTGAACTTGAAGCCGTACTGGGCGTGTGCGTCGTCGGCGCTGCTGCAGTCGTTGAAGAAGAGGTAGGAAGTTGGGTTGGAGATATGCTGGTCTCATTACAGTTTTGAATCTCTTTTCCAGGTGTGCCTTTACCAAGAAGCTGAACCTGTCCTGGTGTGGACTGTTCAACAAGATATCTGTAAACGAGTTTAAAGAGTAAGGAATAAATCTTGAGTAGAAATTTAGAGTTATAACTCAACTCTCCTTTCCCAGCTTCATCGCCAAGTGCGGCCCCCACCTGACCCACCTCCGGCTGGACTCGTGCAAGTTCATGACCACCGGCTCCTGCCTCGAGACCATCGGCCGCTACTGCCCGGACAACCTGACCGACCTCTCTCTGCAAAACTACCAGCCCCAAACGCGTGACTTCACCGCCCTCGCCAGCCTGCACCACCTCGAGCGCCTCAACCTCAACCGCACCAGCATCGACACCCAATCCCTGCTCATCGTACTCGCCCGGAACCCCGCCCTCCGCCACCTCAACCTAGCGTTCTGCCCCCTCGACGTCAGCATGGACGACGTGGCGCTCCAGATCGCCAAGTGCAACCGCGGCGCGCTCGTTTCGCTCGACATGTGGAAGTCCCACTCGCTGACCTCGGTCGGGCTCGAAGCGCTCGCCGCGCACTGTCCCAAGCTGGAGGAGGTCGACTTTGGGTGGTGCCTGCGCGAGGAAGCGTCCCCCGGGGAGGCGATCCGGGCGCTGGTGCGGTCCTGTCCGCGGCTGAAGAAACTCTTCCTGGCGGCCATTCGAGGGCTTACCGATCGGGATTTGGACGTAATTGCCACGCATTGTCCAGGGTTGCAGCAGCTGGATTTGATGGGCAGCATGGGAATCTCGACGGAGATGTGCTACCGGCTGTTGACGCGCTGTCGCAAGTTGAAGCTGCTGGATTTGAGCTTTTGTGATAACTTGGACAATATGCAGATTATGCTGTGGCGTGAGTCCTTTGATGTGGCGATCAAGAGGAGCTTTGTTGATTTTGGACCGCCGAGGGGCGAGTTTTAGCAGTGGCTTAGCTTTTGAAGCGATACATTCCAGATTGATTGTAGGTTGTAATAATTTTAGGAGTTGTCTGTAAAGTGTGGTGATCTTAGCATGATATTCAAGTTTACAATACTCATGATCTCGATATTAATTAGTGTACGTTCGTAAACCTGACTGTATATTTATACAACGTGAAATAAATAATCAAGCTTCAAAAACATAACTTCCTCTGCTTTCTCACTTGGCGCCAGCTTAACGTTGCGTCAACATCACTGATTTATTTGTTCCGAAACCTGCGTGAATATGTCGAGCTTGGTGTCACCATCATGCGCAATCTGGCTACCAAGGTACTGGAAAGTTTCGACATTCTCAACATCTTCACGAGCTTCAGTAAAGCCGTTTCGTTCCGCGTTCAATGCCATAGATTTGGTCTTGAGGACGTTGACTTTCAGACCAGACGCCGAAGAACAGTACAGTGCCATCCGCATAGTCGAGGTCGTTGAGATGATCCACCCAGATTGGGTCAGACACAACTTGGTTGTGTACAACAGAGAAATCGAAAGCCTCGTGCTGCGTCTTGTTGAGGTTTACTAACCATTTTCATAATCAACGAAAACCAGAAGAAGAGAATCTGTTTTTACGTATGATCCCACCCGGAACACTTGCTGTCATCGAAAAGATTTGTCGATTTGATCCGGCACAAGATTTTTTTTCACACGACTTGGTAACTTGTGTCAGCATTCAACATTTCTGCGGAGTTCCGATCTATCCTTGGCGTTTTTCCAGACTTCATACACCTCACGGCTTCTTCAATCTCTCTCAGCGTAAGTGGACTGAAGTTTTCCCGATTGATGCGACTAACGTTAGGCGATCGGTACTGGTGCCGTGTAATGAGCAGAATGACAAGTATGGCCGGATTTATCCCGAAGAAACACGCGCGTTTACCCTAAAACTAAACTGGAAAACTCGCATGACCGCGTGCTTTAGAAATCGTTGTTGTTTTTGTTGGTTTGACAACTCTGACAGCAGCGCGCACGATGAGGTCGAAAAGGGGTTCGGCCGATTGGGTCGACTGGAGGGGAGTGAGAGATTTGCAGCAGCTGCTCAGTGTGAAATCTTTTCAGCTAATTTGCTGTTTCAGTACTGTTATCTGAGGTGAATCGGGATGCATGGGGAATTTGGAAAATTACATTTCTAAAACATATTATTGCACAATATTTTGACATTTTTCATTACGTGAGACATTTCATCATAAAATGTTGATTATTTTCAGTGTTTGTCGACATATGGTAGTGACATTGACAGCATCAAAATCGACAAAGTCGACTACACGTCAGTTTTCATCCCCTGTCTCTTTCCCTCTCTTGCGCAAAGTGGAAACCGCTAGCTTTTCTTTCGCTCTTTCTTTCTTTCAGTCAGTCTTTCGGTTGCATCCGTGCCGTGTGGTTGATTGTGCGTTCTTCGTGTCGTGTGCTGCTTTGCGTAGTGTGTGAAATATTTTTCTTTTCTTTCTGCTTTTCCTGAGCCCCCTGTACGGAAGAATAACTCTAGCTAGAATAGAAAATTGCTGGTGTTCGTAGCGGAAGATTTAAAAGTAATGAAAATTTTCTAGTGTTAAAATTTCAGGTTTTTCCAATCGCTCTCTCCCTCTCTCACGTTCATTGTCAGTGCTTTTGACATTACACTTTTTTTTGCATAACCTTGAAAGTTGACCACTTTTCGTCGGAATATCTGCCAAAACTTGGCCCAGCAATCGGTTTTAAAAGAAGGTCTCAAGCTGTCCAGTGCGAAATTGACCAAAACAGGTGAAAAGCCCACCTCCCCCTCTGGCCAGGTGGGTGTACAAGAGGGGAAGAATTTTCGGTGCGCCACCACAATGTCAAAAAGAGACATCGTCAAGGAAGAATAGAAAAAAAAAATAAGAAGAGGAACGAGCCTGTTTGTGTCATCTGTTCGCAATTTGTGTTTGTGTGGGTGTCGGTGTTAGTGTGTAATGTTTTGAGTCGACTTTTGGCATCTCGCTTGCACAACTGTTGGGCGGTTTGCAGCAGACGGAAAGAGACAGGTAATTTATTTTGACAGCTAGCGCTGTGTTTGTTTGTGGTGAAGTGTTGCCAGCATTCTGGGAGGGGGGTTGGGGAGGTGGTAACAGTGGTGATCAGGAAATTTGGTACAGTGTGAGCTGAAAAAGGGCAAACAAAACAATGTAACTGAATGTAATGGTCACATTAGGCCACGAGACAGAAGCCCTCTTTACGGTGTCGAGAGAAAACTGGAGCTGGATCTCGGTCGCTTCAAGGTGGCAGACCATCCCGAGACTAGGTATTCTCAGCCCCAATCCGACTGCATACCAAAAACACAGAAATTAAGAGCAATCAAGAAAAATAACGATTAGAAGGACGTTAAGATCGTCATTGGAAATAGGAACGCCAGCATCGGAAGGGAAGAGATGTACAAGCCGGCGTTTGTGCCGAATAATGGTCACATCGTCATAAACGACAATAGCTAGCGGTACATCATCTTCGCAGCCTCCCGCGGTATGGTGGTACGGTGCTCGTTCTTATCCTGGAATTATATCCATAAAGTCGCCTGGACATCACCTAACCAACGAATAAAAAACATAATTCGACCACGTCTTCATTGATGGCGGATTAAACATATTGGAACAAAATATAAAGGATACTCAGTCTTCAATACTAGCCTATGATAACCTTTAAAGCAATATGTATCGATAGTGCACGTTGTCAGATTATTAAAATAAGCCAGAAGATACCTTTTCACGCGCAGCGTAAAACGCGCAAACGTAAATGTGCTGGCATTTAATCTTCGACATGACGACTTGTCGATCTTTCAAGCGAGAACGAGCCGGGACATCGAATTTGATGTTCAGTATATGATTATGTATAAAACCAAAAAATGAATAACCCTGGGCTTTGTCATAATGAGTGTCATAGGTTTGATGCTTGTTTGACAAAGAGTATGATTTGATTCGATGTGGAATTAAAATTGAAGTGTTCAGTATATTGCTGAAGCTTCCATTTTTACACGTGGACACCACTTCATGCTGCGAGAACCCACTTTGGCGCAGTCTCAGGGCTTAATCGATGGCCGGTAAGCTGTCATCGAGACAAGGAGGTTCTCCGATAGCGGAAATATCACATTTGTACAATGAACTGCTACATATGTGATTTTTCCCTATCTTAATGTGGGTGTCAGGTTAGGATGCGGGTTTTTAAAAATTTAGTTTTTGTAGATTTTATACTTTTTATACTTTGCCCTTAGTTATTTAGGGACAAAATTAGTAACAGTGAATTTAGTAATTCTATCAGAATCGGTAATTTTCATTCAAGTAGCATAAAAACCATTATGATTTGTCAAAATTTCCGTAGATTCTCGATCAATCAATAGTGAAATGATATCGGACTTAGTTCGTTGATCAGTTGAACTAACGGTTGTCGGATTATGATTGTATTGATCATTGTTGCGAATCGAGGATCTTCTGGAATTCTGACGATCAAATGGTCGTCTCTTTTTCAATTCACGACTTGTAAAATATGAACTGTTATTCATTTTTTTTTTTTGTTTTTTAAAAGAAGCCAGACAGGTTTTAAAAGAAACGTTTTTTTGGCTATTAATTAAAATGTCGGGGATTTGAGATAAGAGTAGCTTTCGGATAGGTTGCTTTAAATCTTGTATTCAATTCAAGTTAGGTAGTTATCCGCAAATGAAAATTTGGACTTATATGAATAATTGAACATTTTGGACTTATGAATAACACACAACTGTGCATTTATTCTAGAGTCAGATCCATACAGCGTCAGTGTTTATTTGGTCGAAGTGCACTAATTCATTGGCAGATCTGATTCTAGTTGTAATGTACGACAAGACTACCGACGGACGTGACAGGACGAGGGCCCAGTTTAGAGGTTTCGACATCAACGATGTGCGGCTGAATCACCCTCCCAAAAAAAAAAAAAAAAAAAAACCAAAAAAAAAAAACAAAAAATGAATAAGAAAAAATATATTTCTGGAAATAAACTTTGGAGAAGCTTCAAATTTTGGGCACGAACAGTTTATGGTGCAAGTTTTCTAATGGCTTTTTGTTTGAAATTGAATTATTTGAAATTGAAGGTGTTATCTGCAAACTAGTCCAAAAAAGTACCTCTTAAAAAATAGTTTTGATCACTTTTACCGGTCCTAAATTATGAATCCAAGAAAGAAAGGCAAAAAAGGGTAAAATTTTCATATAAAGAAATCAGAAATGCAGCACATAATCAGTTATGATTTATTTTTCTTTTAAAAATTTCTGATATATTTGTGACTTATGATATTTTGAAAAGTTCCCTGGGCTTTGTCATAAGGAGGTATCATAGGTTTGATGCTTGTTTGGCAAGGAGTATGAATTGATCCGATGTGGAATTAAAATCGAAGTTTTCAGTATATTGCTGAAGCTTCCATTTTGAAACATGAACACCACTTCATACTACGAGAACCCACTTTGACGCAGTCTCAGGGCTTAATCGATGGCCGGTAAGCTGTCATCGAGACAAGGAGGTTCTCCGATAGTGCAAATATCACATTTGTACAATGATCATATGTGATTTTTCCCTATCTTAATGTGGGTGTCAAGTTAGGATGCGGGTTTTTAAAAATTAAGGTTTTGTAGAATTTAGGATTTATACTATAAATATCAACTTTTTATACTTTGCCTTTAGTTATTTAGGGACAAAATTAGTAACAGTGAATTTAGTAATTCTATCAGAATCGGTGATTTTCATTCAAGTAGCATAAAAACCATTCTGATTTGTCAAAATTTCCGTAGTGTCTCGATCAATCAATAGTGAAATGATATCGGACTAAGTTCGTTGATCTGTTGAACTAACGGTTGTCGGATTATGATTGTATCGACCATTGTTGCGAATCGAGGATCTACTGGAATTCTGACGATCAAATGGTCGTCTCTCTTTCAATTAGCGACTTGTAAAATATGAACTGTTAATCTATTTTTTCTGCACTGGCACTGGCTGAACCGAATTTGGTAAAACCAGTCAAATAAGTGATATTTATGTACTTTTTTTAAGCTTGGTCTCACTTTTCTTCATGTAAACAGTGTCCGGATCCATTCTTCGATCTTTCGTTGAATAGGTATTCCAAATTTCTTCTAAAAGGGTCCAAAACTTCGAAAAAAATTTTACTCTGTCTAAAGTAAAGTCAACTTTGTAGTGAATGAGTGTGGCAGAGAAGAGAGATAATGAGAAGAGAGAGTTCATGTAGCGTAATTCGAGAGCAGGCCAGACAAGAGAGAGAAGGTGGTTGATGTCTTCCTCACCGCAATTTTTAATTTCTTTCTTAAACAAATCCCCAAAATTTGGGGACGATTGGTTTTCCATTGGATTTTTTTTTTAATTTTATTTAAGAAAATCACTTTATCATTTTCTACAAAATATCTGAGATCCGGCTTCAAAAAAGTCATAAAAAGGTCATAACATTGCATAGGATTGTCAGATCTTCTATAATTTTGTTGCGTTGGATACGTCTTTTGATTACGCATCCAACGATGGGTTGCATGATTGATCCGGACATCATTTTCAACAAAAATGTTTAAGATCCGGCTACTCACAAGTACTAAAGTATCATTTAAGTGCTCATAACTTCTGATAGGGTTATCGAATCTTTGATGTTTTAGGCTCATTTGAAAAGTCTTTCAATTATCCACCTAAGGATGAGTTGCATAACAGACCTGGCCATATTTGTGATCGAAACATCTGAAATCCGGCCTCCCAAAAGTATACAAAAAGCACTTAAGTGCTCATAACTTCTGATAGTGTTACCAGATCTTCGATGTTTAAAGCTCATTTGAAATGTATTTCAATTATCCAACTAATGACGGGTTGCATGATGGATCCGGACGTCATTTTCATCGATATATCTGACATCCGGCCTCCAAAAACTGATAAAATATCACTTAAGTACTCATAACTTTTGATAGGGTTGTCAGATTTCAATGATTTAGGTTCATTGGAAAGGTCTTTCAAATACTTTTCTAAAAATGTGTAACAAGACGGAGTTTTCTTCCGGACTTCACCAGCTGAGCAAATGTCTGTGTGTTTGGCTGTATGTAGACATGTGTACCGAATCAATGTAACTGGAATATATCATCACTGGTTGAACCTTTGACCGTATTGGCCTCATTCGATTCGTCTTGGGGTCCCATAAGTCCCTATTGAAATTCATGAGATTTAGTAAAGCACATCAAAAGTTATGCTTAAAAAACTGCTGCATATAAATTTCACAATTTGCAAAAAAGGGTGGTTTTTGCATGAAAACCTGCCATATTATATATTTTCAGAAAGGTTCTGAAATGACCTTTCTTGTGGATTAAGAATTTTCCAGATCTGACTTACCTATCTTAAATTACAAGCAGTTTAGAAAATGGTCTGAATTCACATAACCTCAAATGGTCGGGTCTGATCGCCACGAAAAAGCCGTGAAGAGGGATGCCATTTTCCTCAAAGGCGGTGTCTGTATAATCTTGACAAAAAGTCTGTAGGTAGTCTTAGGTGCTGCGATCACGTTAGGGGAGATCCATAAACCATGTGGACACTTTAGGGGGGTTGGAATCACTCTATAAATGAGAGGAAGACACCAACAACCTAAAGGTGGATTAAGTAACGTTTTTGGTAACATTTCGGGAATATAATGAGACGTTCAAAAAATTGCAAAACCACTTCATTAATTTTGACCATTTTGTGTTATAACTCAAAAGATGGCATTTTTTGTAGATTAAAAAAATGGAAAACGGATAATTTTTACCAACTTAATTTTTTTTAGTATCTCATAGATGTGTTCCGAAATACTTTGCACCCGAATGACAACAACAAATTTATTGATGTATTTTACCAAAAACCATTTGTGAACATAAATTTTGAACAATTATTTAGCCTATGAAATCAATTATCTATGTAGATATTTTTTTTTGTTGCATATTTGGTTAGTTCAATGACAGGAAGTCGCGTGTTTTGGCGTTTCATACAAGTGCCCTTACAAAGTGTGTACAAAGACCACGTATGCAACTGCCGGTGGGTAACGGGGACGAATTATGAATCAACATTGCAAGATTAATAAGATTTGAGGTACCTTAACAATTTTATTAAATCTGATAGTAATATGTGAAGCAACATCGAAAGCTAGCGCTACGATTCCTTCTGCAATTCGCGCACTTAATGCTGGTCTTGAGCTGCTTTCGGCGTTGCGATCGATCACTAAACCATCTGTTTGAATGGACTTGAACCTTCACAAATATTTCAATTGAACAAGAATGTTGAGGCACTCCGTTTAAAAATCAAAATCTAGTTAAGCTATCAGCCAATATCAATTAGCACCTAATAAGACACAACCGCTGAAATTGCTACCTCTACGTGATCCACTCTAACGAATCGTCTTCTCCGTTTTTCCTTTCCTTTCCAGACGACCTGCTCCGGCCGTGTGGACCACCACACAACCTGCCCAAAAACTGCCCGATCGCACCCAAGGGCCCGCGTCAACAAACAAGAAGCAAAGCAACTTCATATAGCCCGAGGATCGAGCCGCCGCCGCCGCCGCAAATCCGCGATCGTTTGACAGTTTTGCACGAATATTTACGTATTTACTGAGGGGGGTGCGCGCTGAATCGCTGAACTTGGTTTGCTAGAACGGGCCAGCAGCAATACCAGAACCGACTCGACTCGACTGCTCTTTTACCCATTAGGTGTGAGCGGGTATTTAGTTGAAGGCAACGACGACGACGACGTCGTCCACACGAGTGAGAAAAAATATTTATTGTGTGATCCTCGTCGCCGTCGGACGGACGGATAATATACGTGGTAGAACCAGCTTTTGCACTCTCTATGGTCAGCGCTAATAGATCGTCGTAGTCGTCGCGGCGCGGGTGTGCTTTTTGGAGGCGGAGGAACTTCCAATTGCTTCTTTCGCCCATTTTTGGAGATCGTGGAGGACGTGACGTGTGCCCTTCTGGCCTGGGATCTTCTACCACCTTCGCAGGTGGCCTACCGAACTCTGGAGAGTGGGATTGTGGTGTGTGGTGAAGTGATCAAGTGCGGAACTCGTGATCGATACCCAAGAGGTGTGAAGAATCGTGTCTCGCGATCAGTGACAGCAGCAAGCAGCAGCTGGTTCAGCAGGATGGAAAAGTCTTATTTTTAGGGTGTCATTTTCCGATTCACTTTTTTTCCGCTGAGCTGCCACTGCTGATGCTGCTGCTGCTGCTTCATTCTTTATTGTGTATTGTGTATCATCGCATCATCACCGTCGTCGTCGACGACATTCACGCGCGACAGCAGTGTGTGAGAGAGAAGGAGAGCGATTGAATTGGAGGAACGAGAGTGGTGCTGAGTAGTGTGTTCTCTAACAAGTCGCAATTTGAAACAAAACTTTGGAAAAATATTTGTTTTTGTACGCTTTTCTTGTGACTAAACAAGACCAAAGAATTAATTGTGTCAATTCCGCAAGAAATGCTTTTCGCGCTATAAAGCTGCGATAGTTTGCGCTGTAGTTGCCATCGCAGTTTGCGCACTAAACATGTGCGCTTTTTCCGTACTTGTGGATGTTTCGATGTTGATATTTCGGCAGTGTGTTCGAAAATATACTTTGGCATTCTGGTCATGCCAATGACATATCCACCGGTAAATTATCTATAAATGGGTTTAAATGAATATTATGAGTATATTCATTAAGATTTTTTTTATTATTTTAGAGTGAATAACACCACAAAATTGGCGTAGCCTTTGAGCACAGTTTTGAAATTTACATATTTTTGCAATTCCGCTTTGAAAACA
This sequence comes from Culex pipiens pallens, assembly GCF_016801865.2. Taxonomy (NCBI): domain Eukaryota; kingdom Metazoa; phylum Arthropoda; class Insecta; order Diptera; family Culicidae; genus Culex; species Culex pipiens. Next base: position 26,025,604 of record NC_068937.1, read on the forward strand.
ATTACTTTTTCTGTCATTATATAGTGACAAAATTGCTTTCTTATCATCATCAAAAATTACAGGGATGAAAAGTGTATTACAGCACACATTTGAGTGCTGTAAAGCTAAAATGTTCAGCACTTGAATTGAAAATTAATTTATTTTGGTATTTTTGGTTTGATTTTTGAGTAGGAAAAAAAGTATAAAATTCCAGGGAAAACATCTATTCAAAATCTATTTTCTCGATTTTTCAGCACTTGTCGTATTTTTCCAACTCGGCAATTCTACCAAACATTGTTGTTTTAAGTTTCTTTGTAAAATTCCTATTTATATTAGTTTGCGATTGGGATCTAATATGGTTGGATTCAGTCATACTGAACTTTTGCCATAAGGCTTCTTTTTTTTTATTAAAACATTTAAATAAAAATAAATTATAGTTTTACTGCAGTGTACCAAAAATGTCATTATTCCTTATAAAATCACTTTCCGAGAATTTCGTCCAAATGTTTCTCGACCTTATGTTGGTTTCCTTCTTAGTTATTAATCTCAATCACACTTGAATATTTTTAATTTTTCCATTGAACGGTTCAGTAACACCAGCTTATATGTTTTTTTTTAGCAGTGGTCAGAAGATAAATTTAACGTCGTTTTCGAAAAAAAAAATTTATACAGCAAACTTGAGTTTTATGATTTAACTAAATCTAATAACATTGTTGCCCAGGTATTTTTTTAAATTTTTTTCTAGCTTGTAAAAACTGTTTTATGTTTTTAATCAGATCAAAAACATACTTTTATTATAAATGAATTCAATAAAACAAACGCTTTCCACGACATTTTCTTTTTATATTGATGCAAAATGACTTTCAAAAGTGTCTGTAAAAAGTCTGAACCCAAAATTTGTCTTCAATTTATTATAATGCAAATTTGAAAAAAAGCTTTTAAATTTAGAAGTGTTTTTTTTTGAAATATTTCATATGTTTTTTTTTTGTTTCGAAAAAACTGTTAATTTGAAAATATAAAAACAAATCGACGGCAATAAACATGAAAAAGAAGTCAAACCCGCTCGCTATCTGAAAGCTAGTATTGATTTATTTAAATAAATACAAGTTTTAATGGATATAACAAAAAAAAAATCGTGATGAAAAATAGAATAATTCAAGCTTAGATTTTAACAGTTTTATCAGAAATGACAGTCACGCTAACTCCAAAAGTTTGCAAAAAGTTATATGAATAAAAAAAAACATAATAAAAAAGTAACATATAAAATCTCCCTTCGTGAACTTGGTTTTCATCGATTGTTTTTTTAATGCACGCAAATATGAGAGAGGCTTTTCGGGGCATGACAGTAAGCAAGTGAGCAACACTCTTTCCTTCAGCATACACTGGGTTCAACTGTTTTGCAGCGATGGAGTGTTGTAAAGAAAGAGAAAGCGAGAAAAGAGAAAAGATACGAGACAGAAGAGAGAGAGAATAAGAATAAGACAGAGCAAAAGAGAAAAGAGAGATTCAGATAATGAGAAAATATAGATTCAGATAATGAGAAAAGATAGATTCAGATAATGAGAAAAGATAGATTCAGGTAATGAGAAAAGATAGAGAGAGTTAAGAGAGAGCAAAGAGAGAGAGAGAGAAAGAGAGAGAAAGAGAAAAAAAGAGATAGCAAAGAGAGAGAGAGAAATAGAAAAAAAGAGAGAGCAAAGAGAGAGAGAGAGAAAGAGAAAAAAAAGAGAGCAAAGAGAGAGAGAAAGAGAAAAAGAAAAAAAGAGAGTCAGAAAAGATAAAAGGAGATAGAATAGTGACAAAGTATGGATAAAGAGTGACATAGAGAGAAAAGAGAAGGGAAATATATGAGAGGAGAGAAAGATAAGAAAGAAGAGAAAACATAAATATAAGAGAAAAGATAAAGATAACAGAGATGGTAAAGATGAGAAAGAAGAGAAAGATTTTAGAGAATTGAATGATACAGAGAGAAACAAGAGATAGCGAAAGTGACAGAGAATGAGAGAAAGTAGAGAAAGATTCGAGAGAATTGAATGATACAGAGAGAAACAAGAGATAGGGAAAGTGACAGAGAATGAGAGAAAGAGACAAGAGAGAGAAAAAGACATAGATTGAGAAAAAGACATAGATTGAGAAAAAGACATAGATTGAGAAAAAGACATAGATTGAGAAAAGAGAGAGAGAGAGAGAAAAAGAAAGAGAGAGAGAGAGAAAAAGAAAGAGAGAGAGAGAGAAAAAGAAAGAGAGAGAGAGAGAGAAAAAGAAAGAGAGAGAGAGAGAAAAAGAAAGAGAGAGAGAGAGAGAGAGAGAGAGAGAGAGAGAGAGAGAGAGAGAGAGAGAGAGAGAGAGAGAGAGAGAGAGAGAGAGAGAGAGAGAGAGAGAGAGAGAAGGGAGAGAAAAAGACATAGATTGACGCAACGATGCCAGATTATTTTCTTTTTCACTCTGATCTTTTCTGACACGCACAAAGCAAAATGATCATGGTTCGGTCAAAACGTTCATCGTTTGTGCAAAACTAGAGAGGATTGAGAGAAAAATTTCCGCTCAATTCTCTGCCGTTAGCGTCGAATTCCTTCAATTTCTTGACATTCGCGTCCCATTTCCTGTTCCCTTATTCCTATTTGTGACTTTTTACATGCATTGGATTTCATCGCTCATGAATGTGAGCTCAAAGTGCTCGTTTGAAAACTCGTTTGAATATTTTATGGGAAATCTGTATTTTCCTCACCATGAATCCGTATTTTTTCTGTATCACGTCAGATTCGAAGCCATAGAAGGTTTTTGCAAATTTCTAATAGCAGATTTAAGCTTATGAATCATATTAAAGCATATTCAATTACCAAGAGAGAAAGAGAGAGATAGAGAGAGATAGAGAGAGAGATAGAGAGATAGAGAGAGAGAGATAGAGAGAAATAGAGAGAGAGAGAGAGAGAGATTCAATTAGAACAAATCAAAAGGAATGGGGAAAGAGAATTGCTCTCTTGCTTACTGTCTTACTTCAAGTGAAGGCCTCATTTTGAATTAAATCATACATTTTTTGAGAATTTTATATTTTAAAAGGGGAGTTGTTCGCAGCGTTAGTGTTTTTTTTTTTCCAAAGAAGTGGAAATTCTCATGTGTTGATTTTGATCCTTTTTCTATCTAATTAGTAGTTTCTCATATTTTTTCTGTTTGCTTTTATTAAGCTATTTATTACTCGATTTGAGATGAAAAGACCTCTTTGGAGCTATAATCGATCGTCAAAAAGCAGATACGCCAACATTAGGAGCCCTATGGTATTACATTACCCAAGGAATATTTATTTCTTTTCGAAATCAAAAAGAAAAAAAACATAAAATTTGAAATCAACCAACTTAATTTTTTTTTAAATCCTCTAAATAAAAAAAAAATCGAATAAAAATTGCGACTTTCTAGAGAACTGCCTTCGGCTGCCGCTCCGTCGGGGAGGAAGAGTCAAAGAGCAACAGATTTTTAATACTGATTAAAGCGACGTCGTCGCAAGGCGCTCACATCTGCCAAGTGAGGAAAAAAGTAGTGCTGCTGCCGCCAGTGGCAGAGGAAAAATTCCCTGGAATTGCTTGAATATTCACTCATTTCTTCCCGAAAAGGTGACAAACGACGAGTGTTTGTTGGAGTGGTTGTGAAGAGCTAGTGTGAAAACTGTGAATTACGAAATACGACTGAACAGAGCAACTTAGAGCGAGAGAGGGTACGCGCAGAAGGTGAAGGTCGTCGTCGCCGTCCGGGTGGAGGAAGAAATATAGTTTCTGGAAACGATCGCGGAAGCTGTGCGTCGAAACCTGTTCAAGATCAATGCCACAGCAGTAAACAACGCCGCATCGATCGCAGGCACAACGTTCTGCGATAATTTTGGGGGTTTCGGAAGGGACGTGTCCGCCGGCCAGAATGCGACTTCTTCGATGATAGTGAATCCCGTTGCTTCCAAGTAGAGCGAATCTACGCCAAGTTCTTCCAGCCTTTGGCGCACTAGTTCAACGTCTCACCACAGACACAAAGCAATATGTCACGTCAGCGCCTCGTGACGACGACGACGTTGACTGCATCGCTGCTGGCAGTGTGTCTGTTTGCGGCGTCGATTGTGCTGGTGTCAACCAGCGGTGGCGACGATGACATACTGTCCCGATCGAGGCAGGCACATCAACAGCATCAGCAGCAGCAGCAACAGCAGCATCAACAACACCAACAACAACTTCATCAACAGCATCAACAGCAGCAACAACACCACAAAGCGGCCCAGCAGAACCAGCAGCAGCATGATCGTGGTGGTGGAGGTGAAGCAACCGGTCAGAAGGCGTCTTCGACGCCGCAACAGGCCGGCACCACGGCCGGTTCGGGATCGTCCAACCGCGGTCTGGAGAGCCGCAACTCGTACGCCGTGCTTAGCCAGGCCATGTCCCAGGCCGTCCACCACGAATTCGGTATGTACCATGGGAAGGGGCAAGCATTTGCAACCTTCTGCACTTTTACAGTTTTGCGTTTCGTTACACCGTTCGACAGAAATAGTTTTTTTTTGTCGAACTGTGTAGCTAGTTATTGTGTTGTGTTGTTTTGCTGTTGGTTTGGCTTGCAGTTCAGAAACATTTCCCCCCCTCTCACCATACCCCGTTCGGCACTGTCCAACCACTGTTTCTACGCACGTGGTGTTATCACCGTTTGGGTTGGGTTGGGTTGTTCAAGGTTGTCGCGCGCGATGTAATGCGAAACCTCTCTAGCACAAACAAGTAGCACCTAGCACCTGCTGCACAAATTTAAGTTTTTTTTTGAATGAATTAATGATTGCTGCACTCTTAGGTTGGGGGGCTTGGAAATTGGCGGTATCTCACGATTAAGAACAATTAGTCATTTATTTTGTTCTGCAGCGCAGCGGGTGGATTGGCCTTTGAGGTCTGTGGCTAACCCTGGGGTTAAGAAACCTTAATGAATAATTTCTTGTAAAGTTATGCAAGTCATCATTATCAATAGTCATTAATCAGGAACAAAAATAAACTTTTTTCAGCTTTCAATTTTTTTAAAAATATTTTGAAGAAAATTTGTAAAATATCAAAGAATTTATGAAAAACTCGTATTTTTTCGGCTTTTCTGATTTATAATACAAAATCTGTAAAAAGTGACACATGAGCAAACGTTTTGCAAATATTTATTTATATTGTATTCTTTTTAATGGGGTGAAACGTTGTGACCAAAGAAGAAATCTGACATCACGAAAGGATTTTCGGATTAATTTGGTGTCCTCGGCTAAGATAAGTCTGAGAAAATTTCAGAATAAAACAGTTATAATCTAAAAAAATACAGTTTTTTTCTGAACCTCACAAAAAAATTTGTGCGAAATTACAATTTTTGAAAAATATTTTTTTATAAGGAGAAAAATGTAATCAACGCCTTGATCAACACCTCCGTTGACGTTGACGATTAAATCAACGATGGCTGCGATTACGATAACGTTTAAACCAACGATCAACGACAGCGATGATATTATCTTTTGCACTGAAATCTTTTCAAACACGCACGAAGCAAAATGATCATCGTTCGGACAAAACGTTCATCGTTGGTGCTAAACGAAAGAGAATTGAGAGAAAAATGTCCATTTCCGGTCTCTTTTCGCTGTATTCTCGCCCATTTATCGTCGAATTCCTACATTTTCTTGATATTCGCGTCCTATTTCCTACTCCCTGATTCCTGTTTGTGACTTTTTGGTATGCATTGGAGTTCATCGCTCATGAAAGTGAGTTAGTTGTATGTGCTCGTTTAAAAAGTTACCAATGAAATCGAGAATATATTATTTAAACAGAGTTCATTTTTTTAAGATTTAGAGACATTTTCAGTAGAGCAAGTTTCTTAGTATACTTGAAAAATTTATGAATCTTGCTATAATAGAGCAATTCCATGTCAAATAGGGAATCGGTTGTACCCGACCCTCTCCGATTTCAATGAAACTTTGTAGACATGTTATCCTAGGCATATATAAGCCATTTTTGTGTATATGGAGCCAGTTACACTCGATAATGACAGTTGAGAAGGGTGTAAGTGTTTTAAATATTTTTTAAAAATTTTAATTTTTAAAACCGCTGTAACTTCACAAGGATTGGACTTAGGACAATGGTCAATATGGAGACCTTTATGTAAAATTGTCTGAAAAATCGACTCTCGTGCTCGGTTTTTGAAAATTTTGACGTTTAGAGCACTTTTCAAAAAAACAGTTTCAGTAAATGATTTTTGTATTTTTTTAGGTTAGTTGCTCCATCCAGCATTTTTCATGAGTTTTTTTGTAACATCTTAGGCTATTTTCACAAAAATTTTGAGCGAAAAAAAAATCGTGGGCTCACCTTCAAATTTGACTTTTAAACTTAAAAATAAAAAAAATCTCATAAAATTGGCGTGTTTTTTTCTTTCAGTGTATTTTTTTCGGAAAGCCCTTCAAATTTCCTACAAGTTTGTCTTTGACCACTTTTTGATACGATGCCACGGCTTCGAGATACAGCAATTTTTAAATTACGAAATACAAAAATATTTAAAACACTTACGCCCTTCTCAAATGTCATTATCGAGCGTAACTGGCTCCATATACACAAAAATGGCTTATATATGCCTAGGATAACATGTCCATAACGTTTCATTGAAATCGGAGAGGGTCGAGAAAAAAGCACCTAAAAAATTCCTGTTTTGGGCTGGAATTGCTCAATATTGATTTGGATTTTGAATTTTTATTGTCATGGAAAATTAATATCTAAAAATATTTTAATCAAACATGGAACTTTTTATTCATTTAATCTCAAATTTAAACACATTTTATCAAAAGTATAAAAATTAGTTCAACAAACATTTAATTGTATTTTTTTGCAAACGGAACATTAAAAATAATCTTACTGTGGGCAACTTTGATGTTATAAATTCAATTTCAAACTTGTAGACGGAAATCGATGAGAAACACACTGACTACCAAAGTCACCTCGTTTTAAAAAATCGTACATGAACAATGTGTGGCCTACCCCAGTAGATGTTTTAAAAGTACCGTAAACTGAGGTGACTTTGATAGCCCGGGGTGACTTTGATAGGTTTTTCAAATGCCCGTCAAATTAATATCTAAACATTTTTGAGAATTTTGAGTATGTTAGTATTAAGGGATAGCTTATTATCGAACATATATTGGTTATATTGGATGTATCAAAATTAGTGGCCAAATCAAATTTCTATCAATGTCACCCCGGGTTATCAAAGTCACCCCAGTTTACGGTTTAAATCTTGAGACAAGTCTTGCGGATTGATCAATATTTGAAAAATAAATTGAAATCACTGTCACTGTCAACCCGGTTTACGTTATTTGCTTGAATTTATTTTACAGTAATTTGATTAAATTCACTGCAAAAAAGTAGTGATCCAGGCCTGAATGTAATATAAATTTTGCATTATTCTATGAAATATCATGTAATATTACACCCTGAAAAATGTAGGCCATCGATCGGTATGGGAAACCTACTTGACCGAGATATCAAGCTCATATATGCGTTTATCCTTTCCATTCTTCGTCGGTCTATTGGCCGAGCGGGCTAAGGCACCATTCTTTACTGTTGGTGCTGGGTTTGAATCCCGTCGGCTGTATTTTTTTTTGTGTTTACAAAAAATGTAAATATTAAGTACTTTTTTGCACAAAGGTTATGTTTTTACTGTGTTGTTTAAGATTAAATTCAGGTGGTCATGACAAAATCACAAAAGCAAAAATTTAATTTAAATTCCAGTGGCAATTATCATGTTTACTCTGGAGACTTATCTACTCTTAACGCCTAATCCGTTTACTAACATATCTCCGCCTCAAAGACAACAACTTGCCGCCTCTCTGTTTACACTATCAACAAACCGTCCCTCGTCTCAGCCGCGATTCCACTAAACCGGTCGCGTGGGTGGCAGTGGCCAAAGAGGGATACAAGTCGCGCGCGCACAAATCTGCAAACACAATTTATTTTCAAATCTCGGTCGTCGGCCACTTTTTGCCGGTCCAGATCGTCGTCGTGTATTTGTGTTTGGGGTTGTTTCAGCTAGTCGACGCAGAGCAGCTGAGAATTGCGACCCGGCGAAAGTGACTATTAGCTAGGGTGGTTCTAAATTTGTCAAAATTTGTTCTCAAATTAATTTTCACTTCAATTATAAATTATTAGGAAGGAAATTTTTCAACAACTTTTGAGGGGCGAAAAACAGTTTGTTCTTGACATGGAACCACCCTAACGAACATCGGAGAGATAATACTAAATCTGCTGCAAGCAATGCCACGGCTAACAAAACAGATCAAAGACCGTGACTCTCGCGCTGCTTTGTTGCCATATGTTTCTGCAATTAAACATATTAATTGTTGCTGGGCCAAATGTTGAAAGAAGTCGCGTCATTTGGGAACGTGCGAAAATTGGTGGAATGATGCAAATTTATTTCTACTGCTCTTGATGAGTGTTTTCCCTGGAAATGATAACGGAATACAATGTTGGAAGCAGAGATTGCTTTATTAGGTTATGTTTAATGGAATTGGTATGACTCAGTAATTACATTTTGCAAGTTCTGAAAAGTGTGCACAATTAAATAAATTTAATTATTAATTTAGAGAGACTCCCAAGGAGACGCCACCATAAAGTACCGGCTTGCTCAAGTTATCTGTGTATACTGTAACCGGTTTCCGATAATAAAGATAATTAAAGTAAATTGTCGCTCTATGACGTAAATGCCGTGCAGAGATTTATCCGTTGGAGATCGTAAAACTGGGATCATCTGGATCTCGCATTGTGCCATTGCCATACGAATGAATTTTTAACGCATGCAACAGTATCAGGAACTATTCCAAGTCGACACCTGTTGCATCCAAAACATTTAAATTTCTTCCAACCGACATATTATCACACTTTTACCGAGGAATTTAACAACTTGTTTGGTCTACCTGCGTGCACCGAACAAAGTCACACAAACCAGCTAACAAAAAAAACTGCATCCTGTAACATTGAAAGGGCACGTTTTGCTAAAAAAAATAAAAACATACAATTCTGCGTGAATTGTCCTGTTTTGGCTACATGGAACATCATCACACTGTGTTGCGAAAAAAAAACAACAATGATTCACAATCGGCAAACATTGCACATTCCACATTCTTCTGGCGGCGGCATGACGGAAATAATTTTTGAAAGCTTTCCACTCATCTGATGGCTCGGAAGGCGAACGCGAGTGTTGAGTTGTGTTTAATTTGCAGTTGCTTAAGATTGGACAGGTTCATCGTTGAGATGATGTAATGCACCTGAGGAATCTCTTTTTTTTCATACAAATCTCATTTTTTTTGCAAATAGTATCTGAATCGGCCAACAAGGACTTAAAGTTACCGAAATGTTAAGTCGCAGAGGGGAAATAAATTCCTGATTGATTTGGTGTCTTCGGTAAAGTTGTGAGTTCTGATTAGGACAGTGTGAAAAAAAATATACTGAAAAAATCACAAGATCTGCATAAAAATAATAAAATGTTTTTAAAATCCGCTAAAAACTAGCGTTTTTTAAATTGATAAACTCTTTTTTACAATTTTTTTGGTCTTACGACTTAAACTTAAACATACTGGTAGAGCGTCCAATTTCCCGTCCCGGGAAAAAAAATCCCGGGAATTCCCGGGATTTCCCGAAAAAAAATATTTCCCGTTTCCCGGGAAATTTGTAAATTTCCCGGGAATTCCCGAAATTCAAGCGAATGTTTACATTTTCTTAAATTTTTGGAACTATTTTTAAGAAAATGATCTGAAAAAATAATAAATGAACAAACTCAACATGATTTTGTTCAATCAAATGTTTTGTTTGGGTTATATTTATTTAATCAGATTATCAGAAATAATGATATCAGAATTATTTCTGATAATATTAACTTTTGAAGCAACTGGGAATACATCTTGCTTAATGAGTATTAAATTATTACAATTAGGTAAGCTTTTAACAGATTGATGTTATTTCATCAAAACAATATTAACTCCTTACCTCCAAATTAAAATTGAGATTTTTTTTACGTTTTTGTTTACCATGATCAAATGAGATGAAAATAGAATTTGTGCAATAAGAATTAATTCAATTTGTTGAATACCTAGTACTAAAGAAATTACAATTTGAAGTAAAAGAATTATGAAGCACTGATGCAACGACAGGTTAGAGGGTTAAATGTGAATAAATAGAAGACTTTTTGTGGAATGATGTTAACTTATCAATAATTTAAATCATGTTGCATAATAATACAAAAAAAACATTGTAAAATTACTTTCTATTGTTTGGTATTAAAAAAATGCAAAAATATATTCTAAACTTGCTTCAAATATTTGAAAACATTGGGTTGTTTGGAGTAAAACCAACACAAAAAGCTTTACCATTTGTTCAAGAGCTGAAACCAGTAATTGTCATGAAAAACATAATTTCTGCACGTTTTTTTTTTCATTTCAATAAACTGGTCACAGAGGCAAGTTTAAAATTTCTCATCAAAAAATACCAAAATACATTTTCTTGTAGTTGAATGATTTTTTACATGCAGTCAAGCTGTTAATTGATCTTCACACTTATTTAAACCATTAATGTTGATGTCCTATACAATTTTGTTGCATAATATTAACTTAAACCAAGATCATAACAATTTTCAATAAACTTGAAATTTCCCGGGAATTCCCGGGATTTCCCGGGAAATTGGCTGTAAATTTCCCGTTTCCCGGGAAATTTGTAACCCCGGGAAATTGGACGCTCTATACTGGCAAAATATGTTTGAAAACATTTTTCGTTTTAGATCCAATAGATAGAGGATACACAGTAAAAAAATGTGTAAATTTGGCAGCTTGATTATTTCCTCTTTTATGATGTAATTTTAGCTCGATTTTGACTGAAAAAGTTACATTACACCATAAAAGAGTTAAAATTACACCATATATTTTTTACTGTCTAAATGTGATGGTATGAGGCCCTGATTTTTATAAATTAACGATAGTTACTCTATAATGAGATTTGACTTCCTACCCCGAATATTTGTCTTTTTTTAATTTTATCATTAAAAAATACTACATAAAAATCAAAAAATATTTAAAATATTTGTTTAATTTTTTATCTAGTGATTTTGAATGATAAATATTTTATATATTTTTTTTATAGGAAAAAGGATAACTTTGAGCTTTGAGAAAACACTCATTTAGAAAATTTTCGAAAAACGGAAATGTTTTAAATTGCAAATCGGTTGAAAATTTGCTAATTTACTTATACCTTAATATTAGATGCTATTTTAATCATTTTTAAGGTTTAGTTTTTTGATCTTTTTGAACAATGAAATCTTTTTTTTACAGATGGCCAAGATGCAGATGAAAAAAAATTCTTTCAGCTGGATATAACTTCAAATTGGTGTGCCTTTTACATAAACAAAAGAAGAAACATTTTTTCGACTAAGTTTCCCATGTTTTTGAAAAAATCACGAATTTTGGAGATTTCGCGTCAAATGTTCAAGTCTCATAGAAAAAAAATGATGGGCTATTGGTGGTGGGCAAGTAGTTCCTGGATGGCCCCTAACTATAACAGTAAAAGTACCCAAACATTTTCATTAAACACCGAAATTTTCAAAATACTTCAATTTTTGATACCTGCAATATGGGTTTCAAACGACGCGAATGTTTATTGGGATTTTCTCTAATATTTAATGTAAAATACTATTATTTTTCAAAAAGGACAGTTTTTTCCAAAAAAAATAAATTTTCGTAATTTGCCATATTGGTACCAAGAGTTGTGATATTTTGTTAAGATGTTCATTTCATCCTAAAGAGTTTGGATTGTGAAATTCTCATAATTTCAAAAACGAAGAAAAATATATCTTGTGAAAGTTTTAGTATTTTATCCTGTATTTTACAACAAAAACTCTAGTGTAATTGATAACCAATGAGCAATTCCAGCTCAAAACAGGAATTTTTTAGGTGCTTTTTTCTCAATCCTTTTCGATTTCAATGAAACTTTGTAGACATGTTATCCTACGCTTATATAAGCCATTTTTGTGTATATGGAGCCAGTTTCATTCGATAATGACATTTGGAAAGGGCATAAGTGTTTCAATTTTTTTTGTATTTCGTAATTTAAATATTGCTGTAACTCGAAGCCGTTGCATCGTATCAAAAAGTGGTCAAAGACAAACTTGTAGGAAATTTGACGGGCTTTCCGAAAAAAATACACTGAAAGAAAAAAACACTTCACTTTTATGCGATTTTTCCATTTTTAAGTTTAAAAGTCAATTTTAAAGGTGAGCCCACGATTTTTTTTCGTTCAAAATTTTTGTGAAAATAGATGCTAAAAGACTTACGAAAAATGCAAGATGGAGCAACTCACATGAAAAATTACAAAATCATGTACTGAAACTGTTTTTTTTTTTCAAAAGTGCTTTAAACATCAAAATTTTCAAAAACCGAAAACGAGAGTCGATTCTACAGACAATTTTACATAAAGGTCTCCATATTGACCATTGTCCTAAGTCCAATCCTTGTGAAGTTACAGTGGTTTTAAAAATAAAAATGTTGAAAAAATAGGTTTTTTGATGGTTTTTGGCAATTTCTATATGACAGACTTGATTTTTCAGTCTCGTAAATATTTTTACCGGAAAGCTCGTCCAATTTCCCATAAGATTGTCTTTGACCACTTCTTAAAATAACTCGTTTTTTATGATTTAATCTAATTTACTATCCAAGTTACTATACTACACTGAAAAAATATTCTGTTCTCAGTTATGAGCAATGTAATTAGCTTATATCTGTAAGCCCATACATCCAATTGAAATTGAACGAAAAAAATCGTGGGCTCACCTTTAAAATTGACTTTTAAACTTAAAAATTGAAAAATCTCACAAAATGGAGTGTTTTTTTTCTTTCAGTGTATTTTTTTCGGAACGCCCGTCAAATTTCCTACAAGTTTGTCTTTGACCACTTTTTGATACGATGCAACGGCTTGAGTTACAGCAATATTTAAATATCTTACGCCCTTCTCAAATGTCATTATCGAGTGAAACTGGCTCTATATACACAAAAATGGCTTATACAAGCGTAGGATAACATGTCTACAAAGTTTCATTGAAATCGGAGAGGGTCGGGTACAACCGATTCCCTATTTGACATGGAATTGCTGCAATACAAAATTCAGCGTTGATTGATACCCATATTGCAAATTATGAAAATGTGCTACTTTTCAAATAAAAAACTTCAATTTGTCCAATTGAGATTGTTGTAGGAAATTCAATTCCTGAATAACTCATCAGGATCATCTCGGATCTTCTTCTACTCTTCGACAAACTTCAACGCTCAAAAGCGACCCCTTAACCATAATCGATTTGGCTCAAAATTAACACTGTAACTTATTTTTGCCAAGTAAATCGAGCCAAGAGGAGTCACTAAGGGTTTTCCGACATTTTCAACGTTTTTTTTGTCATCAGTAGGTATCCTCGTGCATCTCAAAAATATTTTCAGAATTTCAACGTTCAGAATTTATCCTTTATAATCCTGGTTTTTGGAAATGCTAGACTTGATTATGAAGTTCCGAAAAAAATGTTTTGTTGGATTTGTTGGAAAAATCAAAGACGAATGAGGATGGACACTATTTTCAAAAAAAAAAAAAATGACTAAAAAATTGTGTACATAATGAACTTTTCAATTGCAAATTCAATTTTACATGTAAGAAAAACTGATTTTTTTTTGGTAAAATACGCGTACTTTTTTTTTCAAAAAATTCTAACTGTAACCTTCAACTTTGCCGAAGATACCAAATCGATCAGAAAATCCCTCCTCAAGATGCGGGTTTTCGAACGTTTTCACAGCACTTTTGTTGACCGAGCCACGTAGCCCAGTGGTAACGCTTCCGCATCGTAAGCGGTAGATCGGGGTTCGAATCCCGGCTTAATGCTTTTTAAGCATTAAAATTTGTATTCGGCATATCTGGAGAATTTTTTTGGAAACGGTCCTATAAACAATCTTTTTAATTTTTTGATTTTTTTTTGGGTGTTCTTGAATATTCCTGACTCAAGGCGATTTTATAAACACCCAAAATGCAAAAAAAATATTTTTTTTATTGGACCATTTAAAAAAAATCAACATTAATTTGGCTTATTAGGGAAAATGGTTAAACTTTTAGTTTACAGATCCGCAAAATGCCTAGTGCTTGAATTATTTTCTATTAAATTTTTATTTAAAAAAATAGTATTACATATCCGTATATCTATGATTTTTAATTTGAAAAACATGCAATATTAATTTATTTTTCATCAAACAATCAACCGATTTTCAAATTTATTACTCTTAAATCTCCTGTACCTATCCAGATTGTAGTCCCGATTTTCTCAGTTGGCAATAGTAACTTATAGATAATTTGTATAATATGTTTTATATTAAACATGAATTGATACTCTTTACGGGAAAGATTTACTTTTTTTTTTGTATGGAAAGCTCCCAAGTTTGTATGGAAAAACTACTTTTTGGGACTTATTTGGACATTAGGGAACTGACGGACAAAATATAAAATTAAAAATTGCGCAAAAATCGGGGTAATGCAAGAAAAATTTGTCAATCAGTAATTTTCACAAAATCCAAGACGATTGTTTTGCTCCGCTGAGTTTTTTTTTGCGGTACTGTATAGTTCTGCCAAATATTCGGAACACCCACGCACTCAGAACACTTTTGTGGTTATTTGATTTGTAAACAGGATGCAAAATGCAGCTTGTTTTTCGGCCCTAATATTTTTAGGGACCTTTTTAAGGCCATTCTTTAGCTGTTGCACTGATAAAGGTAGTTTTGTAAATTATTTTCTAATAAAAAGCAATCCTGGAGAGAACCAATGTTTGTTTACTTCTCAGTAAAAAAAAATCATGGTAAAATTTCATCTAAAAAGGAGTACATATTTTATGTCAGAAAAAAGCTTTAATTTTACCTGTAATAATGTGGAAATTTACATCTGGCAGACGCTAGGGAAAAATATCTGTAATCCCAAAAAATATCAAACCGGCGATAGTTATATCTAGCTTACTAAGTCCGCGCCCCAACCCGCACGGCCATCTCGCCACTGTGAAAACTGGACGATCAAAGCCAATGTAGCTCTATGTGTTCCGTACATTGTATACTGTATAGGGACGTGGCGTTACATCGTGCTGCCACCTGGTTTTTTGAGGTGCAAGAGTGGAAAAGTGCTGAGTCATCGTCTAAAAATAGACGGCGTCCTATCTCGCCCAGCAAAATTAAGTCGATAAAGTAGTCGGTTTCGATGAGAAAAAGTGGAAAACGTGGTCTAAAAATAGCGACGCCATCCCCCTATTAACTGCATATAGGGTACATATACAATGTACGGAACACAGAGCTACATTGGCTTTGATTATCCAGTTTTCACAGCGGCGAGATGGCCGTGCGGGTTGGGGCGCGGACTTAGGAAGCTAGATAAGACTATCGCCGGTTTGATATTTTTTAAGATTACAGATATTTTTCCCTAGCGTCTGTTAGATGTAAATTTACACATTATTAGAGGGAAAATTAAAGCTTTTTTCTGACATAAAAGATGTACTCCTTTTTAGATGAAATTTTACCACGATTTTTTTTACTGTGTTTGCCTTTGAGGTGTTCCGAACTGGTGGATTTCAAGGGTAATTTTTTTTTATCAAAAACTTGATATAAAAAATTATAATTTGTAAACACAATACAATAAACGGCTTTCAAATGAAGGTAAAAGCTTATCATTATGTTCAGTTATCGCTTTTCTACGTTTTTTTAAATACAGTTCCGAATAGAAAGAATTTCTGTACGTGTCAAAATTCCAAGTCACAAAATTTCGTCCTGATTTGATTTCTCCTCGGTTTTAGCTACGGAAAACTGGTCGCCAACATAGAATGTGAAAAAACGAAAGGTATTTTGGGGGAATGACAAAAAATGTCAAAAAATGTTGCATTTAACGCGTCTCAAAACTCGATTTTTTCCTAGTCCTAGTTTCATAAATTACCATTATTGTTCTCGGACAACAAACAATTTTGATCTTCCTAATTCCGCCAAGTAGTTATTGCTAAGCATATTCTGGAAGCCGCCTCCCCTTATCGCCTTCCAATTTCATTAAACGCCGTCGTCGGTGTTGATTTTAGCATTTAGTCTGGCCGCGCGCACCCACGAAGATTAAACGTATTAAAATTTGCCTTCCAGAAGGAAAGGAAAACAAAAGGGTAATTAAAGTAATAAAAGCGAGCAGCTCGTGCCATGGTGTTGCAGCTATTTGCGATAAACTTTAATAAGTTGGGATGAGGGAGGGTCGTTCAGCAGGTAGACATCGTTACGCCTGTTAGCAAAAGCAATTGTCGTTTCGTTGCACTTTGTTAATGCCTAACACACTACAAAGCTGTTTGAGGAAGCACTCTGTGGCTTGAAACTCTTGGTTATGCGATAGCGATAATTGTTGAATATGGTAACGTTCTGATTGTTTTTTTGTTTCGGCGAGGAGGACATTCTTTGTTCGGAGATTCCAGGAAGCGCGGTTGAAGAAGTGGCCAACAAATCGTCCGGCGGATCATTCCCAGCAGCTTCATCCAATCATGGTTGCTTCGTTCCTTCTTTTCGATTTGTGTTTCAACCACCAGCTCTCCCTGAACCGAGCCACCACCATCCAAATCCGTCATCAACATCCTCCAGATATCAAACAATTCCGACCTTTCGACTTCCCCGAGTGTGTTTGTATTCCGTTGGCGCACGAGCGCCCAGTCCAGCCCCCAAGAATTACGAATACGATTGATTTAAATCCTAAGATTTCTTGTTTTTAATTTCAGGCACCTACGGCAGCGGCTCGGCCGACGGTGCTTGCAGTGCGGACGACTTTGAGTGCATCACGCACCACGACCAGCTCGGCATGGAGGCGATCCGTTCGCTGCATCGGCAGCTCGACGACGACGACAACGGGGACATTGACCTGTCCGAGTCGGATGATGTGAGTAGAACTTGTCCTTTGAAGTCATGATCTGAACTGACCTTCTCCCCCTTCCCCATTCCAGTTCCTGCGCGAGGAGCTCAAGTACGACTCGGGCTACGAGAAGCGCCACAAGGCGTTCCACTTCAACGACGACATGCACATCTCGGTGAAGGAGCTGTGGGAGGCGTGGCTGCGTTCCGAGGTGCACAACTGGACCGTCGACCAGACGACCGAGTGGCTCGCTCAGAGCGTCCAGCTGCCCCAGTACGTGCACCTGTTCCGGCTGCACAAGGTCACCGGCAAGGTGCTGCCGCGGATGGCCGTCAACAACATGCACTACGTGAGCAACGTGCTCGGCATCAAGGATCCGATCCACAAGCAGAAGATTGCGCTGAAGGCGATGGACGCGGTGCTGTTCGGGCCACCGAGGGGTGAGTTCGCACTTCAGAATCTGTAACATTCTCAACCTGAACCTCTTATTCTAATAGAAACGGGCACCCGGTGGAAGGACCTGCTGCTGGTGACACTGCTGCTGACGGCGATCATCGGCAGTTGGTACGCCTACCAGCAGAACAAGAACGCCAAGATACACCTCAAGCGGATGGCGAAGGACGTGGAGGGGCTGCTGAAGGCGGAGGTGGCGCTGCAGGACATGCAAAAGGTAGGAAAAGGAAAATTGCGATGGGGTTATAACTTTGTATTGTTCGTGCTAGCTTTTAGCACGTAAAATTTTGAGCCAAATTGATTTAAGAACGCTGTTGAATGCAGCATTCAATGAATCACCTTTGACCCTAAAGTTCGATTTCAATCCCGACATATTCAACAATAACCGCACAAAAACCCCTTGCAATTTTGTCACTCTTCAGAAGGAAGTACAGTCGTACAGTCCAGACTCGATAATCCGAAGCCTTGACTATCCGAAGGTTTGTATGAGCCTTCGGATAAACAAACCATGAACATTTATTTTTTTAACATTAAATTCGAACTCTTCGAACCTATTTTAGTCAAACTGCCTCAAAAATTACCAAATGCATTTTATAAAAAAAAAAAATTCTCCGACATTTGGCCGCCATATTGGATTTAAAAATTCTAATTCTGTTGTTTTTGAATAATTCTGACCCTAAACGCGAAAGCAAAAATTAAAAATGTTTAGAGGTGGGCAAAAAAAGAGCGAGCCGCTCAAAGAGCCGGATACCTAAAAAGTGCGAACGAACCATGACTCACAAAAAAAGAGCCGCGGTTGTTTTTGAAACTCCAATCTTATGAAAGAACCGTTCCAAGATGGAATGATTTTTAAACTTGTGTCTTTATTGAAGTTTATAAATATAATTCATTAAATTTTCAACAATTTGTAGTACATATAAACTTGTTTTTGGGAACTGAAAATGTTATTTGAACTAATGCCAAATTTATCAATTTTTTTCTATGTTGTCCATCAGGATAAAAAAATGGAATATAAATTTGAGCATTTCATATTGCCATATTGAGCCGCTCTTTTTTATGAGCGAGCAAAAATGAGCGGCTCCAAAAAAGAGTGATGTTGTTCATAAGAACTTAAAAAAACTGCAGAAAGCATTTTAGAGTGGGTTATACTTGAGGCTACCAACTGTACGGATTTTTTCCTTACCATACGGATTTCAGAACCTCTTCGCGGATTTTTACCAGCCCGGAATTTTTGTAGGGAATTTCACGCATAATACGGATTTGTACGGAATTTAACAACTTTTTAATCATTGAATTGATTTTTTGATTTGGTCGAAGCTTTTGTTAACTAGAATTTTTTTTATTTTTCTGTGAGTTTGATTTAAAAAGGGAGAGTTTTCCGGGGTTTCCTCAATTCAAACTTGATTATCAATAATTCTAGTGTTTTTGAACTATTGTCTTTCATATGTTGAAAGGACCTTTTAAAAAAACGCTAGAATTCATCTTTTAGAAATTCCTTACTAAATATATTTATCCCTTTCCAAAGGCTATCTGAAACTTGTGAAAACATTTGAACATTTGAATTAACAAATCTAGAGTTTTTTTAAAGGTCCTATAAACTGTTGTGTTTCAAATGTTATAGAAACTCTGGAAAAGTGTTCGAGAAAACGCTACGAACGATATTATTCGTAAAAGCAAACTTGACATTTCGTAAACTTTTAAACGCTTAACAAAAAAAAAAAAAAGAACATAATGATTTGATTCAAATCACACTTTATTCTATAAATACTTTTAAACGTGCAAGGCATTAGCACTCTGATAGCATTTTGTGAAATTTGTTAGCTGTGAAAACACAGTTTTATATTTTTAATGTTCTAATTTATTAAACTTAATTTATCTAAATAATTCATTGACAGTTTTTGCTATACCATATCGGCAAAGCGTACGGATTTTTGCTCAACAAGAGTTGGTAGCCTTAGTTATACTTAAGCTCGTCAAAAAAGAAAAAAAAAATAATTATAAGACATTGAAAAAAAAAATCCTATTTCGATTATCAGAAGTGATTTTCATTGCGAGACCTTCGGATAATCGAGTCTGGACAGTGGCGATCTGATCTTGCCACACGCTGCAAATGCGAGAACTGGCCAAAGAGGATTTAGGCAGAGGACGTTTTGTCACATGTAAATGTCCGACTTTTGAATACATTATTAATTATTCCTCGGGACTCCTAAATCAACCAAATTTCGGGACAAAGCTCGTGTCATTGTTTGTTCCAGGTCAAACATTGAAACACGTTTTTGAAAACGGCAAAAGAGAATGGCAGATAAACGGAAAGGGAGAGAGCGATAGATGAAAGAGAGGGATAAATGAAAGAGAGAGAGAGAGATAAATGAAAAAGAGAGAGAGAAATAAATGAAAAAGAGAGAGAGATAAATGAAAAAGAGAGCGAGAGATAAATAAAAAAGAGAGCGAGAGATAAATGAAAAAAAGAGAGAGAGAGAGAGAGAGAGAGAGAGAGAGAGAGATAAATGAAAAAGAGAGAGAGAGAGAGAGAGAGAGAGAGAGAGAGAGAGAGAGAGAGAGAGAGAGAGAGAGAGAGAGAGAGAGAGAGAGAGAGAGATAAATGAAAGGGAGAGAGAGAGAGAAATGAAAGAGAGAGAGAGAGAGAGAGAGAGAGAAATGAAAGAGAGAGAGAGAGAAATGAAAGAGAGAGAGAGAGAAATGAAAGAGAGAGAGAGAGAAATGAAAGAGAGAGAGAGGTAGAAATGAAAGAGAGAGAGGGAGAGATAAATGAAAGAGAGAGAGAGAGAGATAAATGAAAGGAGAGAGAGATATATGTAAGAGAGAAAGAGATAAATGAATGAGAGAGAGAGAGAGAGAGATAAAGGTAAGAGAGAGAGAGATAAATAAAAGAGAGAAAGAGATAAATAAAAGAGAGAAAGAGATAAATGAAAGAGGGAGAGAGATAAATGAAAGAGAATGAGAGAGATAAATGAAAGAGAGAGAGAGAGATAAATGAAAGAGAGAGAGAGAGAGATAAATGATAGAGAGAGAGATAAATGAAAGAGAGAGAGAGAGATAAATGAAAGAGAGAGAGATAGAGATAAATTAAAGAGACAGAGAGAGATGCAGCGTTACGAAAAAAAAAAGATTTAAGACCCCTTGCCGTAACAAAATTAACATACAAATGTTCAAAATTTGGTATGGTGCGTAAACGGAACCCCGACCCCCTACAGCGTTACGTTATAAAAGAACGCTCTCTATTAATTTTTCTAAAATATTGAGACAGAGCCAGGGTTGTATAATATCAAACTTCCAGTGCTCAGCGACTACAATTATCATGCTTTTCTGATAAACTGCCCACCATTGAAAAAACGGCTAATATCCACTTTTGACAAAAACGAGATATAAGCACCAGGTGATAGAGGATGTTCCAACGCATCTTCTGGAACTTGAATTTTGCTGAAATAGTGTTTGGACTTGGCTGCCAATGCGAAAAACCAAACGGCTAATATGCCACTCTTATGGGAAATTGCCTTGACGCAGATTTTGTGACAAACACTAAAACGCGTTTTTCTCGGAATACTTGATTTGGCATAATAGCCGAGAGGAGGTCTGGCAACACTTGCTGGATGCGGTCGAGTCTAAAATCGCGGTCGTTTGTTTCTAGATTTTGTGCTGCTGAAAAGCGAGTTTTGGTTCGAAAGTGATGTCAATCGACGCGGAATCTGTTCGTGAATACGGAAATAATGAAGTTTTTGAGCAAATTGTGGATTTGAAGTGTTTTCTGGCCAAAATATTTTTGGCTCCTGGAATGGCGTCGACGAAATGATTTGGCGTTTTCAGAGCATTGCAGTTGTCTTGGTGCCTGCCTTCAGTGCTCGTGTGTGCGTGTTGCACATGAGGGCCTGACAGAGAGAGGCTCGAGATTTAGGGTGGTCCTTGGACCTAAGCTTTAAAATAGAATCTGCAAGAAATTCTTAGTTTTAGTTATAAAATATAAAAAAAGGAAAATAATAGTGCGCGTTGTGTTTGGTGTATCAGAATGAGTAGTGGCTGAAAGGGCAAACCGAAATATAGAAAAGAGCCAAAAGCAGAGAGCAATCACAAGAGTGTCGTGTGTGAAGTCGGCGAACACATGATTGTATTGGTTCATGTTACCTTTTCCTGTGTGCTTTGCTGTGCACGGTCGAATGTGTGCGTTCGGTCGGTCGCGGATGTGCGAGTGTGCGCTTGGCAGGCGATGCCAAGTCCACTCCAGTGGCGTCAAAACAAACACACAATGACACAGGCCAGATGAAGGAAATGGAGGAGAGAGTGCGAGAGAGCACTGAGAGCGCACGATGAAGGGAAAATCTGCGACGGCTTTTTTTTCGGCAGTGTGCCAAAGAAGAATAGGAAGAAAACCGATGATACTCAGTGCCGTTCAGTTGTAGTCGTGCGATGGTGCTTACACGGGGGAGAGAACGAGAAAGCGTTGCTACCACAACACAACATCAGCAGTGCAGTGCATCCAGTTAATTTCATTTTCAAAGAGTTTTAATTGCCCAAACATTTTTGTTTTTGTTGTTGCTGATTCAAAAACTTCCATAGAGATACATATGTCAAGAAAGAGGTCAAGTTTAGTTCTAGAAGTATTATTCCAATGTGATGAGTGGGTGTACGACATGCTCTGCCTACGTAGTGTGTTGGGGATGCTTACAAAATCAATCAATTGGTCATCTCTATGCGAAAGAGATTTGTGCTTCATATGTTAAGCAGTGAGATCTATTTTTCGAAACGGTTGTAGAGGTGGAATGGAAACAGAAAAGAAATGGTAGTGATTTTACGTAAAAAGTGTGTGACATATCGGGATCAAATAGTTTGAGTGAAAACATAAGTGTTTTTGAGAATGAATGATGTTCAAAGAAGAAGAGCATGTTGATCGATAGTTAGAGTTCTGACTAAGTAAAAAATGTGGTCTGAGGGTAGGGTTTACTTGCCACAATGTTGTGAATGATGGCGAAACAAGCACTTGTGAAAAGATTTTCGGGTGAGTTCGTTTCATGTCGTGTGCGCGTGTGTGTGTGTGTGTGTGTGTGCGTGGTAGAGAGAGAGAGAGAGAGAGAGAGAGAGTGTCCGCGTTTATAATGTTTTTTTTTTTTAAATAAATCTGTATCGCCGTGGGGTTTTGTGCACTCAGTCGGTTCGCGTCATGTCCGTCGCGTTTGATTTTCGTCGCTGTCGATTTGTTTGATTCTGAATTGACACCCGGTTCTGTGCACTCTGCCGGTTTGCGTCGCGGCCGTCGCGCTTGATTTTTTTTGGTACGGTTCTTGATACGATGCGCGGGCGATTTTCCAGTAAAGCGGTTCATTTGAAATGAATAGTTGATTTCGGGCGAGCTCGTTTCATGGCGGTTTTTTTTGTAAAATTTAGGGTATTTTGCAGTTAAAATTCGTTAATTTTAGAAATTTTGTCATCGACGCGTTATTGATTCAAGACCGGTTATTGATTTTGTTAATTTTGTTTTCACGATGTCGCGATATCAATAGATTTTGTTTCGTTTTGTAGTGTTTTCGAGTTATTCGCTAGAATTTTAAGTACACGTGACTAGACCTTTCCTTAGCATCGCAGCTCGTAAGGCAGGGTGATAAGTATTATTTCAACGTGATTATTCACGCCATTTCTATAACGTCGCAGACTATCCCAATCGTACGCCATACGTATAATTTAATAATCAAGTATGTAAACCGCTCCAAATTAACTTACTTAGGTTAATATTTTACCCTTTAATTACATATCGTTTTGGTTTTATCTTTCCACAGCCGGCTGTCTAAGATAAAAACACTTCATTAAAAATTTAACAACAGTTAAACGGGAAATGTCTCATCCGCAGCATCCGATTGTTTGCCTTGAGAATAAAATATAATACCTTTCAACAAACACTATGATTTTGGGTCGCATCATCATCTTCTATGATGAATCCTGACCAAACACCCTATCCTACTAACAAGTTTTCAGGTTCCTGGCGCTCGTGGGGTGTAAGCACAGAGTAAATCAGCTGCCCTAGTAGCAACCAGCGCTAACTAACATTCCCGTCCCTTTAAAATCGAGATCTACAAACTGACATGGCGGGCGCCGTTGGTGGCCAATGACTGTTACCTATTCGCAACTGATCTAGTTTTGGCAATCATGGTGTTTTATCTTTTCAGCGCATTCATACATGCTGTTGATAAGGGAAACACCACTTGATCGTCGAAGCCTATGATCAGTAGGGCTGAAGGGATATTACGGTTCTGTTCAGCAACGGAGGGGCAACCATGGGTGGTCTCTCATGCTCATGCTCATGCTCATACTTGATTTGGCATAATAGCCGAATTTTCAATTATGGGCAGTAAAGCAAAAGAATCTTCGGCGAATTTTATGTGAAAGAGTGATTGAAAGAGAGTGCTTGCATGCAAGCAATCACGAGATAGATTTCTATCACTCATTTACAATACTGTAGGGAAAAAAAAGAGAGAGAACGAGAGGAAAAAAGAGAAAGTGATTAACAAAACAAAGCAAAGGAAATGGGGTCAGACTGAAAAAAAGAGAGTAGTTCTCTTGCTTACTGTCTTGCTTTCATTTGTCATTTGTCTGATTGATTTGTTGTCTTCGGTAAAGTTTAACTTATTAATGAGGACAACATAACAAAAAGTTGGCAGATGTACTTGGTCTTATTAAAAATGTTTTAAAAATCAGTTTAAAATTTGTCAAAAGTTATTAAGTGATTGATTTTATTAAACTTTTATATATATTTTTACGTAACAAAATAACAAAATGGAAATCTATGGAAATCGAAAGAGGTTCATCTTTTTTTTACATCGAAAATGAACTAAAATTCAAATAAATAATGATTAAAAAAGCAGGAATTTTGATATTACTCAAACTTTATTAGAAAATTTTGATGTTTTTTTAAATAAAAAATTCTAGATGACCTCAAACCTGATTGACAAAATCAAAAGGGTTTGTTATTAATTTATTAATTGCAATTTTAACTTATTTGTTATTCGCTGCTCTTCAAATAAAGGAGAAAACAGAAAAAAAACATGATTACAGTGTCAAACAAACGCGAAGCGGTCAGGCCTACTGCGTAATGTTTATCGCAGAGATGATTCGTTGAACTGGACTTTTTGAGTTATTAATTTTAATGAATTACACATGATTGAGTAATGAGGTCTTTTTTCCCCGATAACGCCGTAAAAACTTTTAATTCAGGCTCTTCTGGTAGCACTTCCATCCTGAATGCAGCAGCAGTAAGTCGATGCCTCTGTGCTATCTTATGATAACTAGATAGGAGAACCAGCAAGCTTAGAACAAGAAAGACATTGAAGTGTTGCCATTTCAGCTTGAAAGAATATTATAGTTTTTAATGAAGATGATAAACCTAATGACTATCGATTTTTGATTTTGACGGTCACGTGACGCATTTTTGCTTGGTCTGTATCGTGATGGCCAACCTCCCAAGGGAATGTTACCGTAATAATGAACTGCAATCTTCCCTTTCAGGAGCTCGAACGCGCCCGCCAGGAGCAGGAGAACGTGGGCAAGGAAAAGATGGACCTGGAGCGCCGGCTCCGCGAGGCCCCCACGCTGTCCTCCTCCAACTCGGACCTGGAGCTGCAGCAGCTCAAGCAGGAGGTGGAAATGCTGCGCTCGGAACTGTCCCGCGCCGAGGTCGAAATCAACGACCACTGCTGGACGCCGCCGCAGGGCTTGCAGGCCTGGCTGCAGCTCACCTTCGAGCTGGAGAACAAACACCACATCCGGAAGCGCATCCAGGCGGAGAAGCAGCTGATGTCGGCCCGCGAGGCGTGCGAAAAGCTCAAGAAGAAGCGCTCGAGCCTGGTCGGCGCGTTCGTGTCGACGCACGGCAAAAGCATCGACGACGTGGACCGGAGCATCGTGGAGGCACGGCACGCGCTGAACGACGTCACCAACGACCTGCAGGAACGCATGTACCGGTGGAAGCAGATCGAGCAGCTGCTCGGCTTCAGCGTCGTCAACAACAACGGACTGGTCCATCTGGAGAACCTGCTGTACAACCGAAACGGCGGCTCGGGCAGTAAAAGCTATCGATGTGAGTGGTTTTGGGATCGTTGGGAGGTCGCTGTGATGATTGTAACGCACTTCTTTGTACTCTTTTGCAGCGCGTCTATCAAGCAGCCAGGACGATCTAGATGACGATTCCGTGCAAGGTAAGCTACTCAGTCTAGACAACTTTTCCGTGTTTTCATCGGAGTAGTAACTCTCTAGTTTATTACTTTCTCTGAACCCGTTTTTCGGTTTCCTCTGTTTCCTTATTGATTACACGTTACGTTTCCTTTTTTGTTCAATTCGATTCGAGATCATCACCTCTCTCAAGCATCAGTCCATCAACCTTCACCGTAAAGTGTGTGGAAGGTTTTGCGCCCTCGACCCTGCTCCCTTCAGTGCAAGCAAGCATAGCTAGATTAGTTTAATTACACAAAGTTGAGCGCACCACAATCAATTAGAGTAGTAGAAACCAGGCGCGGACGTTAGCAGCAGTGTCGTGACAGTGCGCAGACCTCCTTTTATTCAAAGTAGTGCTTATTTCTCGTGCACAACCACGCACATCCACACACAAAATCTCTCTTTTACTCCATGTGTTTATATTTACGTCGACGACGACGCTCGGATTGACGACCTGACAAAATGTTATCCTAACCACCCCTCCCCAAAAATACTCCAGAAGGGGAACTTATTCAGAGGAACCACACACACGTAACATTGTGCTTAAGATTGGAAGACCGTTGTGCAATCTCTTGTATTTTAAAACAAACTTAGTCCATCCTATATTTAATTCTCTTAAATTTAGGAAAACGACAAAGACACAAAAAAAACAAAACAAAATTCGTATAAATACTAGCAAGTAACAAACAAGCATAAGGCAGCGACATATTAACAGCATTGTTCGTCAAACATCGAATGTTTAATTGACTACCAACTGTTTCCTTTCCCCCAGTAAGACTCAGTGTGTTATCAATCAATCCTCAAATCTATGTGTTAAAAAAACTAATGGATAGTTTGTAATTCAATGTTTTTGTTCAAGTGGAACTTGAAAGATCAAAATTACATTTTCCTGAGCGCCAATTCCATGCCAAAATTATTTGTCTTTAACCAAACTTTTAATCTGTTTCTGCATCTGAAAACAATAGTTTCAATTTTTTATGAGTTTACAAAATTTCTGTTGTGTTTTTTGAATTTATAAAAGATACCACTGCTGGGAAATACATGTTATTCAAACTTCAGATAATATTAGCAAATGTCATTGGAAGGGTAAGTGTCCCTATATTGGACCCGGTCCACTCTTTCGCCCTATGCTGTAGAATTACGTTAAAAAAATTCGTAGAATTCACTCTAAGGCTTTGAATAGTTAGACCCAAATTAAGGACTCTTGTCATTCAGTACGATAGCCAAGTACTGATTGTAAATTTTACTGAAATTAATGTCAGCGTATTGCCTGTTACCAATATATTTTGTTTAGATGAGGTAATGCGGGGGTTTTCAGCTGTCAAAAAATACAGTACTTGTTCGGTAACTGGGCGTTGTTAAACAGGGTTGCTTTAAAACTAAGCCGTGACCCAGTTAAAAAGCAGACAAACGTCAAAAACTCGAAATGACCGAGGGGTTACTGGATGTAAAAATCATGTTCAATAAATAAAAAAACTTTTCCAAATTATTTTTTGATTTCAAGTCACAGAAATATCAAAAATATGCTTTGTAAATAAATTTGAGTAATTTTAATTTTTTATATTTCATTAGGAAAATACTACGCATTGGTGATCCTCTCGTAATTTTTCGTTCAGCCCAGCTAGCGAGCAGCGTTCGGTGACTAGGCTACGTTCTCAGCACTGTTACCGTTGTTACTTCTTTCAAATTTTCTTTAAAAATCAGAGGCAAAAAATTATTTTAGAAATTTAGGTAATTTGCGGAGCTTTTCAAGCGATTTTGAAAATTGAGCAACTCCAAACAACAACACCCATAAAAAGTTGTTAAAAAAGGCCGACTCCGAATCCAGTTAAAAAAAAATACTACGACTCCGGGTCTCAAAAGTGCCGCCTTTCCTGTTTAAAATCTTAAGATTTTTTTTTTCAAAATAATTTAGTAAATTAAAAGTAGAAGAAATCAAGGCAATTAACATTTGAATACCTGTGTTCCAAAATTCTTAAATAATAAAATAGGGTAATATTCAAAACATAAAAAATAAAATTTCAAAATTTAAGCATTTAAAAAACAAAAGAAATTACAAAAAATGAATTTTTAAACAACTAATAAAAAATTATTAAAATGGAAAAATAAATAAAAATTGTTTCAAAATTTTAAAATAAAAAAGAGGATTAATGAATTTTTAAGCTTAAAAGTTAAAAAAATATAAAAATAAAAACATAACAAAAATTTAACATTCTAAAAACTCAACTCTTATAAGCCAAGATTTTGAAAAAAGAAATCATTTTATTTGTAATTATGTCGATTTATTGGATACCACAACTTGCTAGTTTACACTTTTTCAGGTCAAGGTTATGATGGGAAAACGGTTTAAGACCATACGAAAATTAAAGCTGATTTAGAAAGTTTTAAATTTTAAGTCAATATGATCTGTCATGCCTGAAAGGGGGTAAAAATTTATAAATTAGAATGAAAAATTAAAAAAATTGTAAACATGACATCAGAATGTAAATAAATTTAAGGAATAAAATTGAATAATTCTAAAATATATAAATAAATTCAGAATAGATTTTTTTTTTAAATTTAATCCTTAGATTTATTTGCATTCTATATTTTTCAATTTCCTTTTATAAATTTTTTGAAAGCAGTTTTGAAATATTAGTTTTTTTTTCTGAATTTTTAAATCAAATATATATTTTATTGAAAAAATCAATCAATTTTCAATTGAAGATATTTTGAAAATGTATGTTCCAAAATCTAGAATTTGAAAATTTTTCGATATCATTATTCAAAAACACAAAAATATAATATTTGGGTTCGACATAAACTTTGAAAAATATTTGCAATGGCCTAACTAAAGAAAAATAAAATGTTTATAAGTTGAATATTTAATATTAAAAATGCAATTTAAAAAACAAAAATAAAAATAATAATTGTGTTCCCAAATTTTAATCACATGAATTTATCTCCGCCTTCAAATTATCCAAAAAAATATCGGTAAAACTTTTTATTTTAAACTAAGAAATATTTGTTTAATCAACTGTAAGCTTTTATCAATAAATACATTGTGAAACTTTAAAATAAATAAATTTAGTTTTTACACTCAAATATAGGCAATTAAATCTGTTTACAAATTATGAATTTAAAATAGACTAAAAAATCAGAAAAAAACAAAATCATTTTTTTACCGTAGCAATGCTGTATGTAATAATGTAATCATGCTAAAGCATTACTTAGAATTGAAATTTGAAAAGTCTTGAGACTCCCGCGTCTTCAATCAGAGCTGAGGAACAAAAACTTTAAAATATTTACCTTAAACAAAAACACAAAAATAAAAAATAATGAATTCTGAAAAATATATGTAAAAAATAAAACAAAACTAGGTCTTACAATTTAAACTTTTGCAAGCTTAAATTTTTTTTTGATGATTTTAAAAAATTATGAATAAAACAATAACCAAAAATTCAAAAATGTGGTATTAAAATAAAGGATATTCCAAAATAAGAATTTTTAAAAACTGGAAAGTTTTAAATTTAACAATAAAAAAATGTTATAGCAACAATGACAAAATTTTAAAAAATCTATCATCATCTATTTTTTGAATTTTTGAGGATTTTAATTTTGAATAAGAGTAATTCCAGCTCAAATCAGAAATTTTTCTTTTGTACCCGACTCTCTCCGATTTCAATGAAACTTTGTAGACATGTTATACTAGGCCTATATAAGCCATTTTTGTGTATATGGAGCCAATAGTACTTAAATATTTTTGTATTTTGCAATTTAAAAATTACTGTATCTCGAAGCCGTCAAAAAGTGGTCAAAGACAAACTTGTATGAAATAGAAAGGGCTTTCTTAAAAAAATGATACACTGAAACAAAAATACACGCCACATCTATAAGATTTTTCAGTTTTTAAGTTGAAAAGTTAAATTTGATGATGATGTCACGATTTTTTTTCGCTCAAAATTTTGAGGAAATAGCCTAAAATGGACGAAAATGGGACGAGCTTTTTGCGGTAAAAATATTTACGAGACAGAAAAAACAAGTCTGTCATATAGAAATTGCCAAAATCCATCAAAAAACCAATTTTTTTAAACATTTTTATTTTTAAAACCGCTGTATCTTCCCAAGGATTGGACTTAGGACAATGGTCAATATGGAGACTTTTATGTAAAATTGTCTGGGGAATCGATTCCCACTATCGATTCTGAAAAATTTTGACGTTTAGACCACTTTTCAAAAAAAAAATAGTAGTAGTAAATGTTAATCTTTAATTTTATTAGGAGAGACATACCATCCTGCATTTTTCGTGAGTCTTTTTGTAACATTTTAGGCTATTTCCTCAAAAATTTTGAGCGAAAAAAAAATCGTGACATCACCATCAAATTTAACTTTTAAACTTAAAAACTGAAAAATCTCATAGAAGTGGCGTGTATTTTTGTTTCAGTGTATCTTTTTTTTTAAGAAAGCCCGTTCAATTTCATACAAGTTTGAATATGACCACTTTTTGATACGATGCAACGGCTTCGAGATACAGTAATTTTTAAATTGCAAAATACAAAAATATTTAAGTACTATTGGCTCCATATACACAAAAATGGCTTATATAGGCCTAGTATAACATGTCTACATAGTTTCAATGAAATCGGAGAGAGTCGGGTACAAAAGTACAAGAAAAATTCCTGATTTGAGCTGGAATTGCTCATAGACCATATTTTTTTTTTAAATTAGCTATAAAAGTTCATATATTAAAAAAAATGATCTGTAAAATCCCAAGGACTTTAAAAAATTAAAATTGGAAAATGAGGTTTCAGTAATCGAAAATTCAATAATTGTAAATTAAAAAAAATCCTCAAAAGTCTATAAAATTTAAAAATGTAAGAACACAAAACAAAATTAAAAACAATCTAACATTTTATCACAAATAGCAAAATTTAAATTATCATCAAAAATACAAAAAAAAAATCTTTTTGAGCAGTTTAATTTTTAATAAACCATATTTTTTTTTAAATTAGCTATAAAAGTACATATATTAAAAAAATGATTTCTTAAATCCCAAGGACTTTGAAAATTTAAATTTGAAAATGTGGTTTCAATAATCGAAAATTCAATGATTGTAAATTCAAAAAAATCCTCAAAAGTCTAAAAAATGAAAAATGTAAGAATTAAATATTCTGAAAATTAAAAAAAATATCGATAAAAGAATGTTCAACTTATGATGCAATTTTGAAGCATGGGATAGAAATGAATACAAGGCCCGATTTAGGGACATTCACCCTATGTAAATTTGCGAATAATAAATGATTGAAAATGATTAATTTCGTAACTATATTGTAACAAGATAAAATGTTTAGAATAATAATTTGACATGGAATTGCTCTTAGAAAATTGATTATCATTTAAATTCAAATGCAAATAGTATTCGAGCTCTATTCAAACAAGGCTCTTCGAAAAGTGACTACTAAATTCGCTCAATTAGTTATGCAATAACTATTCTTTTTATTACTGTTGGTTTTCTTATTCTTAAAAAGTGAATGATTTGCTTTTCAATGCATTCTGCCTTTCCGGCGATAATCAAGTCTATTTTATTCGTCGCTTGAGAATTGAACGTTTTAATAAATACATAAATCCCACGCAAGCTATTAACTATAGAGGAACAGACTCCGATACTCTGATGATAACGCGCTAAATGTAGTCCAGTTCGCTTTGCTTCAAGTGAAGTTCTAATAAGAGATAAGAAATCAGTAAAAAAAACAATACAATCATTATTAAGCTACAATAAGATAGAGTGTTACATTCTAAGGCTTAAACCAGTAAGATAAACCTGTACTGTTTTGTGTTTTTTTTTATATTTTCGCTATTATTTATTTGACAGTAAAGTAACGATTTTTTCTACGTTCAAGAAACCGCTTGTTTGTTTTTATTTTTAGTTTCCTTTCCCCATTTTTCTCGAATATCCTTTTGTTTTGCATTCGGTTGCCCCCTCCCATTGATTGGCTTAGATTGAATTCTTTTATTTTTGTGTTTTGTATTTGTGGAAACCATTTTCTAAAAATAATAACCGCTATGCAAAATCTAACACTTAATCTAAATTGATCGATTCTCGTCTGCTAACAATTGCAACCCCCCCTCTCGTTCCACTCGTTCGTATCAAACCAAACCAAAACATATGTCATTCGAAATTCATTGCGAACAAACCAAAATCAAGATTACATGATCTAGAAGAAAGCGACTCAGGACTCAAGTGTGTGATCCAGGGAAGCGATTCCAAGAGAGGGAGAGAAGGAAGAGAGAAATATCAAAAGAGAGAGAGAGAGAGAATGAATTATCAGTGAGAAGTGGGAACAGGTAAGAATTTGTCACTTAAGTTCTTTATAATTATTTATTTTTACGCTGAACGCTGCTACACCAATTAACAGGTGATGTTGCTTGAGCTGCGCGCGCAGATTTTATTGAGCCAGAATGTTGTTTTTAATCGCTCGTTCCCCTTTTTTTATTACGTGTTAATTTCGCTTGCCTATTGCTTGTTTGGTGCTGTGACATTTTCCCCCCTTCCTAATCCGTATGATGTCTTGCTCCCCCCACGTGACATTAAAAAAAAAGAACGGAAACCGCCTTACTAAATCGAGGTGTGTGTGTGCACGTGCATTTTGGTTAACTTAACAAAATCATACACAATTTGTTAAAATTTGCACAACTCATATTCATTGTTGCACTAATATCGTAGAGTAGTAAAAAAATGGCACAAATTAGTCGCTGGTGGTTTCGGATAAAAAGATACAATTCAATTGATGAGAGGTCTTTGCTTCGAAAACGATATATGGTATTAAGTATTATTATCTCAGATATTTTGTTAAGACTCCGATTTCAACTCTTTTAAGAAGACCTGACTCTGACTCTAACAACAAGTTCCAAACAAAAAAAAAAACGACTCAGACCCAAAGCCAAATGAGAAAGTGCGTCGGATATTATTGTCCAACCAACATCTAAATGTCTGGAGTTTATTTTGAAATGGTCCAATAGACCAAATTTCCAGTTTTTGCTTTTTGGGTGTTTTTGGAACCGCCTTGAGTCAGGGGTATTTAAAAACACTCAAAAATCAATAACTGAAAATTTGGTTTATTGGACCTCTAAAAAAAAAACTCCAGATGTGATCAATGCTGGAACAATTGACATATCGTCTCAGAAACAAAATCAGTAAATTAAAAAAAAGTGTAATTTCACATAAATTGATACAAAGTTCCACAAAAAAAAAAAACTAAATTTCGATGTAGTTATTTTACCTCAATGTATTTGGAATAGGTAAAATTACACATAAAAAGATGTAAATTTTCATGTTAAAGCGATTAATTTTAAATTATTGTTAGAGATTTGAACCCATTTTTGAGTAAAAAGACATAAGACAACGTGAGAAAAAAATGTGTGATATTACTTTTCTTCTGTGTAACTTTACTTTTTCCAATCTAAATCGGGGCATTCTATTCCATATCGTCGCCGTCGTGCTAACTTGTCGTACGTGCCTCTTGGGCCAAATTGAGTTAAGAACGCCATTTTGTGCAGCTCACAATGCCTCACAAATCTCCAAAATTCGATTTCAATCCTGAGATATTCAACGAAACCCGAAAAAACTCCGTGTATTATTGTCACTTTGCATATGAAAGTAGTTTCAATCTGGTTGTGCTATTTTGTCGCTCCCTGAAAATTGATGTAAGTACGACAACTGGCCAAAGGGATTTCAGGTCGGAACGTGTTTGACACACGTATAAATTAGACTACCGTGTGTAATTATAACTCGGGGCTCCAGCAATCAACTTCAACCAAACTTCGGGACAGATTGGTCAGCCAAACAAAACGAGTTTGCTATTGTTTACATTGCGTGCTCTAGTTT
This sequence comes from Culex pipiens pallens, assembly GCF_016801865.2. Classification (NCBI taxonomy): domain Eukaryota; kingdom Metazoa; phylum Arthropoda; class Insecta; order Diptera; family Culicidae; genus Culex; species Culex pipiens. The sequence goes on from NC_068937.1 coordinate 26,059,054, forward strand.
TTGTTTATTCAAAGTTAAACATTAAAACGCATTTTCCTCGGAACGTCGAAATGGCAAAAAATCATAGTGTGATTTTTTTTTCAAAAAGTTTTTACTTTTTCAAAGAAAAAAGGTTTAATTAACTAAACACAACTTCAAATTCAAACTTTTGTGCCCGACCCTCTCCGATTTCAATGAAACATTTTAGACATGTTATCCTAGGCCTATATAAGCCATGTTTGTGTATATGGAGCCAATTGTAATCAACTATGTCATTTGAGAAGGTACGCCCCCCCTCCCCCAAACTTGTAGGAAATTGGACGGGCTTTCTGAAAAAAATACACTGGAAGAAAAATACACGCCACTTTTATCGGATTTTTAAATTTTTAAGTTTAAAAGTTAAATTTAAAGGTGATGTCACGTTTTTTTTTGTTCCAATTTTTTGTGTGAATAGCTTAAAATGTGACAAAAAGATTCACGAAGATTGCAGGATGGTATGTCTCTCATAATAAAAATACAAAAATCATTTACTAAAACTTTTTTTTTAATTTCGAAAACCGACAGTGGGAATCGATTCCCCAGACAATTTTACATAAAAGTCTCCATATTGACCATTGTCCTATGTCCATTCCTTGTAATGATACAGCGGTTTGACTCCATATACACAATATATATAGGCCTAGGATAACATGTCTAAAAAGTTTCATTGAAATCGGAGAGGGTCGGGCTCGAAAGTACCAGAAAAATTCCTGATTTGAGGTGGAATTGCTCCGGCGTTAATAATTTTTAGCATAATCAACCCAGTTTTTTTTATTGCGAAAAAACATTTTTATTTTCGTCGAAATTTTTAAATTTTTGAAATTATATTGTCATTATATTTGTTTGAGTGGATTAGCCGCCGAGTTATGATTTTTTGAACAAATATCTCAGATTTTTTTCCGATTTTTTTCGAAAAAATATTTTGAATGTTGTAAATTTAAGACATGTTAGTCCTATAGACCTATTTTCAAATTTGAAGCTCTCTTAACATATTTAAGAGATTTTAATTTTTGTTAATATTCAGTTTGAAAAGACTCAAAATTTCATGAATAATAATTACACTTCGACAGTAAAATTTTGACAACTGGTTCTGACGATTGAGTTCTTTTAAGTTCGTATACGTTCGAATTAGCGGCCATTCAATTTAACGAATCCGCTCTGTATTGGCATTTTAAAATTGAGTGCTGTTTATGTGACATTTAAAAAGCTTAAATTTTATTGTTTCTTAATTTAGGAACGAAATGTCTAATCTACAATGTATTTTTTAACGATTTTTAAGGACATTTTTTTAAGCACTCATCACAAATATTTTCTTAAATGAGCACTCGTGGGCAATATTTTAAAAATCGAAAAATTGATTATTTTTTTCAAAATTGACTGGCTATAACTCAAAAATTGTGCTTTGTTTTAAATAAAATTGTAGAGCAATCAATCGCACTGTATTTAAAAAAAATGTACAGGGTGACCACTCAAAACCCATTTTCAAATTCCTGACTGTTTTAGAAACTCAAACAATTGCCATTTCTTATCAAAAGAATGATTTCAAACTAAATATTTTTTTGTAAAAAAAAGTCAGTAAAACCATCGAACAAAATTAAGCAGTAAATAAAAAATCAAATTATTGACAATTTTAGTAAAAATAACTCATTTTTAAAATAAATTTCTAAAAAAACTATAAAATGGATTCATCAAATAATGATTCAGAGAGAAAACAAAACATCTTTAAGAAATAATCATAAGCTGGAATTCAAAAATAAATAATGGAATTGTACTCATAAAATTGCCAAACAGAAAACGGGGATTGTAAACAGTTAAAGATAACTGAATTTTAAATTTTATATGTTCTTTATTTTATATTGCAAAATATCTTGGAATTCGTTTAAAAAAAGTTCTGCTAAGTTCCTTTTCAATTTTTAAGTTTTTTTTAAATCAATGTTGATTTAGCGATTTGTCAGTTTTTAAATGTTTTTTTTCTTTTTTTATGAAAAACCCTGTTTCATAAGACTCCGTACAACTAATTGTTAGGCTGATGCAAATATTTTTCAAAGTTTTTGTCCCTCTGGGTCGAGAAAGGGGGCAAAAAATTGAAATAACAAGCCATGCTTTCAATATTTGCATGGATAAAGTGTTTTAAAATGTAATCATTCGTTTTAAAAAAAATGTAGAATATGACGAAACAAAAATTTTTGCGAGAAAAAACTTGTGACGATAAAAAAATAGAAAATTAAAAAAAATTCAAAATATTTTTAAATCAACCTTGCTTAAAAGTGATTCGAAAAGCAGGGGCCACCAGCCTAAACAAAATGTTTGAAGAGACACATTTTTCAAATATAGTTGATATAAATCAAAAATTCCTGAATTTAACTTATTGTATTTTCAATGTTTTTTTTTTTCATAATTTCAAAGCGTGAAAATGTTTTTCCTTTTTTTAATTCAACATAAAACATTTGGATTTCATTCGATGTTTCATTTTTTCCGACATGTGAAAATCAAGCTATATTAATAGTAATTTACCCATACAAACAAAAAAGTTAAAAGAAATCAAAAAATTGTAAAGTTATTTCATATGAAAACAAAAACAAAGTTGCGGAAGACTAATTGAGTGAAATTAATTTGAAAATTGTACAAAATTTTACTAAATAACTCAAGAATTAGGAAATATGCTTGGGATTCCCGACTTTTTATCAAAAAATCCAATGTTCTCAACTTTTTCCGATTTTCATGGATTTTGACAGGGTGGCCACTCAAGTCGTGAAATCGGGAATGTCAGGAATTCGCCAAAATCCGCTAAAAATCGGGAAAAAGTCGGGAATTTGTGATTTTTTGTCAGAAAGTCGGGAAAAGTCGGGAATTCCAAGCATACCTGCCTAATCTTTTTTCTAATTCTTGAATAATTTTGTAATATTTTTTACATAGAACCTTTTGAAAAGTAAGCGAGAATTCTTCTTAAGTAACTTACTTAAAATTTAAGGTTTCAATTTCTATTATAATTGAAAGGTTTTTTTTAAGACATTAAAAATACTTATAAACTCTAGATGCATTTGACACAGAATTTTATAATATTTTTAATGAATCAAAGGTTTTTTAGATTTATTTTTGTTTATCAAACATTACCTCTTGCTCTTACTCTATCTTAAAATTGAGTTTAATTTTAACGATTATGGCTAGCGTAAACGTATGATTTGATTTGATCACATTGATTGAATATTTGAAAGAAGATTTCAACTTGAGTTAGGCAATTTATTTGTGGTAAATATTTTTAACTGTTGAACTAAATTCATTAAGTCATCTCATATTTTTTCCAAATGATTCCCTTAAATTTTTTGTGAGTATGTGTAAAATACTTTTGATAAAGCTTGATTTTCAGTTATCGGAAAACTTAAATATCGAAAAAATCACTTAAAATAATCTTTTTTTATTTATTCAGAACGAATATTGTTTTGAAAATATGAAAAAAATAATTTGTTAAAAAATTAATCCAACAAATTTTGATTAAAATTATTGCAAATATGTTAAAAGATTTTTTCCTTCAAACATTTCACATAAAATAAGTTGTAGAACATAAAATCTTATCAAACTGTTTTTTTTTTCATTGAAAAAAATTAAGCAGTTAAATACTGACAACTAGATAAATCAACATAAATTCAAACAATCAATAACAAAATTTACAAACTTCAAAAGGAAACTTTGTAAAAACATTTTTTTTTACGAATTCCTCGATATTTTCAAAAGTATTTTAAAGGATAACAGTAATCATATTTTAAATTAGTAAAATATTTTAAATTTAGTTATCTTTAACTTTTTGTCAATTCCAGTTGAAACGAAGTATCAAAAACTATAGTTTTGCTAATTTAAAAAATAAATATTTAAATTACAAATATTATTAAGCTTTTGGTTATTTTTCAAAGACTTATTGTTTATGTTTCTATCCGGAATGAAAATAATGAGTGCTTCAATTTTTGAAGGTTTTTTTTTTAAGAAATTGGTTGTTAAGTTTCTGTTTATCGAAAGTTTTCGATAGTTTTACTTACTTTAAATTCGTTTAGGTTTTTTTATGGTTTATATAGACTTTTTATAAGGAGTTTTTTGTTTGAAAACATTCTTTAGATAAGAAATGCCTATTATTTGTATTATATTCTGGAAAAGTCGGAAAAAAGTCGGGAATTTCAAAATGGGATTTGAGTGATCACCATGAAAATTTTGACGAATTCCCGACTTTTTCCTGACTTTCTCGATTTCCCGACTTGAGTTACCACCCTGTATTTATTGTTTTTTTATATAATATATATTTTTTAATAATGAGGCTGCATTTTTTGCTAATGCTCTTGCTTAAAATATGATTTTAAAGGTTGTGTGGAAAAACTAGCATAGCATAGCATAACGGGTCTGTACGACACTGTAGGGGTGCCACAATGGTTAATTAAAATATTCTTGGACAATTTAATTTTTGGCAGGTACAATAAAAATATTTTATTGACATTAAAAAATAACCCTCATAACAAAGGAGATATCCATTTTCAATCAAATTGTGGAATGTTGACACCATGATATTTTTTTATTATTCGGCAACAACATTCGGTAAAGGTGGTTATGTTACAGACATGACCAGTTTGACAAAGGACATTGTAAGGAAATAAATCGAAAGTGCGTCAAAAAAATTATACACATCAGACTTGTGACCAACTGAGTCGAAAAGTCGATGTTAAGGGACTATGTCAGAAATCGTGTTATATATTGCCCAAATTCGTATGATTAGGCAAAAGTCTCCCTAGCGGAACAACCATGAGGGCACCGCCCACCCATGGTTATGACCAATTCCTTAGAAATGTATTTTTTTACGGTCAGTTTCAAAACCAATGATGTTTTTTCGTGCATCATTTTTAAATTTTAAATTTTACTCGGCTTTTTGGGCAATATAAGTATATTTTTAGTCCAGCAGATTAGACTGCTTAAATTAGGTTCCATTTGCCATACAATTTGTTTTGTACAGTTTCGGCACTGATGTTCGATTTCGGCACCTCTTTGAAATTGTAGCTAATTCTTTATATTCAGAAAAATGTACATTTTGTAATATAGGTCATATAAAGAGTTGGCTATTAGGTATTCGTATTATTAAGTCTAACTTCACCTTTAGTTTGGTTTAGAGCAAAGGTTTTAATTTTAAGTGTTTCACTCATTTCTTGGTGGTCATCGCTTCATGGTTTGTCACACTTGTTCGTCAACGGTTTGACACACCATGGGACGGTTTTGTTTCATTATATTTATTTCATTTTTTACCCTTCATTTAAAAATTTCCATTGTACCATTCGCCACGATGGTCTCGCCTTGGTTCTTAATGTAATGTAATTTTCGTTTCATTTCTTTTCTCTTCCATGTTTTTTGAATTGCATTTATTGTGACTTGAATCTACACTTGAACCCCTCCGGAACCAAAAAAAAACAACACACTAAAAGGTTTGTATGACGGCATCTGCAGAAGTGGCCGGGACGACTCGTCGGCCAGTGACGACGGAGACCGGACCGGTGACCGGGAAACGGTCACCTTCATCCTCGGTGGTTGTCCGACCACGTCGAGCATGCAGCTCGCTGCGTTGAACCCGCTCAACTCGGGGCTCGTGTCACCGGCGACGGCTTCGGCCATCCTGGCCAGCGTGTCTTCCAACAGCCATCTTCAGCAGCAGCAGCAACAGCAACAGTACGGCCATCATCAGGCGCCTTCGCTGCAGCAGTTCCACCACGGAAGCAGCAGCAGCAATAGCTTGAACCACTCGAGTTCCGTGTCTTCGACCACGCCGTCCTCGCCGCTTTCGTCGCCGATAATGGCGTTTGGCCAGGCGGCGTCCAACATCAACGACAGGTGAGAGACTTTTTGCACGCTGGGTTTTTTTCTTTCTCCCTTCTGTACCTCTAAGTGTGATTTTTCTTCTCTTTTCCCTCAAATCTTGCTTGTGACACACACACACGAATACACACACACAGTTCGCAAAGTTTGCAGGACGAAACGTTGATTTCGTCGTCGAACGAGCGGTTCGTGCCGCCCCGCTCGAAGAAGGCACCCGCCAAGCTGCCCACGGCACAACCGGGCAAGGCACCGATGCCGCCCCCGCGGAAGACCATGTCGTCGCAGAGGTAAGTTGTTTTTGTTGTTTTCTAAAGTTTTCTTTCAGCAACTTAGGCGGTATTTAAACTGTAAACATTCCTCATTTTTGCATGAGCATTATGTTTTACTATGGTTCATATCTTTTAAACCTCTTCAAAATATATGTTGAATTCATCTGCTCGAAATCATACACAGAATTAAAATCCATCTAAATCGAAGAAAGCTTATTCTGTATCATCAAAATTGTTTTTGTAATTCCGCAAAAACTTTTCTCGTCTAGAATGAAGAAAATGCCCATCCATTTGAGTGCTAGAAAGATTAACTTTTCAGCACATATGTCTAAATTGAAAAAAAACCTAAAAAAATAACAAATATAAACATTGAAATAACATGCCAAAGTATCAACATTTACCTGGAAAAAGTGTTTTAATATGGATTGTAGAGTAGTACGGGGCAAAAGTGCGCACCAGCCTTTTAAAACTTAATTTCAACCTAAAAAGCTCATATTTGGTTTTTCGACTTGTCTTAGGGCCAACTTTATGTATTCACAAAAATAAAATGAAAAAAATTAAGTTTGTGAAAATAATTGGAAAAAGTCACTTTTGGGCCATTTTGATCTTTTATTTGAAGTTTACAAAATAAGCTTTACAAAAATTCAGGTTCACGAAATCTTCGAAACCATTTAACTAGTATTTAGCCTAGCCAGTTACCTTGCTAAATCTTAAAGAATTTTTGAAATTCCTCTTCTACTTATTTTTTACCAAAATTTTTCCAAAAAAAATTGCGGGGCAAAGGTGCGCATTAAAATTTCCAAACATTTTGTATGAAAAAAATTCAAACACACTTGATAACATTTATTTCTTATAAAATTGATTCAAAATCACAAAAAAATATTATTTCTGTCAAAATAGGACCAACAAATATAACTTACGCGAAAAAAGGAAGGTTTTTTATCCCTGAAAATTAAACTACTAATTTTAAATTAGTTACTATACCAAAAAAATTATCTTCATTTGGGATAAAAAAAAACCCCAATCGAAAACTTGATGAAAAGTTAACTTTTACACAACAATTAACTGAAAAATCACTTTGCCCCACATACGGGGCAAAGGTGCGCACTTCATTTTTTAAGGACAATTTTTTTTAAAGATATTTGAGGTAAATCCTAATACTAAGTTATGAAGGGCAAGGGTACCATTTGGTACATACAACAAATCAAAAATATTGTATGGTCACCGGCGACATAACGATTACCATTAGGTGCGCACCCTTGACCCACTCTACTCTACACTAGTTTAGATGTTTTGCTATCATTAGTTTTCAAAAAATGCAAGATTTGACGAAAACAAAAATTTTAGCGAAAAAAAAAACTTTTTCCGATAGGCCTTAAAAAATAACACTTAAGTGCTTATAACTTTTGATAGGGTTGTCAGATCTGGAATCTATTGAACTCGCTGAAAAGGTTTTTTAATTGCCTACCCAACGACAAGTCGCATGATAAATTCGGACAACGTTTTCATCGAAATATATGAGACCCGGCATCTAAAATGTTCATAAATAACACTTAAGTGCTTACAACTTTTGATAGGGTGGTCAGATCTTCAACCTTTTGAACTCGTTGCAAAGGTCTTTTGAATTCTTTTCTAAAAATGATGACGAGGTTTCTTACAAAAACCACCGCTTCAAAATTTATGCTAAAAAAACGACTTTTGTTAAAATCGTTTTTAGCATAAATTTTGAAGTGCTTAACTTAACTTCTGGAGTTTTTTTTTTGAAAAGGTCCTATAAACCAAATTTTCAATTTTTGTTTTTTGGGTGTTTTTAGAACCGCCTTGAGTCAGGGGCATTCAAAAACACCCAAAAAGCAAAAAATGAAAATTTGGTTTATAGGACCTTTTCAAAAAAAAAAAAAACTCCAGACTTTTTCATTTTCAATAGCGACTCATGTTACCCCAATACGGATCAAATGAGACCAAAACGGTTCAAATCGGGTCAGCCAGTGCCGAGATAACTCAGTGCAAATTTTTTTTGATCAACATCCCACCACGCACAGACATTTGCTCAAAATTTGATTCTGAGTCGATATGTATAGATGAAGGTGGGTCTAGGAGGTCAAATTAAAAATTTCGTTTTTCGAGTGATTTTATAGCCTTTCCTCAGTAAGGTGAGGAGGGCAAAAAGTGTTTATACACCTGCCCAATTATTTTGCAATAATTAGTTTCCAAAATATCTAAGTATTGACAAAAAATTTATGTTTTGCGAAAAAAAAAAGTTTTTGCGGTGCTGTGCTTTGGAATTTCATAAAAATTCAAAATATTTTTAATCCAGATCAAACATGCTAAATATGAGTATCAATGCAGAAAAATGCGTTTTAGTTTGTTTTCAGCTGATTTAACTTCTATTTTCATTAAAATTTTGAAGTTTTCTGCAAAAAATATTTTCGGCCCTTGAAGGAGGCAGGTAGGGTGGTGGCGATGACATAAACTTTGAAAAATGTTTACAACGGCCTTAGAATATTAGTATTAATAGATTTTGTATGCATTTTTACTGTTTAGGGACCATCCACGATCCATGCAAAAATATTTTGTTTGTATGGACAATTGTCCACGGGGGTAACAGATTCCCGATAAAGTGTCCACGTGGTTTATGGATGGTCCCTTAAAAGTTCATACTTATATTGAAATTAAAAAAAAAATCGAGTGTTACGGTATTTTGTGAAGAATTGAGTATTTTTCAAAAAGTTATCCATACATTAAAAATGCATATTACATTCCGCATCATTTGAAAATTTGAGTATTTTATTTAAAAAAAAACGGTATTTTGTGAAAATTTGAGTTTACATACAAAATTTCACATTGTGCCCGAAATTTCTTCTCCCAGTTTTAAATGCCCTTATTTCCATCGTGAAATTTTCAGCAATAAGAATGGCCGATTTCAATCTTTCATTCACAATGATTCCCCCTCAACAGAGCGGAGCCATAAAAGCCGCCATTAAACAAAATTTAACAACGCAGTTTAACGTAGTGCTTGGTCTTTTTCCGATCCCCCTTTTGCGTTCATTCATTGTGGTATTCTGAGAAAACAAAAGAATCTCCGGCGAGTGATTGTGAACGAAGCAAAGCGAAGGAGATATAAGAAGAAAACTTACAAGCCTATATTGACGGTTGCCACACCTTATGAATATTCGGTTCAAGAATCATCAAATGATAGTTTTTTTTTCTATCACTCATATACAACACCGATTGACAAATATGGATTTGAATTTATTTTTTAAATATTTTATGCGTTACAGCTAACAAATATGTTTGTAAAACATGTACAAAGTCCATGCAGATTTGAATAAAAAAGTTTTTTTTAATTTTGTTTTTTTAAAAAGGTTTTTTTTACAAAAAAAAGTTGGGTGGGAAAATCTTGTTTTGAGTTATTTAAGTCAAACGGACATAAATAAAGGTAGCTGTAATGTACCTTCAAAAAAAAAAAAAAAAAAGGCGCAATTAAAAGTATAGTTAACTTGGTTTATAAATATACGCAAATTTTTGGTTTGTTGCTCCAATTTATTTTTTGCTATATTTTTTTTGAAATTTGATTTGAAACCTCTGGGCAGTGTTGTCGGATAGAAAATTAAAAAAGATTATTCAGATAACAATCTGGAAATGCACCGAAAAATTGATTCTGAAAGTAATTTTCAATTGGATTTACCTGTTATAAGATATCTTTGTACAGTGTTACCAGATTATACCATTTTACAGAAGAGTGTAGTTAAAAAAAAACAAAATTAAGGGTAATTGATATTTTCTAACTCACTTAGCATAATTAAGTACAACCGTATTGAGCAAATTTCCCACACGAAATTGAAATAAGACATAAACTTTGAAAAATATTTGAAACGGGCTTGAGGGATCAAAAAAAATGAATAAAATAAATAAAAATACACAATTTTCATCTCATTACATCAAATATGTTCCGTTCACTTACATATTTTACGTTCATCCCAACTCTTGTTTTGTTTAAACATATTTTTTTTCGTTTGTATTTCGTTACATTCCAGGCAGCAGAAGCTGCACGACATGAACAGTAGCAATAGCAGTAGTAAAAGTGATATCACCGATCCTTTCTCTAACTGAAGCGATAGAGGAAGACCGCGACGACTCGGATGTCGTTAAATGTTTGAAGATAGTATTCCTGCTTAGAGTTACAAAACCGAGCAAAGCTGAGCAGTTATTTATGTTGTATTTATGTAGAGGTTAGGTTTAAGCGATAATTCATATTGCTATGGTAGGCTTCGAAAATCCAAGGAGAAATGTCTTCTCAACGCCAATTCAAAGTCCCTGATACGAGTGAGTGAGATAAATCGTGTTTTTGGTTACGTTGGAATTTTACTGCTTTCTAGTTGATTTTGCCCGTTTTTTGCCTAAAATCAAAACTTTTTCAGGTCATTCTAAAAAAATCTCCATTTACAAATTCATTTCAATATTTCAACTAACCTCTTTAGTGTGGAAGGTCTCTCCAGGTCTCCAGGTCTACAAAAAATTCTAGGCCGGCTACAAAATTATGAGAAAGTTTAACGTGAATCAGATGGAGTTTTTGAGCGCTATAACGTGATGACCTTCTGCTTGATTTGGCCAAGCTAATATTTTGAGAGTTTTCTTTTAGTTTCGAGCTTCAGTTTGAGCAAAACTTGCGCAATTCTACAGAATTCAATGTTTCCAATTTCTAAATCCTTATTGTCTCCTCCTTCTTTCAACAGCCTCTTCTCCCTGGTCCGGTCCTCGAACTCGGACCTGGTGTCCCTGGAATCCGCAGCGGTATCTGTTTCAGCGGCAGCTGCGGGCCATCCACCGCCGGCGCCGCTCCCAATTTCATCATCAACGCCCGGCTCAACGCTACAGCTCCAGCACTTCGCTGATGGCCAGCTCGTTCCCCGCGAACTTCAGCCACTTCAGCACCACCACCAGCCTGGAAAGTTTGTTCCCCAGCCAGCACCGCGGGACGGCGGCCTCGCTGCCGGCGCTGCTGCAGCCCCTGCCGGAGATGGAGGAGGAGTTGGGGCGGCCCCGTCAGCGGCGGGACCACCGGAGCTTGACACCTACTCGACCGACTCGTCCACCGTCGACGAGGACGTCAAGCGGCGACGACGAAAGTTGCACTTTCCGTTCGGAAAGAAGTTTAGCAAATCCTCCAGCAAGAAAACCCAATGAGCTGGCGGTGGAAGCGGAACTGAAGGAGGAGGAAGAGGGCGAGGGGGAAGGGCAGGAGATTGAGGACGAGGAGCAGTACCGGCGCCACAGCAAGGACGACGAGCAGCTGTTTCGGAGTGGGCGCCGGAGGAGCATCTGACAGCGGTGGAACGCCACCATCGGGAGCATCCGGAACGTGGTGCGGCGCCGGCGAAAGGCAAAGGTAAAATGTGATTTTAGAATGTGGAAGCGCACGGATGGTTGAGAGGAGGAGGAGGTAAGTGTTGTGGTTTGTTGGTTTTAGGTGTGGAACTTTTTACCGTTTACGGAAAAAACACTCGTTATACTATTTTATATTGTTGATTCTTTTATGAGACTCGGTTTAAGTAGCAAACTAATTCGTATTTGATTTCGAATGACCGTTTAAGTGTTGTGTGACATACAGACATCTAGGACTGCATAACTATTGTGGCAAAAACATGAACGAAAACGAAATATACAATCGAGAGAGAAAGATAGAGAGAGAGTTGAACACATTCGTGAGTGAGAATATGATTCCATCGTTTCCTGTTCGATGGTAATTTAAGGAGAAAGCTACCCATTACTGTTACTGTATGTGAGTTTTACCTACTTATTTATAAAACTGGAGCTGCACAAAAAAACATCAATCTCTTCCAATTGTGTAAAGTGTAGCTCAAATCTGCCAAGAACTGAACATCGAAAGGCTGAACATTAGTGAAAATAATCACCAAGCAATAACAAGTCTCTGCTAGTAGGAGCCATTACCGGCGCCCACCATGTCAAAATGTAGATCTCTCTGTTCAACTCAATTGAAAAGGAAATAAGTGAAAACGATTTAATAAGCCTGTTCCTGCAACATTTTTTGAACATTATTTTAGTTATTATTATTTTCGCAAAAAAAATCTTTGAAGCTAAACCAAATGGACTTATTTTGGCTCGACTCGACTTCGAGCTAGAGTCGTGGAACATAAACTTTGAAAAATATTTGCAGTCAAACAATCATGATAATCATAACTTCTGGCAATGTGGACAGATCTCGTGTCAGAAAAACCGACAACCATTAGTCATTTTTTTTTTAATAATTGGAGACTGAGGCGCTTCGGAATTTCGATCACCTTCGCCATGACTTCATTCAAATGATTACTGTCACCTCGTAGTCTCGCACAAGCGAGAAAGAGAGAAAAAAAAGAAAGAGCATGCGTCTTCTGGTGGTTGGGTTGCTCTCAAGTTGAGCTCGGATATATTCGTTTCAACTGCCTGTGCGTTCGGTGACGCTATAGAGTTATCTAAGGCCGAGCTCACGCACACTAGCACACCATTTGTTTTGCTGAGTGGTACAAAATTTAACCTCAATCTTTTTCGTGTACGTACACGCAATACATGCGCACGTAGATAACTCTATGTGTGAACCAGGGGGTAGCGAAGAAGCCGCCATCTTGGAAGTTCAGATAACAAACACTCAGAATCAGTATTATTCAGATTACTTTGGTAACACGAAGTGTGTTATCCTGGTTAAACTCAAAAGTCCCATGCAAATGTGTAAAACCAAACTGAAAAATGTGTAATGCCGATTCAGAGTGTACGGGCGCACTGTTTGATCGACCAAAAGAAAAAAAGCAAAAAAAGGTAAACAGAAAAATCACTTTTTCCGATATGAATTTTCAACCAATATTGGGATGGAATCTCCAAGGATATGATAGAATTTGGCATCAGCAACACAATTCACCTGTTTTTCAGGTATTTATCGTTTGAATTGCGGGAAATTTGGAAATCAAAAACCCAAACAATGATTTGTTATGGGCTACCATTTGACAGCTAGTGCTTTTGTTGTGGGCTCTCACTTGACAACCGTGCTAATGTCGACTGTTGTCAGTTTGCTTTGGTCGGAATAGGGTTGCCATCCCCCCGGTGTGAACATTCAATCTTTGTCCCGTGACCGTTTCGCATTCAAGCCTTAAACAGAAAAATGTGGAATATCACCTAAAAATTTACTTATTTTTCTTAGTAATTCCGCATTAAAATTACCATCATTCCCCCGCTTTAGTTTGGCGTACGTGTGTTTAGCCAACTCAAAATACCAAACAGTGTAAAAAATACTCATTTTTCGATACAAGTGCTGAACGTTGAGTGCTATAATGACTTTTCAGCACTGCTATTTTTGGTGATGATAAGTAAGCCTTTCCGTCATTGAGTAATTTTCTGATTTCTGATTTGGATGAAACTTTGTATGTACTTTTTCTACGACCAACGAAGACAATTTTCATAATTAAGATGGTATTAGACTATGACAAACACACTCGCACTTTTTATCAGTTTGTCATTTTGTCTGTTTGTTAGTTTGCCAGCATTTGTTTGCGGAAACGTCAATCTGCATACATTTTGAGTTAAAAAAGTGCGAGTTTGTTTGTCATAGTTAGGACTAGTGATTTTTCACGACAAAAAAAAAAGAATTTTCGCGGTATGTCAATTACAAAACATTGGGATTTCACGACAATTTCACGATGCTTTGAAAACTGCCAAATAAAAAAAGGAAGTTTTTTTTTGTAAAATTTAGCTGTGGTTCAAGATAGAAAATAAACCCTTCTGACCAAAAATATTTATATGGAAAAAGTTGTATGTATTAATTTTGGGAACTTTTGAAGCATTTTTGTTCAGTTGAATTTATGATTCAGCTATTTTTTTTCTATTTACAATTGGCTGAATATACATTGACTAAAATATCTCCAAAACGAAGCTCATTCAACTAAACGATATATTAATCGAAAGTAGAATTAGAAAAATAAGTGTAATCAAATTTTATTATTTTCATAAATATCCGCTATAGGGAAATTTGAGTATTTCAAAAAAGTTTAGGATAAACTTCATTTTTAGCAGTTTTTTAACATAAAGAATATTCTAACGAACCAGATCCTTTAAAATAATTTTTAATCTGACATGCAATATTTTTTTTTATTTGGAAAATGCTTGTTAAAAATCTTTTAAAGTATTTAAATTCAAAATTAAAGATTAAATGTACTATGAAGCGATTTATCAAGTGAATATTGCCAATTTCGCAGCATTTCACGGTTTTTGGCAAAATTCAAGGCCAAGGGAAAATTTTATGCACAGAAAAAAAATCATGATAATAATACATCTGGGAAGGGGTACATCTTTTATGTCAGAAAAAAGGTGTAATTTTACCTCTGGAAATGTGTAATTTTACCACTTTTCTGGTGTAATGTCACTTTTTCAGTCTAAATTGAGGTAAAATAACATCATAAAAGAGGTAATATTCAACCTTCCAAAATTACAGCTTCCAAATTTACATTATTTTTTCTGTGTGGATTACGCGGCTTCCGCGAAATCGTGGATAATCACTTGCCTTAGTCATAGTCTAATACCTGCTTTAGTTCGTCCATACAAATTTTCCTACAATTTTGGCAGCTGTCCATCCAAAAATGTTATTAAAATATTAAAAATCTGTATCTTCAGGACTGATTTTCTGATCGATTGATGTCTTCGGCAAAGTTGTAGGTATTGCTTAGGACTTTTTGGTAAAAAAATAGTAACACTCCTAAAAATTATGATTTTTTTTATTCGGCTTAATACACAATAAACAAAATTATTTTTTAAATTTCTCATTTTTCGAGCAATGACGAAATTTGGTAAGAAATCAGTTGGCAGTGTTGCCAAACTTTCGAAAAAATCATGATTTTTGAAAATTGCGGGAAAAAGTCGAAAATTTTTTAGCTTCATTTTTAAATGGCAAACCAAATTTGCAATCGAAATGTACTTTTAAAAATTTTCATCTAACAACAACAACTAAATAACTTTTGATGTGGTTGATAATTAGTTTGTTTAGGCCATGAAAACGATGCACGAAATCGAAATTTTCTGTAAAATGAAATTAAAAAAATGCCTTTTCTACAGTTTTCGAAAGGTATGGTTATTTGATAAAATTGGCAGCACTGTGTGAATTTTCAAAAATTGTTATGTTGTGTGAAAAGTCTAATATAATTTTGTTTGATTTATGCATCAGCCAAAATTGTGTTGAGACTTTTATGGACGAACTAAACATAAAAAATGCCTTCTTTGGGCATACAAAAGTTACAGTCAAGGCTTCAATCAAATAAAAAATTAGAAACATTAAATTCCCAACAAACTTGCTCATTTTGGGAGAATTGCTTCAGTAAGTATTTTCAAAACGGAACAGAAAAAAAATGTTATTTAACCCTCTACTGCCCAAATTTTTTTTTCGAAAATATTTATTTTTCCCGTGTTCAGGAGGTAATTTTGAGCAACTTTTGTTCTACGAAAAACTTTACTTCTCTTGTTTTATGTTTTTCTTGTTTTATTTTTTGTATTTTAATTTGCATTTATCTTGTTTAGTTTATGTTTGTTTTTGGTAGTATTTGGCCTATTCTACCATCTAATATAATTACATTTTGCCTATCTAATTTTTTCACGTTTTTACAGTCATTTTTTCAATTTTTTGCATGTTTTTCACATTTTCTGCTATAGAATGGCACCATCATCATTTAAATTGCGAAAAAATGCGTAGAGGCATAGTCTGGGACACTACAAAAATTACTGCATACTTCTTTTTACTGAAAGTATAGGAAATGTTAGTAAAAAACACAGCCAAAGTTGACCCCTAAAAAAATTACATTTTTAAAAACACTGGCTAAGTCACATAAAACAAGTTAAACTCCCAACCCTGAAATTTTCTAAAATTTTAAGAGTTCTTCTTTCCAATGCTTTTTAAAGATCAAAAATCGGTTGGAAAATGGATTTTTGGCGATATTTTAGATTGAAGCCCGTCTAGAGGCGGGGTTAGGTTGTAGAGGGTTAATTCGTTATGTAAATTTGATTTTTTCATTTCCAAAAAAAAATCAAATACCTGAAAAAGACCGCATAACTGGTCGAAACGTTGATTATCGCCCAGGTTGACATTGCGATTATGTACGTTTTACCCCATAACTAACAAATAACTTGTCAAATTGAAAGTTTTTAAAGAGTCAAAAAGATCCAAGGTATGGCAACCCTGCCATGATATATCTGCACATTAGTGGAATCTCCAAACATATCCAGGTTTAGATGTTCTTGTTTTGAAAGTTGGTTTGTTTATTTATTTATTTTTCTAATTAAAATGACTCCTCTGATGAGACAGTTAGTTTCAAGATCTGGCATCCCTGTCATGAGTTACTGAGACTTGTGATGATTTGACGGGACTTTTCAAGACTGGAAGTTGTCATTTTTGATGAAAATGGCATCCATATTAGTCTTATTATGCATTGAGAGATGGGTATTTGATGGGTAATCTGGCTCCAACTTTATTCGCTGAAAGCTACATTTGTTTTCAAAGCTTCTTTACAACTTGGTTTTCTTAATAAGCACTAAAAATCCTTCCGATGTTCAGCCTATTGGTATTTCCTAACCCTTTTCGTTCCTATCCCGTTTTTTTTTGCAAAAGACCCTTCCCTCGCCATGAGATGAATGAGAGTGTACTGAGATATCGTTAAACGCAAAAGAGTTTCAACAAGAAAATAAAAATAAAAACGCGGATCATCAAAAAAGTCTGAAAATTTTCTTTAGCATTGTGTACTTTGAATTGAAGCGTCGCACCGCCGACCGTTCTGTTTGTTTATGTGGTAGAACCGTAGTGTTTTCAACGCGCAACTAATGGAACTTAGACAAAATTACACAAACACATACACAACAAATCGTTAGTCTGTAGGCAAAGAATAAAAACTAAGCACAAAGTAAGCGTTACTTAGCCCTACTTTTTTTTCTTCCTATTTTGATGTGCAATTCGTGAAGCTTCAAAACCCTCTTTTAGGGTCGATCGATCAAATATCTGTCACAAAAGCCAAGAGTGTGGTACAGCGGTGTACTTACAGACGAACCTGCGTCTTCCAGCGTAGATTTGAATCTTCAACCTATTTTGTTTTGATCTCATGCTGAAACATATCTAACAAATAAATTTTGTTTGCTTCCTATTTTTTTCTGCGTCCGCGTAGCAATATTTTCACAAGAGACTTTTTCTTTCAATAGTTATTTCTTTCAATGGTAAAATTTGAACAAGATGAATAACAAGCTGGTAACGAAAACAAACAGCCTCTCCCAAAGGGGATTCGATCCTTCGCAGGGAGAGGGGTCATCATCATTCCAAAATTAACTAGGTAGAGAAGAACGTTTGAGAATCTGGTGTGAGTTTTAGATCTTTAATAAACGAAGAAAAGAAAAAAATAAATAAAGTTATCCTGACGGCCTTTCGATCCTAAGTAGTGTTAGCGGGCTTGAATCGCGCAAGTCATGTTTTGAATCATCCTGTTGCTTGAGAATCTGATTAAAAAAAAGTTAATTTCGTACTTATACTTATTAAGAGATGAAGAGTGTATATGAATGATGGTCTTTCGAGCAATTCTCTTAAGAATGTTAATTTTTTTTGTATTTTTTTTTTATTTTGTTGAAAAATGTTGGGTTTCTGTGAACTAAAAGCCTTTTTTCTTTATGAATTTTTCCATAGAATCAACTATATAAATTTGAGAGAAGCCATACAAAAATGCTATGAAATTTATCAATCAATTGGTACCGATTTGGTGACTTTGACAAATTTCAGCCCATTGATGTATTCGTTAAGGTTACATATATATATTTCTTTTAATTTAACATTTTATTGCACAAAATTGATCATAAACATTTTTTCTTGTAAATTGAACAGAGTTTTTGAATATTTTGGTCAGAATGCACATAGCAGTGTTGCCGATTTCTAGAATAAATTTTCAAATGGTCCTATCTACATAGGAAACCCATGACGGATAGGTTGTTTTGAAAATATTATCTAGATTTCAGAAAATAATTATTTTCATCAAGAAAAACTTCAGTGATTTAAAACAATCAATATTTGATGTAATATTCATTTCTTTCGAAACAAATGTAACTTTTTATTTGAAGAAGTCATGATAATGCTTGACCATTTGGGAAAGTATTAAAAGATCTTTAAAAAAAAAACAAACATTTTAAATGAGGTTTTCAAAAGTCACCTTATTAACGGTCAATAGTCAGTTGAAGATAACTAATAACTTTGATATTTAATATTTTAAACAAGACGTTGCTTTGAAACAGATTTACTGATCTGTCCAAAGATCGGCTAAGAAACTAGTGGAAAGTATAATCTGCATTTATTTTAAAAATATGTGGTTTTAGTGGAAGATTTAAAGATTAGGGCTTATTGGATTTCTTTTGAAAGAAGGTTCATTTTATAAGGTTAATAAAAATGTGTAATCCTCGATAATATGAACTTTTTCCAACAAAATACTTTGTGTGTTTCAAAATATGGAATATTTTGTAATTTTTTCAAAAGTTTTTTACACAACGATCTCTAATGTGGTCAAGATCTCTACAAATGTTGGGACTACTTTGTATTAAAAAATATGTTATTTCGTGATTTTTTTTTATAGAATACCGTATTTCTAAATACTAAATCTGGCTATCAATCAAATAAAAAATTTGTAATTTGACGCGATAATTTTGATGTTTAGTAATGTTGAAGATTTTTTCACTTTCACATAGTTTCTTAGCCGGCTTACGTATAGATCAGAAAATTGCACTTAAATTTGGGGAAATTTAGTTAAAAAGTTTTGAGTATTTTATTTAAGAAATTTACAAAATTGTGTCTTGTTTATTACCAATATACCATACCAACATTTGAGTACTATCAATAGAAAATTTGTGTGTTTCAAAATTTGGAATGTTTTGTAATTTTTTCAAAAGTTTTTTACACAACAATCTCTAATGTGGTAAAAATCTCTACAAATGTTGGGACTACTTTGCTTTAAAAAATATGTTTTTTTCTGTGATTTTTTTTTATTAAATACTGTATTTCTAAATACTGAATCTGGCTATCAATTTAGTAAAAAAATTGTAATTTGACGTGATAATTTTTATGTTTAGTAATGTTGAAGATTTTACTTTCAAATAATTTCTTAGCCGGCTTACGGATAGATCAACAAATTGCACTTAAATTTGGGGAAAATCAGGTTAACAAGTTTTGAGTATTTTATTTAACTCTTATGAAGAAAAATCTACAAAATTGTGTCTTGTTTGATACCAATATACCATACCAAAATTTGAGTACTAACAATAGAAAATTTGTGTGTTTCAAAATAAGGAATATTTTGTAATTTTTCCAATTTTTTTTACACAACAATCTCTAATGTGGTAAAGATCTCTACAAATGTTGGGACTACTTTGCTTTAAAAAATATGTTATTTCGTGATATTTTTAATATTTTGCCATTCTTACGAAAATCTTCACGAAATTTTACGTGGTTTAATATCTCACTCACAAAATTTAAAAAAATTGTGTATTTTTTTTAAAGTATCGAATTTTGAGTAATTCACATTAAAAACTCTAAAGTAGTGAAAATTTCACTGGACTTTTAGATTTTTTCAATGTCTTGCTTTTCACTGAAAAACTCTAATATAGTAAAATATGTCTATTTGAAAAAGAAAGGATATTTTGTAATTTTTTAAAAGGTTTCTTACACTGCAATCTTTAATGTGGTCAAAATCTCTACAAATTTGAGTTACGTTTTTTACCCATATTGAAAACTAAGAAAAAAATTAGGTAATTAAAAATAAATGTTTTTTTTTTTGTCAAAATGTGAGTTTTTTGCACTAGAACCTATAATTTCGTGAAAGTCCTAACAAAATATAACGTCTTTTTTTACTACAGATTTTTTAGTTATTTACACTAAAAACTTTTGTGTAGTCCAAATTTACAGAATTAAAAAAAATAAACGTAATTTTTATTAAACATTAACATATTCTGAATTTTTTTTAAGGTGACGATTCAAAATATTTTTTTTGGTGATTTATACATGTACTCCTTTTATCTTATACCTAAAAAAATTTATCTACATTTGAAAAAATGTGCTCAAATGTGTAAAATATGTTTAATTTTAGGTATTTGTTTGATTTGTGAATATTTTTCTGAGCAATTTTTATCAAAACACATAAATTTGCCAAAGACACCAAATGTTATAGATTTTTGGAAATATCACTTTAAAAATATGTTGAAAGCTTTAAAGTATGGATAAAAAAAATTCGTAAATTGGCTATTTTGGTCTACCAGAAAGTGTCACAGCAACAAAAGTAAAAAAGGCAAATTAAAAATTTGCAGGTGTAGATTAATTCCTGTTCATGTAATTTTACCTAAATGAATGTGTAAATCCGTGAAGTCACACAGAAAGTGAAGCAAATTTCACCAGATTTTGATATAAAATAACTTACTTTTTGACATTACATCTTGCAAGATGAACATCGTGACAGAAAATTGTGTAATTTTACATTTCATTAATTTACTTCAAATTACACAGAAAAAGTTGTAAATTTACACCATCGAATTTTCAAATCGCCCAATGTTTTACATTTCTTTTCTGTGTTCGCTCAATTTTTTCTGCAAAATAAACGAAAATACAAACCGTAATTACTGTTCAACATTTTCGAGAATTGCTCTTTGCTCCCGCTTTGGAACTAGACCACACAACAGTTGAAGCGTACTGAACTGGTGTTGCAACCGAGAAAAAAGTTAAATAGTCAGAAATGTGTACAAACGTAACGTTGAAGCATAGTTAGTAACAAATAGAACAACTAAAAGTTAGTTATGTAATAGTAGTAGTAATAATAATGAAAACCGTTTGCCTTCTTTGGGCAAACCCGATAATGATGGTATTATTATATACAGAATCCTAAAAAATAAAAACAAACAAAACACGCGATATGAACATTATTGACAAGAGTAAGACAAAAAAAAGTAAGGGGAAAATATATATTAGAAATAATTGAAAATAACGCGCAGCAAATGTCAATTTCCTGTTTTTAGAACGAAGAGCGAGTGCGAGAAATATTTCAATGGATTTTTTTTCACTCAATTGGTAGAGCAAGTGAGCTAAAAGCAGTTGCGACTCGCAACCCTCTTTTTCTGTGTAAATATTTCCTATCTCGAGTGCGAATTGATAACAACTGCGTTTGCTGAATAACACACACACACATCTACACTTATATTTATAGTTTTCTAGGAGAAAAGTAGAAAAGAAAAACAAATAGATAGATATTTATATTTTTGCTTATTTTATTTTATTTTTTGCATAGTAATCTCTCTGGATGCACTACATCTACTATTTAGGCATCGCACTAATTATGTTTTTAAACGTTTTTATTTTTGCAAAAGTGTAAGAGTGAGCAGTGAGAAGAGGAACTTGCGCAAGCAATATTGGAGGAAATCTACTGTTGATTAATCTTACACAAAAAACAATCTGTAAAACATGACAAACAAAAAAAGTCAAAAATAAAAAGGGTAAACTAAAAGAAACCCCTCCCTCAACAAAGTTGTGAAAGCCCTCGTGCCAGCTTCGTGGCCCGTCGTCGATCGATCTTGTCGTTGCCGGTCCTCGGCAGTGACTCCACGATAAAAACTCCCCCCCGCAGCCGCTTGTAGTCCGGGACCCGCCCGTCCACGTGCGCCACAATCTCCTCCGCGCTAACCGAGCTCCCCCGCACCACAACCAGCGCCGTCGCCAAATCGTTGCTGGCCACCTTCGGATCCGGCAGCCCGACCACCACCGCCTGGCTAACCCCGGCCAGCTCGACGATCAGCGCCTCCAGCTGGGCCGGAGCGATCTGGAAGTTGCGGTAGCGAATCATCGACTTGCGGCGGTCCGTAATGTACAGGAAGCCATCGGCGTCGAAGCGGCCAATGTCGCCCGTTTGGATGAAGCCGTCCGGCGTGAAGAAGGCGGCGGTTTCCTCCGGGTTGGCGTAGTAGCCGATGAAGCGGTGTGGGTACGACGCTTGGATTTCACCCTCCTCGTTGGGGCCGAGGACGCGGGTGCCGTCTTCGGAGACGATCTGCGGGAAAGAGAGGAAGACAGGTTTGGTATGATAATTAATCGACGGTGTGCCTTCCGATCAGCGAATAGGTTTGTTTATTGCAATGTTATTCTCATTTTATTTATTCTCAACTGTACTATCAATTGATATATTTTAAACTGAATAAAATCTGAATGAAAAGCTTAAATTAACCCGGGAAACATAAATTTCAATTCTCGTCGACGTGCCACTCGTGCTGTTTCGCTAATAGGTGGACTGAATCATTCTTGTCTGAATTACATACAAACATACACTTAGAGCATCTCCACTGCCCGGGAGCAAATTCAATGTTATCCTTATGAAAACTGAGTTTTTCAATTTTTTCCACACAAAAAAAACCCGGTTTCGCTTCTCTGTAGGTGATATTCTACCGCAAGAAACTTAGTTTTCAAACTATCGAGGCAAAGCTTCCCGCAATAGAATACCACCTTGAGTGGTAAATTTTTCGAACGATTAGTATAAATTTTTAACAGTTGGGGTTTAGTTTTAGTTTAGTTGCTTTTTTGTAGTTGGTAAAAAGTTGATGAAATTGGTTTATGCTTGACTGTCAATATGACCTGCTTAGGGAGCGTTAATTAATTACGTAACGCAGATGGGGTGAGGGCGGGGGTCGAAGGCCTTGTTACGCTCCATATAAATATTTTAAAATGTGTATGGAAGTTTTGTTACAAGGGGGGAGGGGGTCGAAAAATCATTTTTTTGCGTTACGTAATAAAGGAACGCTCCCTTAGTTGTGTCTCTTTAATCTTCAACAAAAGTTATGACGCCATTGGTTCCCATAATGCTCTGTTGGAAATGATAAAGTTCAGTAAAGTGCTTCAAATTTTACAGGATTTTTGTTAAGCAGATTTTAAAAGAAAATAGCCCATCATATTACATTGTAATAGAGCCATTCCAGCTCAAATCAGGAATTTTTCGAGTACTTTTGTACCCGACCCTCTCCGATTTCAATGAAACTTTGTAGACCTATAAAAGCCATTTTTGTATATATGGAGCCAGTTGCACTCGATAATGACATCTGAGAAGGGCGTAAGGGTTTTAAATATTTTTGTATTTTATAAATATAATATTGCTGTATCTCTAAGCCGTTACATCGTATCAAAAACTGGCCAAAGACAAACTTGTAGGAAATTAGACGGGCTTTTTGAAACAAAAATGCACGCCAGTTCTATGGGATTTTTCAATTTTCAAGCTTAAAAGTTAAATTTTAAAGTGACGTCACGATTTTTTTTTCGCTCAAAATTTTTGTGAAAATAGCCTAAAATGTTACAAAAAGACTCACGAAAAATGCAGGATGGTATGTCTCTCCTAAAAAAATAAAAAAAAGTGGTCTAAACGTCATAATTTAAAAAAAACCGATAGTGGGAATCGATTTCCCAGACAATTTTACATAAAAGCCTCCATATTGACCATTGCCCTAAGTCCAATCCTTGTGAAGATACAGCAGTTTAAAAAATAAAATTGTTGAAAAAATAGTTTTTTTTATGGTTTTTGGCAATTTCTATATGACAGACTTGATTTTTCAGTCTCGTGAATATTTTTACCGGAAAGCTCGTCCAATTTCCCATAAGTTTGTCTTTGACAGCTTTTTAATTTGACTCGTTTAAATATTTACGTAAGCTTATTTACTATCAAGGTTTCTACCACACTGAAAAAAATATTCTATTTTCAGTTATGAGCAATGTAATTACGCTTAAAGGCAAACTTATAGGAAATTGGACGAGCTTTCCGGTAAAAATATTCACGAGACTGAAAAATCAAGTCTTTCATATAGAAATTGCCAAAAATCGCTAAAAACCCTATTTTTTAACATTTTTTTTTAAAACCGCTGTATCTCAAGGATTGGACTTAGGACAATGGTCAATATGGAGACTTTTATGTAAAATTCTCTGGGAAAACGATTCCCACTATTTTGACGTTTAGACCACTTTTCAAAAAGACAGTTTTAGTAAATGATTTTTGTTTTTTTTTAGGAGAGACATACCATCCTGCATTTTTCATGAGTCTTTTTGTAACATTCTAGGCTATTTTCACAAAAATTTTGAGCGAAAAAAATCGTTACATCACCTTAAAATTTAACTTTTAAACTTAAAAATTGAAAAACCCCATAGAACTGGCGTGCATTTTTGTTTCAGTGTATTTTTTTTTTCAAAAAGCCCGTCCAATTTCCTACAAGTTTGTCTTTGGCCACTTTTTGATACGATGTAACGGATTAGAGATACAGCAATATTTTATTTACAAAATAAAAAAAAATATTTAAAACCCTTACGCCCTTCTCAAATGTCATTATCGAGTGCAACTGGCTCCATATACATGTCTAAAAAGTATCATTGAAATCGGAGAGGGTCGGGTACAAAAGTACCCGAAAAATTCCTGATTTGAGCTGGAATTGCTCAGGAAGCTCAAAAAGGCCATTCCTGTGATCAAAGGGTTTAGAAGATTTTTTTTTCTGTACAACAGATGTGAGGAAGGCTCCAACCACCACATGGTGGTTTATCGGGTGATTTTAGGTCTTTATGAAGACCTGATTTGTACAGGTAGAAAAAGTCATGTTTTTTTTTTACAAAAAATGCATTTTAAATGACTTGAAAACGAGAACGATATCAGTTTTTATGTTATGCACTTTTTGATTGCTTGATAAATTTTTC
The DNA here is from genome assembly GCF_016801865.2 of Culex pipiens pallens. Classification (NCBI taxonomy): domain Eukaryota; kingdom Metazoa; phylum Arthropoda; class Insecta; order Diptera; family Culicidae; genus Culex; species Culex pipiens. Next base: position 26,083,930 of record NC_068937.1, read on the forward strand.
ATAAAAAATTAAATCAAAAAAGTTTTCCACGCTTTCCAAAAAAAAAAAATCTGTAAATGTTGCCAACCCTGTTAATAGTTGTTTATGCAACAAGTTGCAAAAAGAGGATTTTTTCAGCACGAGTCGTACATTTATCCAACGAGGTTCACCGAGTTGGATAAATACGAAGAGTGCTGAAAAAATCAAGTTTTGCAACAAGTTCCATACAAAATTTTTTGCAATTCCAAAAAACACACACTGAGTGAAATTTTATGTCAAATTTTCATGTAATTTGGCAATAAATCGTTTGAATCAAAAAAATGTTGAAAAGTGTTACTTTTCGAAACAAGTGCTGAAAAGTTCAACTTTTCAGCACCCATTTGAGTGCTGAAAAAGGAGAACTTTTCAGCATTTATTTTGAAAAGTGTTGCTATTCGATTCTGTTATTTTTGGTACAGAAAAGTAGGCTATTTCGTCGTTCAAGAATGACAGGAAAAGTAAGTAGTTTCACGACGGAATTGCAAAAAAATTATTTTAGTTTAGTTGAACTTTTCAGCACTTGTTTTGAAAAGTCACACTTTTCAAAAAAAAATTTTATTTAAACGATTTATTGACAAAATACATGAAAATTTGACATAAAATTTCACTCAGTGTGTGTTTTTTGGAATTGCAAAAAATGTTGTATGGAACTCGTTGCAAAACATGATTTTTTCAGCACTCTTCGTATTTATCCAACTCGGTGAACCTCGTTGGATAAATGTACGACTCGTGCTGAAAAAATCCTCTTTTTGCAACTTGTTGCATAAACTACTATTAACCAACTTGTGCCATAGCTGAAAAGAAGCCGTTATCAGAATAACAGATTTTTGGAATATTTTTTAGAGCCTCTTGGTTTTACAGCTGAGCAATTCCCTACGAAATCGGTCTTTTTGCAATTTTAATTGTTGTATTGTTTTATCCGGCTGAAACTTTTTTGTTGCCTTTTGTATGCCCAAACAAGCAAAAAGCAAAAAAAAAAAATCGCTCATTTCTGAGAGAATTTCTCAGGACCTACAATTTACCCTTAAATGACTTTAACTCGAAAGTGGCGCATTTGTCGAAAAATTGTAAGGTATTCTTCGATTGAAAAATTTTTACTTAAAAATGCTTTTAGTTTATTTTGTAGGATTCCTTTTGAATATTGTTAAAAAAATATGGATAAATGTTAGTGAAAAATCTGTATACGTTTAAAATTGTTGTGCCTCGGCTCTGGTCAAGTTCGAGGGGAAGACCAGAATAAAATTTTTAACGACAACATATGCTTTTGCCAAACATTTATTTGCGGTGTTGTACATAGAAAATTCACTGAACTTGATCATATTTTGAAACGAACTTAAACATTAAAAAAAAAACATCTCTCAGCGACAGAATAGTTACCTTTCTCTGTCGAGCTCTCAAACAATAGCTCCCAAATTTTGGGTATGAGAACAGAAAACAAATGTTTTTTTTTTAATTAAATATGTTATTATTGAACTTTCTTATAATAATTACATTTCATTTACATTCTAAGTGGTACGGCTAAATGCTCTTCATCTTTGTTGTATTTTTCGTTTTATTGTTAACTGTTCACATTCATTTATTTACTTCAAATTGTTTTACATTTTTGCATTCTATCGAATACATTTGGGTAAGAAAGAAAAAAAAATCACTTTAACGAAAACAAATGTTTAATCCGGTAGCAAACCGAATTCAAATGCTTTTCGGATAAATTGGGTACTAAAGCCATATGTCAATTTTTATGCACAACGGTAAAAAGCACGATTAAAAACCATTTCTGATCACTTTTTTCATTTTAATGCAAAAAAAAATGCAAGACAACATTTGTTCGATGGATCACCTATGGTCCCCTTGGAACGAGCTGTCAACACGGACGAACGGACATGACACCAGGAACAAATTTTCTTCAAATTTCTGAAGCAAACTATCACTTGGGCCATCTACATTCAAGTGGTCGAAGTAGCATCACGCGATTAAGCATGCTTTCTCAAAATGTCTTATGCAATAATTAATTAAAACATTTAGCATTAGTATGGTGCTAGAAACAGTTTTTTGGCATTAAGTTTGTCTTTATGATTCTATGTAATTTATCATGGACTCTAAAATTGCCGAAAAAATATAGAAATGGTATTTTTAATATAAATTCATACGACCATTTCAAAAAATGCCCATGAGTTTGCTTCATCAGCTGGCTTTGTTTACGTTTTAAACCACGTGGCGCGAAGATTTTGACATAGAGTTATCTACGTGCGCATGTATTGCGTGTACGTACACGAAAAAGATTGAGGTTAAATTTTGTACCGGCCAGCAAAACAAATGGCGTGCTAGTGTGCATGAGCCGAGCTCCCGTGGTGTAGTGGTACGGGTTTCGCTTTGTAAGCGGAAGGTCGATGGCTGAAACCCATCTGGCGAGGCAAAAGGGGTAGGTGGCGGTCGAGAGGGGATATCGGCTGCTGCGGGAATTGACTTTGTCAAGTCCCAAGCCTCCCCAAAACCCATCCCATCCAATCTCTCGGACGATCTGTTGGCGACTGAGTCTGAGCGTTGAAGAACTCTGTAACAATACGCAGAGAAGAGCTTCAAATGCTACTTTCGACTCGGTCACATGCTCTCAGGCAAAATTCGAGCTGAAGATTGGGCTATATGATCGGTAACGATCTCTAGATGGGTCAAAAATAAACGAGATTTCCCCTCAATCTCGCTCATCTCCACGTCCTCCGATCGGTCTCTCGTGCTCGTGTGGCATGGCATTTGGGGGATTGGTCTGGGGAATGAGAGGGGGCAACTGCTCGAATAATTCGTCAAATACTGTCTCGCTCAAACAATAGCGCTACGGAAGACGATCGTTCGGCAGGCTGTGTATAGCAGCAAAACAGAAAACCTGAGAACAGATCATACTACAATAGATACGCAAGTGTCGCAGTGGTCCGTGTCTGTTCACAGTAAAAAAAAAAAAAAAAAAAAAAAAAAATAGTGTGCATGAGATCGGTCTTAGATAACTCTATAGGCGATCTCGCTTGCGCTGTTTTTCGCCAAGAAGAAGTAAAAGAAAACCTGCTTCACTTTTTGAAACCCCGTGTCATGTCCGTTCGTCCGTGCTGTCAAGTAGGAGCTTTTCTGTCAAGAAGGACCGCGAGGTTAATTTTTCAAAATTGATTTAAAAATCCATTCTAAACTCTTTGTGGTCGTACAAAGGGTCATTGTACTCAGAAAAATAAGCTTTATCGCTATAAACAATAATATCAGCAATCTAAGCTTCATTTTAGGACCCAATTGTGAGCAAATTAACAAACGGGACAAATACCTCGGTAGAATTACTCAGAAAGGCAAATTTAGTATGTTTTTCCATTGTATTTGCCCCAGGAGTGGAGATGCCCTTAAAGCATACATACTAGAGTGGTTCAAATTTGACGTTTCAACAACCATTACAGAGCTGAATTGACCCAATTAAGCCCTGAAAAGGACAGGAAATTTGAATCACTTTAATGAATGAATACTTAATCTCAATAGAAAATAATAAATAAAAACTCACCCTCGCCGTCACGTTCGTCGCCAGCATTCCTACGGACCCCGCCCTGGGCACCATGTCCAGTGCAATAATCCCGCCAAACTCACTCATGGAATAGCCCAAAAACACGCGCCCTTCCGGGTTGAGCAGCGCATCCGCTCGCTTCCGCAACGCCTCCGGCAGGGCACATCCTCCGGTGCCCACGATGCGCAACGTGGGAAAGCGCAGCTGGTTCGCCTCCCAGTGGTCAACCAGGTCCGCCAGCATGGGCGGTGGCGTGAAGATGGTCGTGACGCGGTACTTGGCGATCAGCTCCCCGGCGAAGCTTGGGCTGAATGATTTCGCGGTGGTGATACGTGTTCCACCGTTGAACAGGGCCAGCATCAACATTTGGAAGGCCGATCCCCAGTAGAGCGAGCTGAAGCAGAGGAAGGTTTCGACTCCGAGGCCGGTAACGCGCACGTACGGAGCGATCAACTGGGCGTGGCTGACGCAGACGGCTTTTGGGAGGTTGGTGGTTCCGGAGGAGCATACGATCGCGGCCACGGTTTTGTCCGAATCGCCCAGGTAAGGTGGTTGGTACTTGTCTTCGTTGTCCACGGGTGAAAACAGGGTTTCCTCAGTTTCCGGCGCGTCCAACACCAGAATCTGCGCGTTTAACCCGATACCATCGAGCGACCGCTTCACCGTGGCCAAGTTATGCCCGTTGCAGAACACCAACTTGGGCTTCGTGATGCCCATCAAGTGCATCAGGTCGGACTCCTCGAAGTGGGCGTGTAATGCGTGCGCAGGAGCTCCCACCAAGAAACATCCCAGCAAGGACGCCGTCACCCGTGGGCTATTCTCGACGGCCATGCAGACCACGTCCCCCTTCGTAAGGCCATACCTTTTGGTCAGATTGAGCGCCGCCCGGATCATCCGAAGGCGTAGCTCTCGACAGGTGAACTCCGCTCCGCTGTCGGCACAAATCTCAAACACCTTGTCCGGGGTGCGCTCCAGCAGGTTGATGATCACCTGGCCGAGGCTGGCGGCCGGATTCAGGATCGGAGGCTGGCGGAGACCGTGCCAGCATTTTGTGAGCGCGTCAAAGTGGGACATTTCTTCGGGGTTGTAGAACAATGTTTGAACGACGGGAAAACACTGAACTTGAAAAGGAGTGCTTTTGATAATTTATAGCTTTATGTAAGAGTAATCTTTGTACTCTTGGTCTCGAGTGTTTTGTTATCGGTTGGAATCGAATGAAACAGTTGTTTCATAGTGGAGATCTGAGAAATGCCCACTATCACTGTTTATGGGTTAGTAAGTGACTGGACCACGTCGAGTGGAATCTAAGCCCTTTCTGGACTGGACTCGAATAACTGCAGTACCAAGTCGTCTTGTTATCTACATAATAAACTGAGTTTTAACGTCATTAATAAAATTTTCTATTCAGACTCCTCACCTAGAACAAGACAAATGAGCTGCGCAGTGCCAAAATGAATAATGAAATGTTAAAAAAAAACTGCAAACAACCATTTGGAAAGGCGATTCCATCCATCCAGAGGGTAGAGTAGCTTCCACCAAAATCGCAATGAAAGATGTGCTGCCTCTCGCTTGTAGCACCCATCAAAACGACGCGATCGTGCTATCTGGTCGCATGTCGCATTTTGACGTTTTGACAAAGTGCGCTTTTGATTGAACAAACAACAACTAAATCACACACTGTAAACAATAACAAAAACAAAAACAAGTTCCGTTCGACTTACTGATCTGTGCATTGTTTCGAAATTTTGTTGAATTTTGTTGCCGGAGTCAGGGGTATTAAAAAACATCCAAAAAGCAAAAACAGATAATTTGGTTTATTGGACCATTTCAAAAAAAAAAAAAAAAGACTCCGGAAATGTAAACAGTAGACATGCAAGCCAGAGTGTCAATCAACATCTGACTGGGCATTCCATAGAAATTTGTCATAATTTCGAACAGGTGGAAATAACTCAAATAACTCGACAAAAACGTGTTCAGCAGATTTGTTGTTAAAATGGTTTTAACTCCGTTATTCCCACCTGCTCGGTATTGCAGAATTTGCCAAAACAGCACATCTGATCAGACAAAACATCTTTAACTCAGGAGTTAAGGAAAAATGACATTTCATACGCCTTCAAACGTTTTATGCCAAATAGGTTTTATTTTGGCAAAAAATAAGTCTTTATCTTGCCAAATGATAAAATTGAGATGGTTTGCAACTAGGTGCTGAAAAGACAGAACGCGTAACGTGATTCCCACTAATACAACTAAGTTACAGCTGTAAATATAAACAAAGTAGAAGGCTATGTTCAAGCTCAAGCGTGACATATTTTTGCTGCTGAAGTGATTTGTTTTGAAACATTTTGGATTAGTTTATTTTAAAGTTTTTGCTGAAAAATAAGTGCTTGCGGTTTTTTTGTTCGTAACCTAAATGATGGGCGACCAAATCCATCTTTGTTTTCCACGTGACGAACAATTGCGTCAGAAGTGGGTGGAGTTTTATGAATCTGAAGAGCAACCGAATGGATGTTACGAGATTTTGTATCTATAAAGCGCAGTGATAATATCGGAGTAAGTTTATTCAATATTATTTGGCTGGTGCCATTCATAGTTATTGATAATTCGTCGCAAACATTTCAACAAACGTAACAAATATAGGTGAGACATAGCGCTTATTGAAATGTTAGTGACGATTTGGGCCAATTTTGATTTTAACCATCTTCTTAAAATTTGTTGACATCGAATACCTCAAAAGCATGACAAATAAATTATAGATCGATTACAATACTTGCCACTTCTTGGTATCATTTTTCAAACAGTAAATTGGTTCCGCTTTGACAGTTTTAAATTGAGGCCGCTTTGCGGACCCCTGTTCTGAACCCAGGTTTGCAAAAATGGCGATGATAAAATTTATATTATTTAATAATAGGGGAAATTCTCGTATGTTTGGCAGGTTAAGCTCTCGCTCCTAACTCCATCCAATTTGCTGATTTTCACTATTTAAATAACTAATTCTGCAAAACTTTTGAAAGAAACTTGCTTGCTCACTTCTTATTAAGCTGTTTATCACTCGATATCAGTTGAAAACGCTTTTAATTAGCTTTAATTGAATGTCAAAGTTCTGACCTGCCAACATTAGAGGCACGCTGGAATTAGATGCTGTTCCCCTAGATATTGAAGGTAATCAAAGTAATTTGAATGCCTTTTTTTCGTTGTTCCTCGCAAATTCAGTTGCGGTTGATTTTTATTAATAAATGTAGGGGAGATAAAGTCAAAAAAAAAAACAACTCGCTTCATAAAAATCATTATTTTGTAATCATAGTGTTTAATGTTAAAAAATATGTTATTGCAATTCTTTGAAAAAATGTTCAAATTATTTTTAAACATCTATCGCAATACTAATTATATCAGAAATTCAGCATAAATGAGTGTTCTCATCAAATTTAAATCAAATTTCAGTCAGTTCTCTATTTTTTCAACCAAGATGGCGGTCAATCACATTCAATCAGAACAATGCACTGCTGATTGGCCGCGTTAAAAGCTTTTATTGTCACAAGGTTTTATGTCCGAGGCATAAAACCCTGTTAGAACCTACTAATTAGCTTTTGCTTTTTGGTTGCGGTGAATGCCCAAATAAGACTTTTAAGCAATCAAAATTCTACCATAAAACCTTAATAAAACTAGGTGGTGGCTAAGTTTGTTTGAAATGTTACTTGGAAAAACAGCATCTTTTTAGTTTTTTTTTTATTTGGATGAAACTTTGTGTGTAATTGTTTCTATCAACAAGGCATTTTGCATCGATTTGATGTCTTCGGCAAAGTTGTAGGTATTGCTTAACATTTTTCAGAAAAAAAACAGTTAAAAAAAAGTTGCTCGTAACTTTACAGAAAAAATAGTTGCACTCTAAAAAACACCCTTTTTAATTCAACTATTCAGACAAAAAAAAACAAACTGCGCAAAATAACCATTTTTGGAATTTTCTTTTTTGGATACCATAGATTGCATAGATAGGATTTCAACTAATTTTCCAACTATTGTTCAACCGTTGAGATTTTGTCTAATATTTTATATTTTTACAACATATACTTGGTGGTTGGGTTACACAATATTCATGTAATTTTTTCATATATGAGCAATTCTCTACCAAAACCGGAAATGGATTTTATTTGTATTTTTTGATTTGGCTCAAACTTTGTGGGGGCCTTCCCTATGACCAAATTTGCTATTTTGTGTCATTGGTTCACCCATACAAGTCTCCATACAATTTTGGCAGCTGTCCATACAAAAATGGTATGTAAATATTCAAACAGCTGTAACTTTTGAGTGAATTTTCTGATCAATTTGGTGTCTTCGGCAAAGTTGCAGGTATTGTTGAGGACTTTTGAGAAAAAAATAGGTACACGGAAAAAAAAAATTTGCAGATTTTTTTATCAACTTTTTTTTTCACTAAAACTAATTTCCCAAAATACGTATTTTTTGATTTTCGAGATTTTTTGATATGTTTTAGGGGACAAAAATCCGCAACTTTTGAGCCATAGAGAAACATGGTCAAAAAATCTGCCGCCGAGTTATGAATTTTTGAAAAAATAGTGATTTTTGGAAAAAAAAATCGAAGTTTTATGCAAAATCAAGTTTGACATTACTTTTAAATGCAAAATTGAATTTGCAGTCGAAAAGTACTTTACAGATTTTTTATTAAAGGGCTCCGTTTTCAAGATATAGCCACCGAAAGTTTGATTTTAGCGAAATATTTGCAGTTTTTCAATTTTTAAAAATAGTGACCATGAGTGACCATTTCTAAAAATATTTTTTTTGAAAAGTTCAGTTTTTAAATCAAGACTAGCATTTTAAATGTGCGTAATATTCAATATTTGGCCCTTTTAAATGTTAGTCTTGATTTAAAAAAATTCAAAATATTTTTTTCGAAAAGATCGGAAAATTTCACGAATGTTTCATATATTAACATTGAAAATCGGACCATTGCTGAGATGTCGTCATTAGAAAATGGTGGGCTGATTGGGTGAGACTTAGAAAACTTCAATTTTCGTGTTTCTTTTTCTTTAAGCCGCTGTATTTCAGCAACCATAGGTCCAATCTTCAATGTCTCTTAGACAATTTTATAGCAAATTTTCTGAACTTTTCAAAAAAAAATATTTTTAGAAATGGTCAGTCATGGTCACTATTTTTAAAAATTGAAAAACTGCAAATATTTCGCTAAAATCAAAATTTCCGTGGCTATATCTAGAAAATGGAGCCCTTTATCAAAAAATCTGTAAAGTACTTTTCGATTGCAAATTCAACTTTGCATTAAAAAGTAATGTCAAACTTGATTTTGCATAAAACTTTGATTTTTTTCCAAAAATCACTATTTTTTTTTCAAAAATTCATAACTCGGCGGCAGATTTTTTGACCATGTTTCTCTATGGCTTAAAAGTTGCGGATTTTCGTCCCCTAAAACATATCAAAAAATCTCGAAAATAAAAAAATACGTATTTTGAGAAATTGAGTTTTAGTGAAAAAAAAGTTGATAAAAAAATCTGCAATTTTTTTTTCCGTGTACCTATTTTTTTCTCAAAAGTCCTCAACAATACCTACAACTTTGCCGAAGACACCAAATTGATCAGAAAATTCACTCAAAAGTTACAGCTGTTTGAATATTTACATACCATTTTTGTATGGACAGCTGCCAAAATTGTATGGAGACTTGTATGGGTGAACCAATGACACAAAATAGCATATTTGGTCATAGGGAAGGCCCCCACAAAGTTTGAGCCAAATAAAATCAAGATTGTTTAGAAACGTAAAAAAAAGATAAAATTAAAAAATTGTCTTTATTTTTAGTTGTATAATTTTATTTTCAATCGCAAAGTTCTTTCATAAAGTTCGATATCGTTCATGAGTTTTTTTTTAAGTTCGTTAAATTTTATATTTTTGCTTTTTGGATGTTTTCAAATATCCGTGACTTTACTAAATTTCAAAAACACCCACAAAGCAAAATACTTGACATTTACAACAAAAAAAAAAAAATAGAAAAAAAACTCTTGATACTTTTATTCATTTTTTTTTTTAATTCCAAATTAAATTACAAGCCTAAGTTTCCATTTGGATGAAAAAGTGTTTTAAAATGCATTTTACAGGCGCACAGTTGCTTTTCAATCATTAGTTTTGAAAATATCGAGGTATTGACGATTTTTTTTTGGGTATTTCATGAAAATTTAAAATGTTTTCAAAGGGGTTCAAACATGCTTAATATGATTATAAACGCGGGAAAATGCATTTTAACTGGTTTTCAGTTGATTAAACTTTAATTTTCATAATCTTTGAAAAATATTTGCAACGGCCTTATTGATTTTTTGTTAATAACTTGTCTTTTTTCGCCTGTAGAAATCATGATCAAGCTGTAGACCTCTGAAAAAAGAGGTTTTCGAAAAATTGGCAGCACTGCCCATTGAATTTTGACCAACTTGTTCAACTTGTGCCATAGCTTAAAAGATGCAATTTTTTGTCATCCCAGTCTAAAAATGAGAATTAAAAAGATTGGTTCATCCAAAACGCACGTGCGGCAAGATAGCACAACCACGTCGAAAAGCTAAAGTTATTTTTTGATGTTATTTTTTGTTTGCCGTCTGCAATAGGCAAATGTGTGTGTTTGTGTGTGTGCGCTACACTACGCATTTAGCAAAATAGCAGCATCAAACTCAACGAAGCGCGAAGGGAAAATTCATTCCAACGATGCCAACCAGAAAAAAAAGCTAAAAAAAAGTTCAACAGCAACAGGTGGAATATGTAGCTGATGGCGAGGGAACTCATTTGTTGGATTTCTAGAATGCCGCTTGAATCTTTGATAAAATGGCGTTTTACTCACAAAAAAAATATTTGCAATTCAAATCTTTCAATCTTCGTTACACGTGACTATGTGTCATAATTGCGCCGATTGGACCAGGTGGTCTGTTGGTCAAGTACCTGTTTGAAATAGTTAGAGTAGTTCGATAAGACAATGCAAATCATGGAAGTAGCTGATAACCAGTCTAGACGAGCGCGCGCGCACTATCTGCGGAACTATGTACTTTCACGCTCGATAAGATCTTATAAAGTCACCGGCCGATGCTCCCGAGAGCTAGTCTACCGTGAAACTTCCCCTCGAAAATGTCCCAGTACGATCCGGAGTCGCGAACATGGAGCGGTCCCCGGCAGCCTCCAATCTTCAATCCGGCCGCCAGTGTCGGCCAGGTGATCGTCAACATTCTGGAGCGAACGCCGGACAACATCTTCGAGATCAGTGCCGACACGGAGGTGTCGTACACGCGCGGTGAGCTGCGCAGCAGGATGATCCGGGCAGCGTTGAATCTGAGTTCAAAGTTCGGACTGGTGAAGGGTGACATGGTGTGCATGGTCGCCGACAACAGTCCCTGCGTGACTCCGGTTTTGTTCGGATGCTTTCTGGTTGGGGCTCCGGTTCACACACTTGACGCGTCGTTTGAAGAGAGTGACCTGGTACACTTGATGGGTATCACTAGGCCGAAGTTGGTGCTCTGCAATGCTCACAATGTGAAGAGGGTGGAAAGCTCGCTGAAAATAGCTTCGCTTGAGGCTCGGATTATCCTGTTGAACGACCCATCTACCGAGGTACTCTTCGCTCCGGTTGACAACGAAGCCTCCTACCGACCGCCGTTCCTGGGAGATTCGGACAAGATCGTGGCACTGATCGTTTGCTCTTCCGGGACCACCAGCTTCCCGAAGGCCATTTGCCTGACCCACGCCCAGCTGATCGCTCCGTACCCGCGGGTGAGCAACCTGCTCGGCGAAACGGCACTCAGCTTTAGCTCACTGTACTGGATCTCGGCCGTCCAGATGCTGATGACGGTCCTGTTCAACGGTGGCACCCGGATCACGACCACGAAGCCGTTCAGCCCGGAATACGCCTGCGAGCTGATCAACAAGTACCGGGTGATGCACGTCTTCACACCGCCGTCGATGCTTGCCGACATGCTGCACTACTGCGAAGCCCGTCAGCTGCGGCTACCCTCGTTGCGGATCGTAGGCTGCGGCGGGAGTCCCCTGCCGGAAACGCTTCGAACGCGCGCAAACGCTCTGTTGGCACCCCAAGGGCGCGTGTTCGTCGGTTACGGGATGAGCGAAGTCGGGGCCATCGTAAGCGTAGATCTGTTGGGGATCGCCAACTCGGCTGGCCTGTTGATGGCCAACGTGAGCGCCAGGGTGAGTGTCAACTAGAGCGGCGACTCTCGGTCTTTTTCTACCTAGTCCTTTAGTTATCTCAGTAGGCCGGTATTCTCTGTTTACGTTTTTTAGCCCTTTTTTTGTTTTGAAAGCATTGACACAACCATTGGTTGATGAACGAAGTGGTTTGTTTACATTTTTTCGACTCCTCAAGCAAACATCAAACCATACAAAATGGCTGCCGGATCTTTTCCGGAAGAGATCTGGAAAAAGACCCGGCAGCAATTTGTACTGATTTGACGTTTGCTGGGTGCCGAAAAAATTGGTCGTATCCGGCAGCACTTTTGTATGGTTTGGCGTTTGCTTGGGGAGTCGAAATGTCAACAAACAACTTCGTGCATAGAGTTATTTACGTGCGCATGTATTGCATGTACGTACACGAAAAAAAAGTGAGGTTAAATTTTGTCCGGCCAGCAAAATCAAATGGTGCGCTAGTGTGTGTACGCGAAACGTCATAAAGCTCTATTGGGCACCGATTCTGTGAGCGGAGTGATGAAAAGAAAGCAATTATCCAATTGGTACAAAACTGGGAAAATCAATAATTTACACAGTAAATTTCACAATGAGTCCGTTTCGCGGTGCCTGTCCGTCGGGACGCATTTTTTTTCGCGTTCCGGTTTCGTCGATCGTCGTCAGTGTGTTTTTCTCGTTAGTGATGTATTTGATACACATCACAGCCGGGTTTCTTTGTTCTATGATTTGTAATTGTTTTACGGGAAGATTCGTTTTAAATTGCGTTAGCCAAATATAAATTATCATTCAATTCGACTATTCGTTTTTCGCGAATCGTGGCGACAAATCTTGTTTCAACGTGATTGTTCAAGTCCTTCAGATAACATCATAACTTATCAGTCATTTATTGGTCGCTCATATTATAATAATTTAAAAGTATAAATAGTCTCAGGTCAACTCTACGTAAATATGTAACGCTGAGTTTAATATTTCACCTTTTAAACACACATAATTTTGATTCTATCTTTCCACAGCCGGCTGTCTAAGATTGAATCATTTATGCTAAACTCAACACCAAATAACCGGGAATGGTCTCATCCGCATTGTTTGCCTTGAGAATACATAATACATCACCTTATTTAACGAAATTCATTGATTATTGGGCCACATCATCATCCTCTATGATGAATCCTGGCCATTACCCTTTCCCACTAACAAAATCCCAAGTAGAAGTAGTTTTCCGGCACACGCGGGGGTGTGGATATCGTATAGAACCCACCCTTGGTAGCAGCCTGTGCTAACTAACATTCCCGTCCCATCCCCTCGAGATCTACAAACTGACATGGCGGGCGCCGTTGGTGGCCAACGACTGTTTCCTGTTCGCACCGACTCTAGTTTTGATGATCGTGATGTTTTATCTTTTCAGCGCATTCATGCATGCTGTTGATAAGGGAAACATCATTTGATCGTTGAAGCGTGTGACCGGTTGTGCTGATGGGATATTACGGTCCTGTTCAGCAACGGAGAAGGACAACCATGGGTGGTCTCTCATGCTCATGCTCATGCTCAATTTACACAGTAAATTTCACAATGTTACACATTCACTCCCAAATTCGGTGTCTTTTCGCAGCTGACCTGTCCAGTTGCACCCGCGCTCCCGCTTGCTCAGATTGTTTTGGTTTTGTGATTGCTCGGCTGCGACACAGTGCAACTGTCAAACATCAAAATTCAAAAATGGATGTAAACAATCAGAGTTTTCAAAAGGACGCAACAGCTACTGTAGGCAAAGCCGTTTTTGGTCTGTATTTCAAGCAAAACAAGCAAAATGGGCAAATATGGAGTTGTAAACACAGAATTGCTGTCGGATCTTTACGGAAGAGATCGCGAATCAAGTTTGATGTGAAATTTGAGTTTCCTTTTCTGCAGATCGCCAACGAGGAGGGTAAACTACTTGGCCCGCACGAAGAGGGAGAGATCCAGCTGCGGTACGTCCACCCGTTCGCCGGATATTACGGCAACGAGCGGGAAACCCGCGCCCTGCTAACCTCCGACGGGTTCATCCAGTCCGGCGACATTGGCTACATGGACGCGAGGGGATTCCTGTTCGTGACCGATCGCAAGAAGGAGATGCTACGCTACCGGGGCTACCAGATCGCGCCCGCTCAGCTGGAGGGCATTCTGGCGGAACATCCGGCTGTTTTGCAGGCGACGGTCGTTGGGCTTCCGGATCCGGAACCACCGCACGTGGATCTGGCAACGGCGCTGGTGGTGACGCAAAGTGGAACGGAGGTTACGGAGGATCAGATTTTGAGTTTTGTGAACGGCAAGGTTCCGGACTACAAGCGTCTCCGTGGTGGGGTGTTCTTTGTGGACTCGATACCACGGACTGCCAACGGGAAGGCGAGTCGACGGGAATGTAGGAAGCTGGCACAAAAGTTGGCGGGGCTCAGGGATTGAATGTAATAAATAAATAAAGCTTTTCTTCATGCACACGAACTTTTATTTTGACGGAAGCAGACGGACCACCTCATACGAAATGCTTCGATTCAAATTTGATAAGCCGACAGCAATTACATCGTTATGATATACTTATTTTCCTCATTTTTTGAAGTCATTTGCAACCTTAGGTATGTCTAAACCGAAGACGATTCGGACAGTTGGAGTGCATAATTCGATTTGCCGACTGCCGGAGTGTATGTAACGTTGGCATGCCCGCAAAATGATACAGGTTTGTTGAACCTCTTTCACGATTGGCACTTTTCGGCGCCCCGTTTGACGCGATTTTTGAGTTTTTGCCATTTTTTTCCCTCCATGGCCTGACGCCGCTATTGAATGGTTCAGCTAATTTGCTGGACCTCGTCGAAACAAGCAGTACGGTTTAAAACATTGTTGCTCAATTGTTCGACAAGCTTAAAAATCGTTTACAACGCGAGGTTGTTTCTCTCGCGCTCGATGTTTGCAACATTGAGCAACACGTGTAGTACAACAAGAAACACAGCAAACCATGATCCATCGCTGCAGCTTACATTTCAACAATTTGGCTCATTTTCTACAAAACCATCCCCAAAGCCGACCAAAAGTCGATTTGTTCCTAACATCATTAAGTTAATACACCTGGTGATGTAACAGCAAATCGCCCCAACTACAATTGTGCCTACCGGTGCTGAGCCGGTGGCCATGTGTATAAACTTTCGCGAGCAAATCGTACACCCAAACGAGATCCCTCTGACATGCGATGCCATTCTGACGCTCATCTGTCTTAATTGTTTTGACGCAGATATTCGCATCCCTCACTTCAGTGTTGCTTCAGCTGTTCCGAGAGCGCAGGTTAGAGTTCTTCGCGCGCTGATCTTAACCTCACTCACTCTCCAACAAGTTCGCTCTCCGCTCTCTCTCGCGCAGATCATCCACGTGTTGTGTGTGAGTTCCTAAACTTAGTAGGCTCTGTGTGTGGCGCACACACACGTGTCTGACGAAACAGAGAACCCATCCGTCAGCTTGAAGAGAGGCCGACTTTGTTTTCGATACGCATGTTTGACGACGACGACCGCGGATTGCTGCAACTGCGACGCAGCAGGGTTTGGGCCTTCCTTCGCGTCAACGGTTGCCTTGTTAGGTCTAGTAACCTGTGCCTGCACAAAGGTTACTTTGATGCTGTTTTAGCGGGGCGTTCAAGAGCTCTTGTGAGTCACTGTATTTTGATGGCCGCGCGTACAAAATTATGTTACTTTGACCACGGTTTACTGCACTTGAAGAGGGGCTAGAAGGGTTAAAATGTCTTCTTGGGAAAAAACCAAACAGAGTAAGAATTGCAATTTCCAACGAAATAGATCACACCACCAAAAAATCTACTTTGAAAGTTAGACTGACTTGAGGCTGACCCCACTTTCCCCCTTTAAAAATTCTTTGTTTATACAGCGATGATGGGTCATGTGGAGGGGCAAACCAAGCGTAATTCCAGCGTGGTCGGAAACGCAAATTTAGCAGGAATAATTTATTTCCGCTTCAGGGATGCATTTTCGAGCTTCGGTGTCTAAGAAGCATTTGTTAAGAATAAAATTCTACATCTTTTGGTCAAAACGATATTAGGGTGGCCCAACAATTTCAAATATTTTCAAAATTTATCTTCGCTTCTAGATGAGATAAAGATGTACTTTCTTCAACAGTATTATAGTACTAGCCATTTCAAACAACTTTGTTGAAGACACCAAATCTCTATCTCTTTATCTGATCATTCTACAGCATTTTATATAAAAAGCAGTAGGGTGGCCCATCAAAAAAGTGTTTTTATTGCGTATCTTTTTTGTATTATTTTTGGCAATTTTGGTGTCTTCCGTACATATTTAGAGCATAAAAATACGCGTCTTTTGAATTGTCAACGAAGTCGCTAGGTCATTTTGGTAAAAAGTTACAGCGTTTTTAAAGTTTTTAATAGGCCTTTTTCAAATGTTTGTATCTTTTCGAGGGGGACACAAAAAAATACGCTCTGTGGTGCATCTGAAAGCTCAAAACTTGTTCTTTAATATGAATATAACATCTCAAAAGGGTTTTTCTTAAACCCAAGTTACAGCGATTTAAAAATGGTCATTTTATGAGATTTTGTACCATGCTCTATGAGAAAATTTACATGAATGTCGCATTAATCAGTATCAAAACTGCTCTTAGTGAGCTCAAATGCAGGAAAAATTGGTTTGCTAGGTTTGCCTGGTTTTTATGGCAACTAGGGTGGTCTTAGATGACCTAGGGTGGTTCATATTCGTTCACTCTTATAAGATATGATTTTTTTTTAATTCGAATGGAAAGAAAAATAAAAAATAAAATTAAAATACATAACCTGTTTTAAATAGTAAAGCAGCTGAGGATATGATATCTGATTAGGGTGGCTCAAATTAATTAGAAAATAAAAAGATTAAAGATTTTATTATTTCTTTACGTTTTTGTAAATCGACTTTTATTTATATTTTTTTAATAGGATAAAACTCTCCATGCATTTTGTTTGACAAAAGGAGTCACTTTGTATAATAATGCCAATACGAGGATCCTTTTCCAATTTATATCTTTTTACCTAAAGATGCAAATAATGATAACGGTGCATTTAATCAAAAAATAGTACCAGGTTTTTCAACAAAACCTGAACACTAGCCTAAAATATATTTCCTACACTCAAAAAAATGAGTTCGCGTAAACGTGAACAGCGTTCATGCCACCGGGAACCAGGAAGAAAACTGTTCAACTTTTATAGTGCATTGCACCATGAAAGTGAACAGTTTTCTTCCTGGTTCCCGTTGGCATGAACGCTGTTCACGTTTACGCGAACTCATTTTTTGAGTGTAACAAATATATAAATTTTCAGAAATAAAATAAGAGTATTGGAAAATCAACTTCTAATATCAATGTCAAGACGCTAAATCGATAAGAAAATGTATCATGTTTACGAATATTCACATTCCCATTTTGTATTGGCAAAATTGTATGAAGCTTTGTATGGAACAGCTAATGATGCAAAATGGCACCCTTTAACACTGTTAATGCATGGAAAGTTTTATCCTATTAAAAAAATACAAATAAAAGTCGATTTACGGAAACGTAGGGAAATAATAATATGTTAAAATACATTTTCTAACGAATAAATCTTTAATCTTTAATCTTTTTATTTACTAATTAATTTAAGCCACCCTAATCAGATATCATATCCTCAGCTGCTTTACTATTTAAAACAGGTTATGTATTTTAATTTTATTTTTTATTTTTCTTTCCATTCGAATTAAAAAAAAATCATATCTTATAAGAGTGAACGAATATGAACCACCCTAGGTCATCTAAGACCACCCTAGTTGCCATAAAAACCAGGCAAACCTAGCAAACCAATTTTTCCTGCATTTGAGCTCACTAAGAGCAGTTTTCTCGGGTGAGTTTTCAAAAAGCCGTAAGAGCCATTGTGCCCTCTGACACTATTTTTTGTTTTTCTCTAAAATGAAACAAAATTTCATTTATTTTATGTTTGGGGCACTTGAAGGACGTGTAGATGAACAATAACGAGCATTTTTGATATTAGTTTTCGTATGTAGGTCGCATACCAATTCAAAAAGTACTTTGTTAACCAATGGCTCTTACGGCCTTTTGAAAACTAATCCGAGTTTTGATACTGATTAATGCGACATTCATGTAAATTTTCTCATAGAGCATGGTACAAAATCTCATAAAATGACCATTTTTAAATCGCTGTAACTTGGGTTTAAGAAAAACCCTTTTGAGATGTTATATTCATATTAAAGAACAAGTTTTGAGCTTTCAGATGCACCACAGAGCGTATTTTTTTGTGTCCCCCTCGAAAAGATACAAACATTTGAAAAAGGCCTATTAAAAACTTTAAAAACGCTGTAACTTTTTACCAAAATGACCTAGCGACTTCGTTGACAATTCAAAAGACGCGTATTTTTATGCTCTAAATATGTCCGGAAGACACCAAAATTGCCAAAAATAATACAAAAAAGATACGCAATAAAAACACTTTTTTGATGGGCCACCCTACTGCTTTTTATATAAAATGCTGTAGAATGATCAGATTAAGAGATAGAGATTTGGTGTCTTCAACAAAGTTGTTTGAAATGGCTAGTACTATAATACTGTTGAAGAAAGTACATCTTTATCTCATCTAGAAGCGAAGATAAATTTTGAAAATATTTGAAATTGTTGGGCCACCCTAATATCGTTTTGACCAAAAGATGTAGAATTTTATTCTTAACAAATGCTTCTTAGACACCGAAGCTCGAAAATGCATCCCTGAAGCGGAAATAAATTATTCCTGCTAAATTTGCGTTTCCGACCACTGTGCATTAGGTCGTAATCAGCGTCGTCACCTTACCTGCGGTAAAGTGTGACTGAGATCAACTGTTTAGCGCTAAGATTTGAAGATCTTAAATCAAAACAAAGTTTAACTAACCAACAAAATTAAAGGACTGTTCGCAAAAAAATAACGAGCAAACCCTGCGTTTCACAGTAAACAATCTTTAAATTACCTTTTAAACATTTTAAGCATTCCTCGTTTTGCTATAGTTACAGCCAAGTTACGGCTCTGGACGCGTCCCAAAGGCAGTAAATCACATTTTTGTTTAGTTTGTTTTTTCGTTACGCATGCGAAACCAGCCGGCGATTTCCCTCGAATGGATACAGTTAAAAAATATTTAAAGTACCCACATGTAACAGAAATACGCGAAATGAATCTGCAAATAGGCTGACGCGTCATGCGCATGAAACACGCTTATGCGCTTCAGGATCATCTGCTGGCGCGTAAGTTGTTTTTTTTTTGCACGTTTGATCACGTAGTTTATGTTTGTGACGTTTGGGAGACAGATTTCCTGTTTTTCTTTCATATCAATTTGCATACAACTGTTTTTTTAGTTATTACATTTTAAAATGTTTTTTTTTAATGGTTATTCGATTTTTTTTTCTTTTGATTGATCTTTTGAAAAAAATATTTGAACGATTTTGGGATCAAGACTAACTAGAGCGTCCAATTTCCCGGAGTTAGAAAATTCCCGGGAAACGGGAAATTTTCAACAAATTTCCCGGGAATTCCCGGGAAAAATTTATCGAAAATTGTTCTGATCCTGACTTTGGTTAATATTTTGCAACAAAATAGTATAAAATAGCAACTATAACGGTCAAAATTAGTGTTAGGTTCAATTAATGCCTTGGCTTTTGTATTGATAAGAAGTGATTGGTGATTGGAAAGTGAGTAAAACGAAGAAAAAAAATTATGCAGCAAATATGTTTTTCATGGCAAATACTTTAACCAAAACAAATCTTACTGGTTTAATCTCATGAATGAATAGATAAACATTGAATTTACCTTCAAAATCTACTATTCACTTGAAATACCATTTTTATGTAATTACAACTCAAAGTTTTCAAATGATTGGAGCATTTTTTTGGGCACTTTTTATTTAATACGAAGTAGTAGTCTTTTTAATGATTCGGCCTAATATTTAAAAGACTTCGTTTAAAATAATTTTCAAGAATTTTGATCTTGGCGGGAAAAGTTTCCTTATTTTCAAATGATATATCAATAATTTTCGTTTAAAAAGCTTACGAGCAATTCCATGTCAAATAGGAAATCGGTTGTATATCTGTAAGCCCATACATCCAATTGAAATGTGGTCAAAGACAAACTTATGGGAAATTGGACGAGCTTTGCGCTAAAAATATTTTCGAGACTGAAAAATCAAGTCTGTCATATAGAAATTGCTAAAAACCATCAAAAAAACAGTTTTTTCATCATTTTTATTTTTAAAACCGTTATAACTTCACAAGGATTGGACTTAGGACAGTGGTCAATATGGAGACTTTTATGTAAAATTGTCTGGAGAATCGATTCCCACTATCGGTTTTTGAAAATTTTGACGTTTAGACCACTTTTCAAAAAAAAAAAACAGTTTCAGTAAATGATTTTTGTATTTTTTAGGTGAGTTGCTCCATCCTGTATTTTTCGTGAGTCTTTTTGTAACATCTTAGGCTATTTTCACAAAAAAAATAACGAAAAATAACGAAATCGTGGGCTCACCTTTAAATTTGACTTTTAAACTTAAAAATCAAAAAATCTTCTAAAGGTGGTGTGTTTTTTTGTTTCAGTGTATTTTTTTCGGAAAGCCCGTCAAATTTCCTACAAGTTTGTCTTTGACCACTTTTTGATACGATGCAACGGCTTCGAGATAAAGCAATATTTAAATTACGAAATACAAAAATATTGAAAACACTTACGCCCTTTTCAAATGTCATTATCGAGTGTAACTGGCTCCATATACACAAAAATGGCTTATATATGCGTAGGATAACATGTTTACAAAGTTTCATTGAAATCGGAGAGGGTCGAGAAAAAAGGACTTAAAAAATACCTGTTTTGGGCTGGAATTGCTCTTACCAAAATTTTAAAAGCTTATTTTTATTTCATAATATCGTATTTTTTGTTGTCCAACAAATAAACAAGATCTATTCCTAGTTGTGAATGCTTCAGAAATTAATATCATCTGAAATACATCTTGACATAATATTTTCAGACGATCTGATGAGTTCAATAAGAACAGAAAATTGAATTTAATAAAATGAACTTTAGTTCTTTCATTATTTTTTTGATGAGTTTAAAAAAATGTACCAACAAGTTAAGAAAATGTTTACTTCCGCTTCCGGGAAAATTTCCCGGGAAACGGGAAATATTTTTTTTCGGGAAATCTCGGGAAATCCCTGGATTTTTTTTCCCGGGACGGAAAATTGGACGCTCTAAGACTAACATTTTAAGGTCGAGTGGACAAAAGGTTGAAAGACATAAGGTCGAATGGACAAAAGGTCGAAAGTGGACAAAAGGTCGAATGGACAAAACGTCAAAAGGACAAAATGTTGAATTTGAACAAATGAAACAAATAATAATAATTATAAACTTCTTAAATATTCTTGGAAACATATTTTCGTTTTTTTAGAAATAATCTATTTTTTTCAGATAAAAATAATAACAATTTATTGAAAAGTTTTCCATTCCCAATTTTTTGTTTGATTTATAAAAAAATAATGGTTGGAATATTTTAGAGACTTATCCATGCATTCAAATATAAACAGTTCCGAAAAATGAAAAGCCTTGCTTCTTAAATATTGTTGCATGTTTTCGATCTTTAGAAAAAATTGACTAGGCGTCATCCATAAAGTATGTCACACTCTAGGGGGGGAGGGGGGGTCTGAGCAAGTGTGACATTGCGTGTTATAAGTATAGGAAAATTTTAGCTGATTCTAGCGTGACGTACTTTATGGATGAAGCCCTACAAAATATTGCTGTATGTATAGAAAATTTATACCGTATTTATTTATATTTTTAAAGATAACCCCTCCAACCCTTTTCAAAAAGTCTCCAACAATCTGGGACAAGTTTTTATTCAGAAAACCTCTAAATTTTTAAAAATATAGAAGTGAAATTGATGAAAACCGTTTTAAACACCTTTCCATAGCTGCTTTTTATTATTTATGCTAGTTCACCTGAAAATGTTTTTTTTTGCGAAATGTAAAATTTGACCTTTTGTTCATTCGACCTATGGCATTCGACCTTTTGTTTGTTTTCTTGTTTCTTTTTCTTTTACTCGGTGTATATAAGCAACCAGACGTCAAATCGTCAATATTTCTTAGGCAATTTTATTGAAAACTTTTGCAGTTTTTTTTTCTAATAAGAGTAGACAATAGGACGTCTAAAAAAAATTAAAAGTTGTCAAATCTTTGGTGCTCACCCCTAGAATGATAGATTAGGATGTTAGGAACAATGTTTTCATACAACAGAAAAAAAATCCCAAAAATGGTTTACAACTCGTGCGCGGAGCTTGAATGGAAAAAGTGCATTTTCGAGTATTTTTAGAAATGCGCGTAACAATTATACTAAAGTCATTCAAATGTGGTCGCCTTGGGCTTCAAGTTATAGTTTAATGTCCCCTGAACAAATTCCTGTACAGACATAGTCCATAAAAGCTTGTGTTTGGGTATGGCAGGGCGCTTTAGATGAAAAATTTGTGTTTTTAGCTAAAAAAAAAAAAAAATCACTCCCCAAAACGAGCAAAAAAATGTTGCAGCCAAAACTTATGCATGCAGCTTATTGGAAATTTTAAGGAGGTCATTTTGCTTTTCTAACATTCAATTTATGTCTACGTAAAGCCGAGATATTTTAATTTTAGTGAACAAAAAGTGACGAATTTTCAAAATTCTCATTATGTTAGCGTTTTTAGCATAAAACATTGGCTACTATGATTACAAACGGGAAGGCATATATTTTGGATATTTTTAATTTGATCGTTTAAAAACGATATCTGTTTATAACATTTCATGAAAAAACATGACATTTTCTCACAATGTGACGTAAACGTCAAATAATCATAAATTCAAATAAATTTTATTAAAGTTACCGTAACATTTTGAAACTCTAAAAAATATTTTTTGAAGCGTTGCGTTAACTAAAACAAATCTAAATTCAAACCAACTTAATTGAATGTTACCCAACTGTCAAGAGATTTTAAACCGATCAAAATTAATCAATCTCAGTAGCCCAAATCGTTTCTCAATGTCCAACCCAAAACAGCTTACTTGAGCTTGAGCCCTCTGCTCTTGCAGGTTGAGACAGAGAGCGGGCTGGCCCAAAACTCAGCCAACCGGACAGGGCCGTGGCTCGCGGGCTGAGTTCCCCCCGTGAGAGAGTGAGAGCGCTTTGTTGCTAGGTTGGATATGGCAAAATTGCTGGGCGCTTCGAAATTTCGCTGTTTTGCGTTGTTTTTGTGCGCCAGCTTGGCTCAGTTTTGTACACATGTTCGAGCGGAGAAGATCGCTGTTTTTGTCGTTGAAGTCGCGGCGTGTCGCAGCGCGGGGTTCGTCGCTTTGTTTAGTGGGTTCGCGACGACGACTAGTCCCCCGACTTCCGGTTGGTTGGGTGTTCTGGTGATTGTCATGTAAAGTGCATTCGCGCGTTGTGCAACCACACACCTGTGCGTGGATTTGATGGAAACGTGATGTGATGTTAGTATGGCCTTAGAACGTGACCGAAATGGTGAAAGTGGATACACCACCCCTTATGGGATTGTTATGAAATGTGATTTTCAAGTGAAAAACATGCAAATCTCTGAAATGGGAGAACTAGCAGAACAAGTGAAAAGTGTTTTAAAAAAGTGCTCCTCTTGGTTTCAAGCACAATTCCAGTGAATTATTGATTACAATTTAAAAGAATTGTATATAGCAGTTATATTTGGTTTACACTTTGTATGGAAAAACAAAGCTGTCTGAGAATTTGGCTAATGTGATTTGTGAGTTCTAATATTGTCACTTCTTTCATGAAAGGTTCTGTGCATTGAAAAAAGATCGCTCTATTCTGCATTTACGTGTGTTGTTAAATAGTTTTAAAAGCTGAAATCACTTTAAAATGCATTCCCCTGTGTTTAGAAACATTTTTAGCATGTTTGGGTTTTTTCAATAATGTTTTGAATTAAAAAAAAAATCGATGCAGTACCAGAAAAGTTTTTTTTTTCACCAAAATTTTGTTTGTCTTACATTTTTTTAAAACTAATGATTGCAAAACAACTCAACTCGCTTTTCAGTTATTTATGCAGTTTGTAAAAAATATAAATTAGGCTGGTACAAATATTTTTAAAAGTTTTTGTCAGGCCGAAAAATCAGGGGACAAAAAAAATCCAAAAACTTACAAAATTGAATAGAAAGGAAAGTCCAATCAGCTAAAATCGATTTAAAATGCATTCCCCTGCGTTCCCGTTCATCTTAAAATATTGTTTTCCATTCAAATATTGAGACTAAGCCTTGTTATTTGTTTTTTTTTTTTTCAATATACAATACTGCAAACAGTTTTTTTTTTGCTAATTTTTTTGTCTACATTTTTGAAAACTAATGATTACAAATCAACTGTACAGGTGTACAATGCATTTTCCATTAATGTTTTCATTGCAATGTAAAAAATCTGGCCTGTAATTTGAATTTTTATATTTTTTTTCTTTTTTTGAACGCCCTTCCCCCTTTTCCCCTCCTCGACCTTGGCCAGTGTCGAAGGACTCAAACTTTTGCATCGGCCTTACAATGTGTTATGCCGAAATTATTATTTATGAATGAAGGGTTGATTAAGATATTTAAACGTTTCTATTACATACTGTCACCGACGACTTTTTTAAAATAAAAATCGATTATCCAAAGGCCTCGCAAAAATTTCACTTCGGATAATTGAATCTCAAAAAAATAATAAATAAATAATATACTACGCTAAAGTGATTTAAAAAAAATCATCCTAGATGGCGACCAAAATGGCGGTGATGACATATTGAAAAATTGCATTTTTTAATGTGCTAGGTAATCAACCATTCAAATTTGACTAAAATTGGGTCGCAGAACTCCAATTAAAGTTTTTAACAAGAAAAAAAAAAACGAAACATTTTCTTTATTTGATTATCCAAAGTTCCATACAAACCTTCGGATAATCGAGGCTTCGGATAATCGAGTCTGGACTGTATATTGTTTTAAATTTAATTGAGTTTCAGCTCCACGTTTTCAAAATTCCAATATTTCCGGCAATAAGATTATCCCCTTCAAAATTTCCTGATCATGTTAAAAAAATAAAATATTCTTAATTTGTGCAATTGTTTGTATGATTTTAGGATTACAGTTGCCGTTTATTTCTTTAATTTAATGAAATGGGACATTTATAATCTCTTGTGAAAAAAGCTGTGAAAGTTGGAAAAGTTGAAAAGGCGTCATCCATAAAGTATGTCACGCTATAGGGGGGGGAGAGGGGGTCTGAGCAAGCGTGACATTGCATGTTCTAAGTATAGGAAAAGCGTGACAAAGGGGGGGAGGGGGGGGGGGGTAAATTTTAGCTGATTTTAACGTGACGTACTTTATGGATGAAGCCAAAACTTTAGGAATATAATATTTTCATAAATCCCTCGATATTTGCCAATTTTTTGTAAGTATTCCATGAGGATTTTGTGTTATTTTCTCTACTTTTCCAAATTGATCCGGTGATCGAACGATGTAAAAAAATTACTCTTTGAAATATCCATATAATAAACTGATTTTGAGAAACATCTGCCAACACGCATAAATGTCTCATGTGATTTTTTTGTTATTTTTTTTAGATATTTTTGCGTGGAAATTTTCTTTAAAAGTTTGGAAAACGTTTTCACAGAATATATGCTACATTATTTGAAATGAAGTTTTTCAAAGTTTTTGAAGTTTTTTCAAGTACTTTTCGACCATAAGATCAAGAGGAATACTGTTTGTTTACATTCAAGTTTATAGTAGTCGGCCATGCACGTGTGTCAAACGAGTTCTGACTTCTAATTCCTTTTGCTAGTTGCAGAGTGTATTAATATAGCATTAACTTCATTCATATGAAGAGTGACAATAATGCACGGAGTTTTGCTGAATACCTCAGGATTGAAATCGAATTTCGGGGATCTGGTGATTTGTGATGGTCAAACGGTGGTCGAACTCAATTTGGCGCAAAATAGACTTGCGACAAGTACAATCGCGACGACTTGTGACAACAACCATGGTAAAACAAATAAATAGAGGAGTAATCTTTTATTACGCAAAGAAATTTTTTAAATTAATAAACGTGTATTAATGTACCATCATTGGATTGTTTACCAAGCTCACAATTATTGACTACTTTAAAAGTGCTAATAGTTTGACGTGAAATGCTCACATTTTCCTTCAATTTTTCCAAAAGTGCATTAATCGTCCTTCAAATCAATGCGCGCACTCGTCAAGTGCAAAACTAATGCACTCGTCAGTGGCAAAAAAGCACGTGTTGCAATCAGCCAGAGGAATTGAAATTGTGCGTCCGTTTTGGGCGGGCATCGGTCGAAATCGGCGCTGCTTGATTTGGCAAATTTAGCCGAGGATGGGCATTCGATCGTGTGAAATTTGCCACTTATGATGGATGGACTATTTTCGGGGGCTGCGGGGTTTTTTTTTGCTGGAAGTGTAATTGAAACCGTTTTTTAAAACGATGTGGAAGGGGGGGAGGGGTATTATATAACCTGTTAATAACCTCCCCTCGCAGAAGCATCGTTATGTTTGATGATGGCTAAACCAGCCGCACTAACACACACAAACAGACAGCTTAGTGTGCTTGCGATGATTAAACTTCATTTCCATACCGAACGGGTCGGGACGGTGAGGGTTGTAAATGTACCGCACTGTTGAGTTCTAGTTAGGGCACTTGAATGATCAACCTCTGAATTTCTGTGTGTGGGGTCAAATATGCGGGTTTTTTTTTTCTATAGCGGTAGATTGTAATGGAATCGGATTTGTGAAACTGAGCTGTTGAAACTTGCATTTGCGCGAATTGTTAATTAAGAAGAGGTCAGTCACATGGCGGTTACTGAGCAATATTTCGTCGTTTGCTGACAGGTTTTGAACTCTCACATTATGCTGTAGCTATTGCCGTAAACTGACGTAAATTTGAATCTTTTTAGTGGGGTTTAGTTCATTCAGAACTACAAAATTTTGCGTATCCAGTTTAAAAATAGTTTTTTTAATGTTCCTAAAAACTAATGCGTCCATCCCGGGAATTCCAGGGACAAAATTCCCGGGATTTTCACAAAACCGGCAATTTCCGAATCCCGGGACTTGTTTTATAATTTGTCCCGGGAAAACAACATTGTAAAACAAAATAAAATTTTGTTCTGAAAATTCAGATTGGGTTATGGAAATAGATGAACAGTTGAATAATTAGTAATCGATAACAATGTAAAGCTTTAAAATTTGTAATCGGCATATATCACCATAAATTTGACTTACTAGGGAAAATTGTTAAAATTTGAGTTAACAGACCAGCAAAATATTGTCTATATAATTTTATTTATTTTTAAAAGACTGGATATTAAAAATATAAATGATTTTAAATAAAAAAAATAATTTTAAATTATTTTTCATCAAACTCGGGTATTGTGGGCATCAGGACAAATGTAGCTCAGTAAGCCATTTTTTTCATAATGTTTTAAATTTACCTCGGTTAAAACAGTAAGAGAACAATCAGTACCACCGATGTCCAAAATTATTGCTCTAAAATCTGCTGTACCTCTTAAGACTGTACTCCCGATTTTTTCCCAGTTGGCGTTAGTAACTTAATGAAAATATGTAAAATATTTTTAACATAAAACACGAAATTCAAAACTTATCTGAAAAATAACAAATAATGTGGTCGCTTCTTGTTTTTTAGACATTTATAAATTATATAATTTGAATCACATTTAAAATCCAAAGCACAACACAAAACAAAACAAAAATAACAACACTATCTAAAAATTATCACCAATTAATAGTATTGGGCTAAATCTATGGTTTCAAGCAATCCAAGTTGTTTATCACCCCTAGCAAACAGAAAACGTCGCGAATACTTGGTCTGAATAAACGGTCACTAAACATATACATTGGATTAATTACAGGACATTGCCCATCACGGTATCACTTGAAAAAGCTAACGCGAAGTCAAACTGATATCTGTAGGCTCTGTGACTGTGAAGTGGAAACTTCAAGGCACTTACTGTGTGAGTGTGGTGCACTGATTGCAAAAAGAATTAAATTTTTCAATAAAGGGATTTTAACTCCCTCAGAAATTTATTCAGAAAATCCCACTTCGGTTGTTGACTTCATTCTCGAAGCAATGCCAAACTGGGGTATATCGCATCCTCAGTCAGTGGCGGTCACCCTAAATGGTGACTTGTCACCCTGAAAATATGCGACAGTAATTAGGGGTACACTACAATAGATCAACTAAATGGTCGCAGTAGTCTTAAATCCCAAAAAAAAAAAAAAAAAAGCTTGAAAGACATAACAAATATAATGAAAAAAATAGAATCTACGACTGTTTTCAAAAATTTCCCGGGATCCCGGGAATTCCCGCGCGTGGGATTTTAAATATATTTTTCCCGTTTCCCGGGAAATTCAATACCCGGGAAACTTGATGCCCTACTAGAAACCCACTCAATTCCATTTTCATGCTGCATTTTTTGTGATTTTGCTTTCTAGTACCTCAACAAAGGTCATCTAATTATTTGAAATAGATCAGCAAGTGCCGATTCGATGATTTGAATTGTAATTATTCACTGTACATAAATTTGTTAAAAATATTTACTTTATTACTTAAGTTGATCTCATTCTCACGGTAATCAGAAATTCTACATTCTAACCAACACATCATACAAAATTTAAATCCGCTCGAAAATTCTCACATAATATTAGCCAAATATAAGCCAGCAAGTATTGATATACGATCGCATGGGAAAAAAACAAGCTGACCACAGCCCAAAAGTAGGTCTCCCTTGGTGCCTTTGACGACGGTGCCGGGCTGGGCCGGAAAACCACCATTTCCACTTTCTGGCAGCAACAACAACAACAACAGCACATGTGTTTGATTCTCAGTTATAACCACGTGATCATCACCGTATTTGCGGTGGTGTAACTGTAGTGAAGTGATGATGAAATTGTTCAACATTGACACACCAAATACAGTGGAAAGAGCATCTATTTTCGACTGATTCCTATTTTTTGAGGAAAAAATTTAAAAATAGTACTTTTTTTCTTTATTGCATTTTATTTAGATATTAAATTGAATTTGTCCCTAATTTGAAGAAATTAAGAAATTGTCAAATTTAGTATCAATAACGCTAACACCCCGAAGTTCCGCCAATCCACCCATATCAAGAGGTGTAAATCAGCTGGGAACAGGGGCAGATCGTTCTAGCTTAGTCATCATCGCAAAATCAACAACAACTGGCTACCAGACAACCGGCTCAAAGTAGTGGAGGAGATGCACGTGTTTTGTACAGTTTAAAGGGCCCCGGATGATGGTCATATTTATGCTGAGAGCCACCTTGGGACCCCTACTTGGCCAATGACGGTGGGAAAATTGAATAAAACCATAAAAAACCAAGGCGAGGCGCAGAGACCTGCTTCGTGAAAGAAGAAATGTTTACGGTGAAGTTTTTGAAGCACACCATTTCGAGGGCCCACTAATAATAATAAAGTATAGAAAAAAGTTTGTTCGCCAAGTGCGGTAGCGATGAAGCTTAAACGGAATGTGGTTTTGGGAGAAACTGCTAAAATTGCCATTTTATGAGTTTTCACTTAGTGGTGACAAGTTTCAAGATTAATAGTTGAAGAGTCATATGTAGCTCAAATAAGCTGCTTGGAAAAAAAATATTTCAAAATAATTTTATGAAGATGGATTTTTTATGATTGTCTATTTACTATTTTTGTCATTTATTTTATTTAAAATTAACTCCATCTGATGAGCTCAAATTTAGATTGGTTGTTTATTGTAAAAACTTTCTTTTTGTAACCACACTTCTTTTTTTTAAATTAATAACTGCGACTATTTTCAAAAAAGTTACCTAAAAATGGCTTTAACTTGAAAACAGTGCACTTTATCAAAATTTCACTAGAGTACTTTTTGATTGCAAATTCGATTTTGCATCAAAAAATGAAGTTGAAAATGTTTTGCGACCAATATTTCGATTTAAAAAAAACAGTATTGATTCAAAAATAACACGGTCAGAGATTTTTTGCCCATTCTTGATATTTCTGAAAAGTTGCCATTTTATGTCCCCTAAAACAAATCAGAAAATGAAAAAAAAAAATCAAAAATAGTGTTTTTTTTTTGCAAATCAAGTTTAGTGACAAAAAATGAAATAAAAAATCACCAACATTTTTTTTACCGTGTATAATTTTTTCAGTGTTTTCCTTATCTATACCTACAACTTTGCCGAATCGATAAAAAAAAATCCTTCAAAAGATATATATTTTTGAATTTCCATGTATCATTTTTATATGGGCAGCTGCGAAATTTGTATGGAAAATTATATGGACTCTAAAAAAGTTTTAGCCGGATTAAAAAATACAAAAAATAAAATTCGAATTCAACTAGTTCACCATAAAAAAAAAAACAAAAAATGTAAATATTTTTAACAAGCTCAAACATTTTAAATTGTTTCCAGCTGATTGCTAGTCTATTAAGATAGAAATTTGGATATTTAAAAAAAATGCGCCCTTTTTTGGAGTCGATTTTGGAGGGGGAGGCGACATAAACATTAAAAAAATAACTGCAGCGACCTTACATGGGTAAACAAATCTACACAGAAAAAATATCATGGTAGTCTTACATCTGGGAAGGTGTACATCTTTTATGTCAGAAAAAATGTAATTTTACCTCTGAAAATGGCTATTTTTACCACTTTTCTGTTGTAATGTCGCTTTTTCAGTCTAAATTGAGGTAAAATTAAATCATAAAAGAGGTAATATTCAACCATCCATAATTACACCTTCCAAACTTACACAATTTTTTATTGTGTAGTGTTTCCTGAGGTCTCTTTACTTAAATACACACAACTGAACTAAAGACATTAAATCGATCTAAAAATGCCTTCTGAACATTTACAGAATTTAACAAGATATGTGAGTGTAACAATACTGAAAATCATGAAAGAAAACCATATGACTGGAGGAGTTATTCTTAAAACCCCAATTATTCAATATAGCTGTTGATCAAAGAAAAAAATATGAAATATTGGTGAAATTAATTGGTCAAAAATAAAATCAAAATAAATGCTGCCACGGTGCTCAAAATACCGTTATTATGAAAAAAAAATGTGCTATCCGAGATTTTGGGGTCTATCGATTCCTTACACCATGGGGCACCTCTGTGCAAAAAATAAAAACATTCGCTGATGTAGTTTTCGAGATACAGCCCTTTTAAGATGTTACATCCGATTTTCAATAAGAAACCCAAAACAATCTATACGATTTTAGCATTTCAAAGAATATGCAATTCGATATAATGATGTTTTTTGCTTCATATGACTGTCAAGTATCTCTTGGCCAAGTTTCAGATAGTTTGCTGATGTAGTTCTCGAGATACAGCCATTTTAAAATGTTATTTCCGACTTTTTCAAAGAAAATCTATAAAATCAATAAAAAAGTTTGCTGATGTAGCTCTCGAGATACAACTATTTTAAAATGTTATTTTCAATATATCGAATTCATGACAAATTTATTTGTTCAGAGCCTATAGTTTACAGTCGGAAATAACATTTTAAAATGGCTGCATCTCGAGAACTACATCAGCGAATGTTTTTATTTTTTGCACAGAGGTGCCTCATGGTGTAAGGAATCGATAGACCCCAAAATCTCGGATTGCATATTTTTTCATAATAACGGTATTTTGAGCACCGTGGCTGCAACACATCCCAAAACCAAAACTGAAGGACTTCCCCAAGGTGTTCTTCTCTTAACACGCGAGTCCCTGCCCCGAGATACATCTAAGTGACCATCATGATCCAAAACATTGCCTCCAGGAGGGCCACTTCGAGCCTCAAATTGTCACAACTTTCGCCCCGTGTTGCATTGCCTGCTAACATGTGACGGTTTAACAGCAAATAATAAATAAAAGAAACACTTGAACACTCTCCAGGGTTACAGCCCACGGACAGTTTTTTTCTGCACCTTTTAAAGCAAAATGACCGATAATGGTGATAAAATCGTCTGGTTGGGGGTCTTAATAAGAAAATAATTTTCTCTAAATTTGAAAATGAAACTAAAAAAAAACTGTTTAAAAATTTAAAATTATTCAATCAAATATTTAACTAAAAATTAAAACATTTCAATGTTTTTTTTTAAATATTAAATTTTTAAAATTTGCTGGAAACGGTCAATAGAGAGAGGGTTAACCTACCATCACTCGTTGCCAACGAGTCGTTGGTCATCTAATTGAGCTGTGAGTGTCTCCACAACAAAATTGGGAAGTTGGACACGTTAAAAATAGATCCTATCGCGTTCGCTTTGATGGCAACACTGGTCAAATGCACGCGATTATCGAACACGCGAATTGCAGGTACGGATTATTATTTTTCCAATTTCAGACTCTCAATCGAAAACATTTACATAATAATGCAACAGAAATCCAACTTTTCCGTCGCGGTCGCATGGCTTAATTGGCTCATAAAAATAAGCTAATCGCACCTTCTTTTATTCGATTTTATTCCTCATGGCGAATCTGCGACTTAGACTTAGGCAGCAGCCAATCAAAATCTAACAAAAAGCCCAACTTCCGAAAATCACCAATAAAAACCCTGCCTAATAAGTATGAACAAAATTTCTGCCCGTGGCGGTTCCAAAGACAACGTTTATGATCGGTTGATTAGTGAAGCAATGAGCGAGCCCGCGCGGTTACGAAATGAAGTTTGGCTAATATAAACCTGCTGGGGTGCAGCGCGTGTTATTATAACCAACCTGTAGCTTACACATTTATACACTGAGTGACAGATTGATTCATGACAAAATAACAACCGAAATGGGTTTGGCTTTTGTTTCTGTGCCCAAGGCTGTTTGTTATGCGATTTTTGACTGGGAATTGACAAATTTAGTGTTGATTTGTTCTCAATTTTGATTTGTTCTTTATTCTTAGACTTTTAGACTTAAGTTCCATTTCATGTTATTTTTTTGCGATACTGCCGTAGTTTTTTTTTACTTTTTTACCGTTAATTTAGAGGTTTGTTTTGAAAAAGTGAATGATTTGGCAACTGAAAAGGGTAAAATTACTGCTATAGAAAAAAGAAATATAATTAAAATCTGATTAGTGTAAAACCCATACCTTTTCTACATATTATTATATGCCTAAGAAAAACAATACCGTTTCTTTTCCAGAGGACTAAATTACTTATTTCAGTATTTTGGAATGTTACATAAATTTAAATGCAATTTGATGTAAATTTGCATCAAATTATACGTAAAAACATGATTTTACGTGGGATTCAACCGTTTACGTTGAATCTTAAGTTTACATCAACTGAGTTTACATGTGATTCAGTTTTTCCGTGTCGAGTAAATTCACATATTGTTTTGTGTATTCAATCAAAAAGCACTTATCTGAATTTTTAAATTCTGCAACTTTGGAAATCATTTCTGAAGCCGCTATTACACTTTCACAAACAAACAAACTAGACAAGACAAGACACGCACCTTTTTGGCGTTTGACAGTTTACCTGCACCGCCATATTGTTTGCGTTTGTTAACAAACAGTTTGCGAGTTTGGCAAACAAGTTTGCAGGCAAACAAACTGTTTGTTCAAACTTTTACACTGTAAATTTTGGGTTGCCCTTCCATAACATATTATTTTATTTTTTATGTTTATATTTATTTCATTAAATATTTTAGAGCCGTGTTTTTTAGTAAACATTTTAATCGAACCAGTACAGAAGTAACTATTATGGATACAAATGAAAGTGTAGGTGTAAGATAATGAATAAAAAGTATTCCTTTTAAAGAAGTTGGCAATCTAAATGTATATTAATATTTCACATAAAATAAATTATTTGACCTTGAATAAATTTTGACTGCATATATATTTTTAAATGTTATTTTAATGGACTTAAAAAAATATGTTGACCTCTAGGTTGACTTATATTTTTTAAATAGTCACAGCATGTTTAATCTTGCTTGACTGCCCATGTTTGCATAAATGTCCCATATGCAAAAACAGCTGAGAAAAACGCAAGGAAAGTTTGTCCCACACATAAGGCTACGTGTTAAGTTTCTAATCTAATCTAATCTAATCTAACCCTATCGCAGCCAGTCTTTCGAGAGCATCCTGGAAAATGCCTTAGGTTGATTAACGCCTAGCACTCTTCTTGTCATTATTAACATTTGCAGTGCCCCAATGCAATAAATTGTTTTGAAACATCACAAACGTTAAAGCGGCCAGGCCAACTGCGTAAAGTTAACCGCAAAGATGATTCGTTGAATTGGATTGAGTTTGAACACGAATGTTCAAACAGCAATACAATTCTGAATCTACAGGGGAGGAAGAAACGTGGGGATCCCCCGCTCACGTTCCTGTTTATTTAGGCAATTAATCGTTGGAAGCACCATGCTAAGAAATTTTGGTGCTCCGGGACCCTCAGGGATGGGACATTGTATTTCCACAAATGCCCAGGACATTATATTCCGTGGTTATAGCGCCACAACTCGCTTATAAGGCTACGTGTTAAGTTTTCACGAAAAAAACTGGATTTCCTCCTGATTTCTAGAGCAAAGTACTGGATGTTATAGGCTCTTCTGAAAGAGCACACGATTTTGAACCAAACTGCATCAATAACTCAAAAGAGAAGAAAATGCATATGGGACATTTATGCGATCATGGGCAGTTGATGAATATAGTAAAAAGGATTAAATAGTACATTTTTACTGTGTATTAATTTTTTTTATTTTGTATAATATTTCGAAGATTTTGCTTTGATTTGTACTTAAAAATATTTTTCAGTATAAAGAACTAATCATTTTTAGAATTGAAGTTATACAGGTAACACAAAAGGTATGTTGATTGTCATACCTGTTTAACAAAAGGAAACACACAGAAATACCACAGACAGTCTGTTACCGTAATATGCTAAAAGAAATATTATGACTATGACTAGCAACTAAACAAACTCGCAAACATGGAAAAATCGCATGTAGGCTGACGTTTCTGCAAAAAAATAAAGCAGACAAACTGTCAAACAGTGAGAGTTTGTTTGCCGTAGTCTAATACCTCCTTGAGACCCAACCTCACAAATAATTCGACACAGTGAAAATATTTTTCTAAGTGTCACCCAACAAGCCTGTAATTTTTAAATTTCAAGTAAAACATTTTTTGGATGCTTTTTGGACTTATTGAATGTATTTTGGAGACATCGCTGAACCTATTTTGGACCCACACTCTGATTGGTTGAAAATTGGACAACTTGAATTGCGGCGTGCGGCAGCAACACGCATACTTACAAAAACTCGGTTTGATAAACCAAAGGGCCTATCCACGATTATAATTTGGAAAATATTTATTTCAGAAATTAAACAATTATGATGAAACAATGGATTTGAATTTGAAAACGTGTTTTAATCATATTGAATGGAAACTCACGCATCTTTAGCAGGTCTCTGTCCTATTTACAATTTGCATATTCTTACGACCTAATTGTTCAAGCATTAGAACATAAAAGACAACCCGTTATTACTCGCAATTAAAACACCTTATCCTAAAATTAAATGAATGACACAGATACATAACAAGTTACAATGAAAAAAGGTTCTAAATTTTACGCAGAGCTTATGTTCAAATATTTTTAAACAATCAAGAAATTTAAAAGGGAGATTATAGCTTGTAACTTGGTGTGAAACTTTCTCATCTGTCATGTTAAACTTTACAGTTGCTTGACAAAAAGTTTAACTACATGTTGCACTTTAAAAACAATGTAATATTTGAAAAAAATCTTTGTTTGAATACCAGGGTGCCTTTGATAGTCATAGTTTGTCTTGTTAAAAGCAGATTTGAGGTTTTCAAACATTATTTTTACTTCGAACTTACCATCGCTTAGGTTGCTGATATAATTTTTAAGAAAATCATTTATGTCAATACTTAGTTTACTATGTTTATAAGCTTTTTAATATATAACATAAATTTTAGGTAATATTGTTAAAAATACAGAACTTTGCCTGAAATTCGTTGAAACTAGTTTTGTTTATTAAATTATGGATTTATATTACATGTATAACTGAATTTAAAGAATGAATTAAAAGTTTGCACATTTTATATGAAATTAGTTTTAATGGAAATGCCTTTAAATTATGATATTTTTTAAAATTATGTTTCAAAAACAAATAATATTTAATAATATTTATATTACTTATTTTACCTTTTCCTAGTATAAGATTGTCCGAAGAATCTGAAAATGCATTCCGTTTTACGATTCAAAA
Source organism: Culex pipiens pallens (assembly GCF_016801865.2). NCBI lineage: Eukaryota > Metazoa > Arthropoda > Insecta > Diptera > Culicidae > Culex > Culex pipiens. The sequence goes on from NC_068937.1 coordinate 26,119,955, forward strand.
TCATGTTCATTGAAAAAAACATGACACGTTGAGAAGATGAAAATAATGCTATTTATCAACATTTTCTTAGTTAAAGTTAACTAGCTTTTTAAACTTTTCAAAATTTCATGAAAAGTTCTTCATGAGGTACTTTGAGCACTTCTCTACCACGGTCAGTATGATTCTATACCATTCCGTACGTATTCAACTTTTTTTTTGAAGATTTTTATTTTTCTAGCTGGTTTAATTGTGTTTCTAACATGATTGACACGGTAAAATTTAAAAGTGTAATTTATTATAAACCAACGCGGCCAATTGTGAAAAAATGCGTTATACCTGTATTTTTAAAAAATTATATATAGATAAACATGCAAAAATCAGATAAAACTTACAAAAAATATATTTTCCATATGTATATTTCACTGATTAGTTTGCAATAGCCATCACGATCTCCGACACATATTTGATTTTTTTTCTGAACCAAACCAAATTTTGTTTGTTTTCCAGTAAAGAGCATTTAAAAGACGTGCAGATGATAATTCAAAGCATTTTTTTATTTATAATTCGTAAATTGATCGAGAACTAATCGAAAAATTGATTTGTTTACAACTAGCGCTTAGGATCTTTTTAAAACTAACTCAAGATTTTTTTAAATTTAATTCATACGACTTTTTCAAAAACCACTCGTAAGCGATGTTGACAGCTCCTGTCACGGTGACAGCTGACGATTTAATGAACTAGACCCTTTAGGTTTTTCAATCGTTTCCCCTTCAATTCCAACAGGGTAGCCAGTTTGCATTTTTTGATGCAAAAATTAAAAATATATGCGGCTAAATTGGTGATAATGATGTTTAGACAAAAATAAATCAACATCAGTTTAAATTTTGGGATACTTTGTAATCGGTCCTAACAATCATCTAAATCTCTAGCATCAATTTGCATTTTTATCGTTTAAAAAATATATTTTCATTGTTTCTGTTAATCATTTGCTTTTTAAAGCTTGGATTTCATTCAAATAATTACAGTAAAGAAATTCAACTCAAAATATTAAATTTAAAAAATTTAATCAATTTCAATGAAATATAGAAATAAATTGATAAACAAAACTGGCAACACCTTGTTATGCATGTGTTGGTGATAGCCTTGAACCGACGGCAAAGTAGCTCCAAAAACTGATCCAACGCGGCTGATTTGAAAAAATATTTTGAAATGAGTTTTTTTCGATAATAGAATAGTTATTTCAATTGTTTAGTAACGGAAAACAAGAAAGAATTAAATAAACAACAGTTACATTGCTCGGAAACCGGACGAAATTGCTTGGTGTCAGTGCAAAACAGAAAAAATCATCAAGGTGTCGCGAGCCAAATCTGATAAGCAACGAGGCCGGAATTTTTGGACCTAATCGATGTGCTAGGAAAATGAAAGGAAGTTCGAATGGCGTTGGAAAAAGTGGCTGAAAAAGCGGAAATAATCAAAAATGTTAACATTTTTGGAAGAGGTAAGATACAAAACGATCCTGCCTACACTTTCTGTTGGTTGGATTCAGTGAATTCGTACTTTAAAAGCCTGAACTACCTCGATTAATAAAAATAGGTCCAAAATAGGTACTAGGTCCAAAATAGGGTCATATACCCTATCTTGAAATTTATTTGTCCGTTTTTGCAATGTTCAAAAATTAAACTTTTGTGGAAAATAACATCAAAATTTTGAATTTCGGTTTAAAATATGAAATGAAGAAAATTACCAATTTTTAGACCCTCACAAAAGTTATGCAACCCATTTAGTAATAGGCCGATGCTAACATTATTCAAAGTTTATGATGCAAAATCGCTTTTTTTAGTATAGGCAATGTATGCAATGTATGCAAAGTTTCATTAAAAATATACAAAGAAAAGTTGATTTGTGAAGTCATAAGGAACTACTCTACGATTAAAAAGGCTATTAAAATATTCAAAAATCTTATCTTGAGAGCGAATTTTCTGATCAATTTTTGGCAAAGGTGTAGATTTTAATCAGGACTTCCTATTTCGATTTGACAACGACGATAACTTAGCAAATATGCGTCAAATTTTCAAAACCAAAATACGATACTTTTCTAAGAATCCGTTCTTTTCAATAAAACTAAATGGTCAAAAATAAGTGTTTTGGGGCCTTTTCAAAGAAAAAATAAAATAAAAAAAATGACGGGAGCTGAGCAGGGATCTCAAACAGTATGCTTCCACATGATGCAATTTTGTTGCACGGTGTAATCTGGAAATGCGTATTTCAATGCCATTGTTCGTCGATTTTTGAACACGTGTTTTGATAACCGCAGTCATTCCAAACTGCGTATTCTGATTCGCTAATTCGAATGCAGCATTCTGTATGATCTTTTGCCTTTCTTACTAAAGAAAGGTATAGGTTTTACTTTAAGCCTGGACGTCATTTCCAGCTTCTTAAATATGTCGATTCAGCATGAATTTTAATCCGAAAAATCGCTAAAAAATCACACTGCATCGATTTTCGACGCTCTATCGATTCACCTTGACAGAACTCGTCTATCTCGAACCCTCGAATTTTGAGAAAATAAATTCCGTGGAGGTCGAGTGATGTTCGTATGTGGTAAAATTTTGCTAAATTTTGTGTCGCGCCGTTCTCAGCTCCCATAAATCCGATTTCGATTCTTCTAAATGCAGATGAAAGCTAGTGTGCTGAACCTGGGCGAGTTGCCGCGCAAATTTCGAATTATCCATCTGTTTTCGGATGCGGCCAGACTTTTCAACAAAATACACAGTTTTCAAATGAAAATATGGTCCATTTTTTCATTTTCATATCTTTTATTTATCTCAAATATTGCATTTTTCGAGCTCTACAACCTCCCAAATTTTCATCCAGATTCATAATATGGTTCTGGAGTTAGAGCCATTTAATTAACCTACCATAAGAAAAAAAATCCCTAAAAAAAGGTAAAAGCCCATCTGGTGACATTCGCCAACATTTTTCATTTCTGATTTTATTCGAAATTTCTTGCTACATTCATAGTGCAGACCATGAGTGAGCATCTGAAACAAATTTGACATCGATCGGCAATCCCGATCAATTTTTAGAACGATTTACTTTTTGCCTTTCTTACTAAAGAAAGGTATAGGTTTTACTTTAAGCCTGGACGTCATTTCCAGCTTCGTAAATATGTCGATTCAGCATGAATTTTAATCCGAAAAATCGCTAAAAAATCACACTGCATCGATTTTCGACGCTTCGTCGCCAAGTCGACAAGTTGTCAAGTTGAGCTTCGAATACTGGCGCGAGAATGCTGGCGCATATGTTTCGGCTCGACTTATACTCGTTCGTAGTAGCTTGTCTACCGATGTTTCCTTCAACATGTAAGATATCGTAGCTTTTCGGTTTCTTTGCTCTGTCCGTTTTTGCATAACTGTCCAATTTTATGCAAAAACTTTTTTGACATAGGACATTCATCCGGGTACAAACAATTTGTTTCCCGTGTGCTCCTAATATCGCCTTTAAGTAGGCTTAATTTTGTCGTGATTTCGTTAGTTTATTTTACAGAGTTCATTGGATTCCAAAAGGAGCTTTCTAAGCTTCTAAGCTTTATATCGTTTTCAAAGTTTTCAATGCTCGCGACGCCAATAGAGTTATCTACGTGCGCATGTATTGCGTGTACGTACACGAAAAAGATTGAGGTTAAATTTTGTACCCACCAGCAAAACAAATGGGGTGCTAGTGTGCGTGAGCTTGGGCTTAGATAACTCTATGGCTATCTACCTAAGGTATTGCGATTGAGTGTGTAGTGGTGCGGTTGTAAAAATATCTACCTCTGACTCTCTCACTTTCGTAGACGCTGAATGGCAAGCTTCCCACTGTGCGGTTAACTCGGTTTTGCTTTGCGCCTGCTTTGTTCGGTTTTTGGGCTCGTACCAAAACTAGAAAACCAAAACCGCGGTGTGTGTCGTCACTTGCGCATTGGAAGCTAGCGATGCTAGCGTTTGTCATAAACGCTTGTTTGATTAAGAATTTGTACGATTAAAAATATTCTATTGGTGAAAATTGCGTTTTCAATTTCTTTTAGAAAACACATCATTAATAATACCTTGCTTTAAGATTTTTTGTATCAAGTTGATGTTGTGAATTGAAAGAAGTTATATTCTTTAGTAAGAAAGGCTCTATCTCACCCCTGGTGGGATTAAATCGGGGTTTTTCTTGAAGAAACGGTTGAAACGTTATAAAATTAATTGGAAACTTATGAACCATTTTTTTTTGTTTTCGAATTTGAGTTAATTGACATTTTTAAAGTGATTTAAAAAAAGTTTTTGTGAAACAGAAATAAGATTCATTAGAATAATTCTCTGACGTTAAAAAGTGCCAATCTGGATATTATTTCTAATATAGGTTAGAATAAAAATGCTCTTCAAACACAAGACTATGTGGCTTCAATTAAAGGCTCAGTGAGGAAAATTATTTTGTAGAAGCAAGAAAATCTAATGATACCCTCCATGAAATTGATTGGCGACAAGCAGAAGCTTCATGTTTAGCTACCACAAAAACAAAAACAAAAACCCTGCTTCAATTTCGCCTTCGACGAAAAATCAGCCATCAACACGTAATTATCACCATTAAACCAATAATCGTTCATTTTGAGTGGCTCAATTTGGAGCATAAATTGAAGGCCGTCCACCGTTGTTTGGACCAAACATCCGAAACTGATTGGCCGGTGATGATGGTACGTAGGTCCGGCATTGACCAGGGGGAAAATTGCGAGCAGCATGAATAACTTTGGCTTTACTTACCATGGCCACGTTTGGAAGGTCCGGATAATCAACTTGCGCTGCCTAATGATGCGAATTTCCATGCCACATAACGCCTTATTTTCGCACTTTTTTTTTGAATCAATGATGGATGTAATGGTTTTGTGAATTTAAGGGTGTAAAATTTGTCGTAATCGATGTTTTTTTTCAAGAAACTTTCAAATAGAACGTGAAGCAGAGTTATGCACATGACCGCTTGCAGTGTGGCCAATTTTTGTTTAATGTGTAAGCAGTGGTGCCAGATCGATAATTTTGTCATCACTTATCTGTGTTAATAGGTTAGTTTGTCTTAATTTAAGATTTTTCATAACAGTAATAGGCATACATTGTAATCACAAAGTAAGTAAATTCAATTGCATTTGTAGCACAGTCGAGCAGAAAACTGCAAAACCGTAAAGTGATCATCATGGACAAACACAAATTTGAAGATGGCGACCCAAGTACGAATCGAGCTTTTGTAAGTGAGTGAACTCTTTGTTGAAAGAGATGAAAAGATGCTTCAAAAATAGATCAAAAGTCACAAAGAAAAAAAAGTCAAAAGCGAAGCCAAAAAAAAAGTCAGCAATTTGTGAATTCAAAGTGCGATGAAAAAATTCATCACAACCAAATCGCGACCCAAAGAAGAAAACCAAGTCAAACAGCAAGAAGAAGAAGAACAAGAAGAGTCAGTGCAACACGAAGCCAAAGCTGGTGAAGAAGAAAAAGAAACTTCCGTCAGTGTCATTGCTGGATCATCATCATCATCAACGCCGTCGTTGGCGGTCACAGTCATGACATTGAATTCACCCGCCAGTAAGCAGCAGCACCTGATGGCTGGAGGTGGATCCATCTCCGGCGGAACGACGACGACGACGACAACGTTGCTGGAAGTTCCACCTGGGTCACCACAGCCGACGTCACCGCCAAACCATCACCATGGCGGCGGAATTATTACCATCAGCAAGCCCAAGCCAACTGCGATCGGTGGCAGCTCCTCGACCTCGACGGCCGCACAAGTCAAGATGTGCGGTTATCTTAAAAAGAAGAGAAATGTAAGTTTTTGCTAACCCTCAATTGTTATTTTTATTATCTTAGATTTTTGTTTCATTCAATAATTTTTGAAGACTTTTATATTCAGGTAAAATTCAGAAATGAGTTTCTTTTGAAACCAAAAAATGCTTGATAAAAACAAAGTTCGACCTTCATCTTGACTCTTCAAGAGTTAAAGCTGGAAAGATGGCAAAAATGTGTAACTTGTAAACCGCGGTGTTTAGGTTAGGTTGACGGATTTTATCTTTTATTGCTTTTCTCCACGCTACCGCAGCGGTTGTGTGCCAGATTTAGGAGGTAAATCATCAACTCGGCAAACGGGGTCGGTGAAAAATGTGACAAACGTAATTTGGTTATCATGGGCGGCGAGGTCGACCGTAAAGTCAAATGTGTCTAAGTTTGGTGCACTTTCACGGTGAGATTAAAATACGGTAAATTTAAAAATAGATGATAAATTGTCAAATAAAAGCCTTTCTCATTTCAAGAGTTGGCTGCAAAGCAAAAAATCCGATGGTAAAATCGCAAGCAAAAGCATGAACATCACCTTCGTCAAAATAAACACTTAATATTACACACTGCATGTACCATTTTGGCACACACCCAAAAAAAATTGCATCCGACGGGATTCAAACCCAGCACCAACAGTGAGGAAAGGCGCCCTAGCCCACTCGGCCATCAGACCGATGAAAAGTGAGAAGGATAAACACATATATCAGCTTGACATTTCGGTCAAGTAGGTTTCCCATACTGATGGGCTACATATTTCAGAGTGTAAAATCACATAAAATTGCATAAAATAATGCAATATTTATTTTACACCCAGGCCTTTTACAAGCAGCTGGATTACTACTTTTTTAGCTGTGTGATGAAAGTTATTAAAACAGCATTAACTTTGAAATATATTTCAAAAATAAATTTGACAGTCGGAAAAATCCGGAACATCTTCAGCAGAAAAGAACCATATTCTTATTTAAGTCAATTTTTATGTACAACGGTAAAAAAACACGATAAAAACCGTTTCTGATCACTTTGACAAGGCAACATTTTTTCAATGGATCAACTATGGTCCCCTTGGAACGAGCTGTCAAGTATGAACTTTTCTGTCAAGAAGGACCGCGAGGTTAATTTTTCAAAATTGATTTAAAAATCCCTTTTAAACTCTTTGTGGTCATACAAAGGGTCAATGTACTCAGAAAAATAAGCTTTATCGCTGTAAAAAATAATATCAGCAATCTAAGCTGCATTTTGGGACCCAATTAAAAAAGTATTTCCTTTTCTTAAAGTTTTTATTGAATAAATACACAGAAAAAAAAAAATCATGGTAATATTACATCTGGGAAGGGGTACATCTATTATGTCAAAAAAAATGTGTAATTTTACCTCTGGAAATGTGTAATTTCACCACTTTTCTGGTGTAATGTCACTTTTTAAGTCTAAATTGAGGTAAAATTACATCATAAAAGAGGTAATATTCAACCTTCCAAAATTACAGCTTCCAAATTTACATTATTTTTTTTCTGTGTAATAGTTTAAAAAAAAAACATGTTTTTTGACAAATTTAACTTCTTTTGTGCTAAATTTTGTACTGATTTCTACAACATCTGAGTTAATGGAGATTAGTGGGTCCATCCCGGGATTTCCCGGGACAATATTCCCGTGATTTTCATAAAACCGGGAATTCCCGACTAACGGAAATTTTTATATTTTGTCCCGGTTTTACTCAAATTGAAAAAAATGCATGTTTAGGGGTGAAAATTCAGAATTTGGCTGTAAAAATAGTGGAACAGTTAAACACCTAGTAATCGATATAATTTTAGGCCGTTGCAATTATTTTTAAAACTTTTTTCGCGCAAAAATAAAATTTTCGTCTATACTTAGAAATTTTGGAAATTAATGATAGCAAAACAACTGTCGTATAATAGATTTTAAAATACTGTTTTCATTTAAATGGTGACACCGTGGCCTGTTGTTTAATTTTTTTTCTTCTTTTTGCCCCTCCCTCGATTTCGATCAGAGTCTAGGAGCATAAACTTCAAAAAATATTTGCAACATTATTATTTCAATATTCCAGCATAAATTTAGATTATAAAAGATTTTTTTTTAATTTTAGTGTACAGATCTGAAAAATGCTCAGCTCTTTAATTATGTTCTATGTAAATTTTATCATTTATAACAGATTGGGTATTATATTTATGCTAAAAAATATTTTTTTAATTTGAATTATTTTTCAAAATAATTTATCATTTTTACTTAAGTACTGTATGTAAGCTCACATACTTAACAAATGTAATTAAAATTGATTTATATGGCCATTTCAAAAATATCCCAGAATTCTGGAAATTCCCGGGATTCGAAAACTAAATATATCCTGTTTCCCGGGAAATTTTGAACCCGGGAAAATTCGACGCATTAACTGAGAATACACTATTTTCGATTTTATAAAATGTCAAATGATGAAAAATTTTGAATAGATTTTTACCACAATGTGTTTTGATATACTCCACAAAAAATTGAAAGTACTGAAATTTTCATTATTTGGAATATGAGTATCAGTGTTGCAAGTGAGTGATAGAAAAGCTATCAATTGATTATCTCTGCACCAAAAACATCCGAGAGTATAGCAGCCGTCACTATAGCTAGTGAGATCTCTTCTTGTGTCTCGTAATTTCCAGCGATGTCATTCTCTCTCTCTATCACTCCTACCCTTTTCCTCGACAATGCACTCTCACCGCTGAGTCTCTCAATCTCTCCGAAAACTGCAATGAGAGAACGCGAGATAGCTGCGTTTGCGAAATTGGTTTTGTGACGGTTTTTGTGGTTAAACGCTGTGCGGTAGGATGATCGTGGAAGTGGGAATGAGAGAGAAAAGGAAAATGTCAATCACGAGTGGGTGAACACGAAAACGTGTTCGGCTATGTTCGGCGCTGAGAGTTTCAATAAGGAGAGAAGAGAACTTGTATTTGAGGCATGAATATTCAGGCGGGATTAGAGCGTCCAATTTACCGGGGTTACAGAATTCCCGGGAAACGGGAAATTTTTTAACCCGGGAATTCCCGGGAAATTTTAAATTTATCGAAAATTGTTCTAATCTATATTCTTCAACAAATTTGTATAAAATAGCAATTTAATGATCAAAATAGTGCGAGGGTCAATTAATGCCTAATCCACTTGTAGAAAAAATAATCAAGAAAATATATTAATATTCTAAATGTATAGGCTTGCAATTCGTACAACAGTGTTGTAAAAAAAAATCATTTGTATTTTTTGTGCAGTATTATTTTTCTAATCACAGTGTTTGGACAGCGAGTGAAATGAATCCATGCTTCAAAACCATAAAATTGCAATTAATTATGCAGTTGTGAACAGTTTGAGAGAACATGATAAAGAATAGTATTTAGATGACGTTGAAATGAAAAAAAATCATGAAGAAAATATGGATTTGTTGACAAATCTTTTTTTCCATAACAAATCTTACGCATTGAATTCACCTTAAAAATGCCTTTTCACTAAAAATATATCTTATATGAAATCACAACTCAAAATTTTTAAGAATTCCCGGGAAATTTACAAATTTCCCGGGAAACGGAAAATATTTTTTTCCGGGAAATCCCGGAATTTTTTTTCCCGGGACGGGAAATTGGACGCTCTAGGCGGGATAATTGTAGTTGCTGAGAGCTGACATTTTGATATTTTATCAACCCTGATGAGTATCTAACAATGCGATGTTTTATAATGATTTAGTTTTCATAAAAATGTCAGGTCAAATAATATTTTTGAGCATGAGCATGAGCATGAGCATGGTTGACTGCCAATGAGCTGCTACTCCGTTATTGACAGATCAGCTGAAGTTAAACAATGAATCAAAAATGATCAGTGGGAGCCAACCATCCGTTCACTGTTTAACCCCTGAAGACCCCGACTTTATTAGTCAATACCGGCGCCCTCCCAAGAAGCCTGCAGTTCAACGAAAGGGAGGAATGTTAGTCCGATAGTTGAAGTTGCAGACTCATCAAGCACACAGTTTTTTGCTATATACTTGTTGATACCGCTTGAGACCGTTGAATCCACAGCATCTCCTTCAAGCATCACGTGATTACTATTATTTTTTTTTTTTGGGTTAGTAGGATAAGGTATTGGCTTTTCGATGCCTCCCGAGCTACGATGCTATGGGGAGGACTTTCATAACAGACCCGTCGGTGAGCCTTCCGAGCAACGATGCTATGGGAAGGTCTTTTTGGTTAACACACAAAGTCACTCACACACAGTTATTTTGCTCCACTATTAACTCAACGATCCAAATTGTCAGTGCGTCTTTCGTTCATTATATAGAATTGGCTTTTTCACCGCAAAAAAAAATAAAACCTTATTCGAAAAATTTAAACACAATCCACCCGACGCCGTGCCTTCCGATCAACGATGATATAGGAAGGGCTTTGAAAATCACAAAAGAAATCACTTTTCACTCCGAATATTTTTTACGACCACGCGCTCCCTTTGCCAATTATGCACTCTGCACTCGAACAGCGACACAAAAGAGACGGAAAATAACACAAAAAAACAGGACTGCGCGTCCCACAAGCACCGCACTACTCTGTCAGGTCAAATAATATTTTTTTTTTAACAAAGTACCGTTTTTAATACTGAAATATTCATAAATTGCATTGAGGGTATTGAACGACGCATGATTTTGCATTGTTATTAGCTACATTATAGTTTTAAGTGTCAAATACTAGAATTTTTACAAAATATATTTTCACTACATTCAAGTTTTTAGTGTGAAATACTTATATGTTCACGAGTTTCCAAATTACAAATAAAATACAAAATATTTTTAAATACTCAAATCTTTATAATTTGCTATGCAGCAGTTCCATATGAAAGCTAGGCCGTTGCAAATATTTTTCAAAATTTATTTCCCCGCCCCCCCCCCCCCCCCCCTTGGTTCGAATAATCAGGGGGCAAAAAAAATGTATTCAAAAACTTCAAAATTTCAATGAAATTAGACGTTCAATCAACTGGAAACAATTTGAAATGCATTTTCCAGCAATGATTCTCACTTTGAGCATGGTTGAAATAGTTCAAAAAGAATTTGTATTTTGTAAAATGCAGATGTAGGGGAAAGTGGGGCAAGTGTAACAAGCTAAGGAAATGCTCGTTATAACCCATTAAAAAGTTAAAAAATCTGTCGGATTTTATTATAATCATCTTATTCTAGGTCTTGACTAAGACTTTGTTTAAACAAGTTTTTAAAAATCCTGTTTTTTAATGTGAAAAATTGATTTTAAAATTTTTGATTTTCCGTACGTTCTACTCTACTAGTGGGGCAAGACGAGCAATCCGTTGGGGCAAGAGGAACAATGCATGAAAAAATATGGTAATTTGCTAACAATTGAACTGTTATCACTTAGATACATCAGATTAGAATGTATTTGAATGGTTTCTTCCATTTTTAGATTAAATAATAATATTTTACTAAAAATTTTATCGTTTTTACGGAAAAAAAATACTACTTCGATGATAAATAGTAAATTTTAGTAATATCACTATACTTTGTATGTACAATTTTTTTTAACGATTGTTTATCAGTTTTTAAGTACTTTCATGTATTTATTTCCCAATAAAATATGTTGTTGCAGCAATTCGTAATTTTTTCCATACTAAAAATCCATATGGTACACTTGCCCCACCTGAACAAGATTTTTTAAAAGCTCTCAACAAAAATAACCAAAAGTTAAATCATACTTTGTGATAGGTACATGTCATTTGTAGGGACACTACTGATCTAGGAAAAATAGCATTTTGATAAAATGAGCCTTAAAACGAACCCTAAGCCTTATTTTATACTTTCCAAATATTATAAGAAAACAAAGATTTCGAAAAAAACTTCATTAAATCTTATGCCCCGTGGCGTTTACGTCATTTTGGCGGTTATGTGGTACTAGAATCAACTAATTGCATTGCTAGCAACAATTCCTCATGCTGGAAATAATCCAAATTGTACAAATTACGGCCGTAGGAGCGATTGTTCCTCTTGCCCCATATGGTCGTCTTGCCCCACCTTCCCCTACAGTACCCCAAAAAAATGTATTTTTTTGGGAAAAAAAAAAATTTTCGGTTCAAAATTGTGTTTCCTGTCATGTTCTGAGAAGAACAGAAATTGGTTTTAATTCCCTCTAATCAATTTCTAAGCAACCTGGGCTAGACAATTATCACACATACATGACGAGATCCAGTCTGCAGCCCGCTAAGATCACCATCTCCATGCGACCGCGAATTGTAGTTTAAAATGTTCAATGCAAAATATCGTAATTTATTTAAAATACTCAAATTCATATGATTTACAACATGGGTATTAAACGACGCGGATTTCTGAACTGATTTTCACTAGATTATAATTTTCTGTGTAAAACACTTAATTTTCACAAAATAGCGTAGTTCTTTGAAAATACACAAATTTGAATTATTTGCAATATAAGACTCGAAATTTTATTTAGAATCACTACATTAGAATTATTATGGTATTTTGTAAAAAAAAAAATCATCCATTAAAGGGTTTCATTTGAAATTATCAAAAAAAGGTGCAGCTTTGAAAGTCTGAGAAAATTATAATGTAGATACTTAAAAAAATGACAAAGTCCAGACTCGAAGAATTCTTAGGAATTTCGGACAAAAAAAAAATGTTTTCTTTTTTAAATTTCTGTCTTTTAGCAGAACATCAAATTCATGTTCTGTACCCCCATTTTAGTCAAATTTACTAGATTACGCAATGCATTTAAACAATATTTCATCACCTCTATTTGGACTTAGGATTTCCAAATCACTTTAGGGAGATGCAAACTAAAATTTTTTAAGTAACTATTTGTTCTTCTGCATTAGCTTGTTTTTTTATACATTAACAATACTATATTTACAATCAAGGTTGAATACATACATTTTAAAATATCATAATTTATTTTTGTTAAAAAATTTAAAATATATTGAAGTCTTCTGATATTCCGCAAGTTACTTTTTTAAAGTAAATTCGTCAGCACCAGTCTGAACATGGAGCCTGCACTTACAGTTGATTTGAAATTCCAAAAAGATTGTTACAGAAAAATCAGGTATCGGATCTAAACTATTTATTAACCTAAATTATCAATATATCGTGTTTTACACTGTTAAATTCTATTGTCAAAATGACTGATTCAATTAAAACAAAACTCAAAAGGCTTGACGTAAAAAAAAATTGCTTCTCCTCATTCAAACGGAAGAGATGAGCACAAAAAAACTCAGTTCCGGAGACGGTAGCTAATGATGATTTCATACCTTAATGTTTTTATTCATGGTTGTTTTTTTCTCTTCTCTTCTTCTTTGTATGTAATCTGCCACGGTTCTTCTTCGCAAATTAACCAACCATATATGCGATGCCATCATCATAATCGCCGTCATCGTCTTCTTCTTCTTCATCTCCGTCACCGAAACCGACACCCGATTATCGTCACGATCTGGCATTGACATCTCTCTCCTTCCCTGCATGGCCTCGGAACGCGTTCCGGTGGTTACGCTGCAACCCTGCAGAAGATGGGCGGCTGGCGGAAGATGTACTTCATCCTGCAGAACCAACTGCTGCTCTCCTACTCATCGAAAGACGACTACGAGAAGAAGCTCGCCCCCTTCAAGGACATCATCAACCTGGTCCCGGGGACGGTCATCATTCCGACCACCGGGCCCCGGTTCACCATCGAGACCAACTCCAAAGTGCTGTACACGTTTGTAAGTTTTGTAGACTATTTTGTATTATTTTTGCTTGTTTATATGTTTGGGTGCGCCCTTTTCATATGTGAGCAGTTCTCTGGAGGAAAAAACTAAAAACTAAAAACTAAAAACTAAAAACTAAAAACTAAAAACTAAAAACTAAAAACTAAAAACTAAAAACTAAAAACTAAAAACTAAAAACTAAAAACTAAAAACTAAAAACTAAAAACTAAAAACTAAAAACTAAAAACTAAAAACTAAAAACTAAAAACTAAAAACTAAAAACTAAAAACTAAAAACTAAAAACTAAAAACTAAAAACTAAAAACTAAAAACTAAAAACTAAAAACTAAAAACTAAAAACTAAAAACTAAAAACTAAAAACTAAAAACTAAAAACTAAAAACTAAAAACTAAAAACTAAAAACTAAAAACTAAAAACTAAAAACTAAAAACTAAAAACTAAAAACTAAAAACTAAAAACAAAAAAACTAAAAACTAAAAACTAAAAACTAAAAACTAAAAACTAAAAACTAAAAACTAAAAACTAAAAACTAAAAACTAAAAACTAAAAACTAAAAACTAAAAACTAAAAACTAAAAACTAAAAACTAAAAACTAAAAACTAAAAACTAAAAACTAAAAACTAAAAACTAAAAACTAAAAACTAAAAACTAAAAACTAAAAACTAAAAACTAAAAACTAAAAACTAAAAACTAAAAACTAAAAACTAAAAACTAAAAACTAAAAACTAAAAACTAAAAACTAAAAACTAAAAACTAAAAACTAAAAACTAAAAACTAAAAACTAAAAACTAAAAACTAAAAACTAAAAACTAAAAACTAAAAACTAAAAACTAAAAACTAAAAACTAAAAACTAAAAACTAAAAACTAAAAACTAAAAACTAAAAACTATTATTAATTACAAAAATGACAAAAATGACAAAAAATGACAAAAATGACAAAAATGACAAAAATGACCAAAATGACAAAAATGACAAAAACGACAAAAACGACAAAAACGACAAAAATGACAAAAATGACAAAAATGACAAAAATGACAAAAACGACAAAAACGACAAAAATGACAAAAATGACAAAAATGACAAAAATGACAACAATGACAAAAATGACAAAAATGACAAAAATGACAAAAATGACAAAAATGACAAAAATGACAAAATTGACAAAAATGACAAAAATGACAAAAATGACTAAAAAGACAAAAATGACAAAAATGACAAAAATGACAATGACAAAAAATGACAAAAACGACAAAAACGACAAAAACGACAAAAATGACAAAAATGACGAAAATTACCAAAATTACAAACCGACAAAAACGGCTCATCTACTCAATACCAAACAACGAAAAAACCGTTAAAACGATAAAAACGACAAAAACGACAAAAACGACAAAAAACGGCAAAAACGACAAAAACGACAAAAACGACAAAAAATGACAAAAACGACAAAAACGACAAAAAACGACTAAAACGACACAAAACGACAAAAACGACAAAAATGACAAAAATGACGAAAATTACCAAAATTACAAACCGACAAAAACGGCTCATCTACTCAATACCAAACAACGAAAAAAAAACGTTAAAAACGATAAAAACGACAAAAACGACAAAAACGACAAAAACGACAAAAAAGACAAAAATGACAAAAACTAAAAACTAAAAACTAAAAACTAAAAACTAAAAACTAAAAACTAAAAACTAAAAACTAAAAACTAAAAACTAAAAACTAAAAACTAAAAACTAAAAACTAAAAACTAAAAACTAAAAACTAAAAACTAAAAACTAAAACTAAAAACTAAAAAAAAAAAACTAAAAACTAAAAACTAAAAACTAAAAACTAAAAACTAAAAACTAAAAACTAAAAACTAAAAACTAAAAACTAAAAACTAAAAACTAAAAACTAAAAACTAAAAACTAAAAACTAAAAACTAAAAACTAAAAACTAAAAACTAAAAACTAAAAACTAAAAACTAAAAACTAAAAACTAAAAACTAAAAACTAAAAACTAAAAACTAAAAGCTAAAAAACGACAAAAACGACAAAAACGTCAAAAACGTCTAAAACGTCAAAAACGTCAAAAATGACAATAATGACAAAAATGACAAAAATGACAAAAATGACAAAAATGACAAAAATGACAAAAATGACAAAAATGACAAAAATGACAAAAATGACAAAAATGACAAAAATGACAAAAATGACAAAAATGACAAAAATGACAAAAATGACAAAAATGACAAAAATGACAAAAATGACAAAAATGACAAAAATGACAAAAATGACAAAAATGACAAAAATGACAAAAATGACAAAAATGACAAAAATGACAAAAATGACAAAAATGACAAAAATGACAAAAATGACAAAAATGACAAAAATGACAAAAATGACAAAAATGACAAAAATGACAAAAATGACAAAAATGACAAAAATGACAAAAATGACAAAAATGACAAAAATGACAAAAATGACAAAAATGACAAAAATGACAAAAATGACAAAAATGACAAAAATGACAAAAATGACAAAAATGACAAAAATGACAAAAATGACAAAAATGACAAAAAGTACAAAAATGACAAAAATGACAAAAATGACAAAAATGACAAAAATGACAAAAATGACAAAAATGACAAAAATGACAAAAATGACAAAAATGACAAAAATGACAAAAATGACAAAAATGACAAAAATGACAAAAATGACAAAAATGACAAAAATGACAAAAATGACAAAAATGACAAAAATGACAAAAATGACAAAAATGACAAAAATGACAAAAATGACAAAAATGACAAAAATGACAAAAATGACAAAAATGACAAAAATGACAAAAATGACAAAAACGACAAAAATGACAAAAACGACAAAAAACGGCAAAAACGGCAAAAACGACAAAACGACAAAAACGACAAAAACGACAAAAATGACAAAAATGACGAAAATTACCAAAATTACAAATCGACAAAAACGGCTCATCTACTCAATACCAAACAACGAAAAAAAAACGTTAAAAACGTTAAAAACGATTAAAGCGTCAAAAACGACAAAAACGACAAAAACGACAAAAACGACAAAAACGAAAAAAACGAAAAAAACGAAAAAAAACTACAAAAACGACAAAAACGACAAAAACGACAAATACGACAAAAACGGCAAAACCGACAAAAACGACAAAAACGACAAAAACGACAAAAACGACAAAAACGACAAAAATGACAAAAAACGGCAAAAACGACAAAAACGACAAAAATTACCAAAATTACAAACCGACAAAAACGGCTCATCTATTCAATACCAAACAACGAAAAAAAACGTTAGAAACGATAAAAACGACAAAAACGATTAAAACGACCAAAACGACAAAGAACGGCAAAAACGACAAAAACGACAAAAATGACAAAAATGATAGAAACGACAAAAACGACAAAAATGACAAAAATGACGAAAATTACAAAAATTACAAACCGACAAAAACGGCTCATCTACTCAATACCAAACAACGAAAAAAAAAAACATTAAAAACGATAAAAACGACAAAAACGATAAAAACGACAAAAACGACAAAAAACGGCAAAAACGACAAAAACGACAAAAATGACAAAAATGACAAAAATGACAAAAACGACAAAAAACGACAAAAAACGACAAAAACGACAAAAACGACAAAAAACGGCAAAAACGACAAAAACGACAAAAATGACGAAAATTACCAAAATTACAAACCGACAAAAACGGCTCATCTACTCAATACCAAACAACGAAAAAAGACATTAAAAACGATAAAAACGACAAAAACGATAAAAACGACAAAAACGACAAAAATGACAAAAACGACAAAAAACGACAAAAAACGACAAAAACGAAAAAAACGACAAAAAACGGCAAAAACGACAAAAACGACAAAAATGACGAAAATTACCAAAATTACAAACCGACAAAAACGGCTCATCTACTCAATACCAAACAACGAAAAAAACGTTAAAAACGATAAAAACGATAAAAGCGACAAAAACGATAAAAGCGTCAAAAATGACAAAAAAAAACAAAAATAAAAATCACACTCCAGAGAACTTCTCACATTAGTCACGAAAACCTAGTTTTGCAAAGTCAAATTTAACATGCATCGTGTCTCTTGAATTTTTCTTCTTCTTCCAGCGCTGCGATGATCATAAAAGTTGTTCCGAGTGGATAACTGCATTGCTCGACAGTCTCAAAGGTGACGGCGGCGGTGGCAGCGGCGATAAAAAGTACAGGTGTGTCTTCTCCGCTTCTTCTTTATCTTTTAGCTGGGTTGACTTTTGGTACTGATTTCACTCACGATCGGTATGGATCGGGGTTGAGGTGTGCAGTTTTTTGTTGTTGTTGTTTTTGCATCATAATTTTGATCGTTTTGTCAACATTTACCGTGGAAGTACTTTTATCTATTAAAAGGTTAAATTTGATGATCACAACTGTGGTGGAGCGAGTAACTGCTCTTTTTGCCATACGTTTAATTTGGAAGAAATTGATCAAGTTTTTACTTTGAGCTATTTCCTACTTTGAAAGTAACACATTACACCACCCAACCAAAAACGATACAAAGTCTAAAAAATAGGACAAAACGTAACCAAAATCAATCGTGCTCACACGCGTACAGAAAGGTAGAAAAAAAATCAATTTATTTCCATCCGTCAAAGGCACACGAAGACTTCAGGAAAGTTACGCAACCAAACCAAACTCAAAAAAAGCTAATCCACTCAATACCAAACAACACACTCACAAACACACCGATTAATTCCTCACAATTTGTTTTGTTTCTCAGCTTAATGATTGAAAATTATAAATTGACGCCTTCTAACCTACAGAAAAGAAAAAAAAACGCCAAAAAAGTAAAGGTGCGTGCAAAAGTGTAGTTTTCATCTTCTTCACTTCTTCCATTCTTCAATGTTGTGTGGATTTTGCCGGCCGGTTTCGTTGTCGATTGCATGTCTGACCTGCCAGCATCCACCTGGCTCCACGCGGCCTTTGGAGAGCACGCGATCCCGAACTTGTGCTGCTGGGGAAGGTCATTGGAGCAATTAGGCAACAGCTGAAACAGATCAATTTGACATTTGCTCTGTTTGCTTCTAACGTTTTGGGGGGTTTAGCGTAGAGAATAATTGTGAAGTTTGTTGAGAAATTGTTGTCCATTTTTAGCTAATTTTATAAGCTGCGGTTTACATTAAGCGATCCTATGTTCTAAATTAGTGAATTTTTGTAGTATTGCCCCGAAGTTTGGTTGAGTTTGGTTGCTGGAGTCACGAGTTATAATAATCAATGTTTACGGTAGACGAGCTCGTACTTGTGTCAAACGCGTTCTGACCTGAAATCCCTTTGGCCAATTGTCGCACTAACATCAATGTTCAGGGTGTGTCAAGATAGCACGACAAGATTTAACCTTATTTCTTATGAAAAGTGACAAAAATGCACGGATTTTTTTCGGTTTTTATTGAATATCTCAGGATTCAAATCGTGAGGCTTTGTGAGCTGCACAAAATGTTAGCACGACAGCTAGTTGAGGATATAAATCACAAGATAAAGTAAAGTTGGTAGCGATACCCATATATATCTTAGCTTAAATTTAACTGAGAGATCTTTTCATATGAAAAATACATCATTCAATCTCATTAAAACTTTTTACATTTTCAAGATGAACGAATTTAATTGCTTTTAAACAAATTTGTTGAAAATGTCATTAATAACAGGGTGACTACTCAAATCCCATTTTCAATTTTTCGTTGAAATTTTAATTACATGAAAATTTTCACAAAAATACGTATTTTGCCTGTATTTCCAAAAAGCATTTTTTTCTCTAAAGAAACCAAAAATATATTGTTATTGCAATAAAGGTATCAAACGATCGGGATTTTTTCATACATTTCGAATGTAATAAACATATTTTTTGAAAATACTCGAAATTTTCACAAAACTACGTATTTTCAAAAAAAAAATACTCGGAATTTCCGTTTTTACAATGTGGGTATCAAGCAATCGGGATTTTTTCATACATTTCAAAAGTTATGAAAAAAATGAAAAAAACTTGAAAAATTTCACAAAACTACGTATTTTTGAAAAAAAAAATGATTTGATTATTTGATACCCATATTGTAAAAAAACTGAAATTTTCAAAAGTTTTACAAAAATACGTAGTTTTGTGAAAATTTTGAGTATTTTCAAAAAATATTGTTTTTACATTCGAAATATATGAAAAAATCATGATCGTTTGATACCCACATTGTAAAAACTTAAATTTTGAGAAATTTTTAAAAAATACGTAGTTTAATGAAAATTTTGAGTATTTAAAAAAAATATTGTTATTACATTCGAAATGTATGAAAAAATCCTGATCGTTTGATACCCATATTGTAAAAACAGAAATTTTGAGTTTTTTTTTTCAAAAAATCGTAGTTTTGTGAAAATTTTGAGTATTTTTAAAAAAATGTTGCTATCACATTCGAAATGTATGAAAAAGTCCCGATCGTTTGGTACCCATATTGTAAAAAACTGCAAATTGGGGTATTTTTTCGAAAATTCGTAGTTTTGAGAAAATTTTGATCATTTAAAAAAAAAGTTGTTATTACATTCTAAATGTATGAAAAAATCCTGATCGTTTGATACCCATACTGTAAACACTGAAATTTTGAGTATTTTTTTTCAAAAATACGTAGTTTTGTGAAAATTTTGAGTGTTTTCAAAAAATGTTGTTATTACATTCGAAATGTTTAAAAAAAATACCAATCGTTTGATACCCATATTGTAAAAACTGAAATTTTGAGTAATTTTTTCGAAAATACGTAATTTTGTGAAAATTTTGAGTGTTTAGAAAAAAAAATATTTTGCATTCGAAATGTATGAAAAAAATCCAATCATTTGATACCCATATTGCAATAACCATAATTTTGAGTATTTTTTCGAGAAACATTGTATTTTCAAAATACAGGAAAAATACACAAAATATTTTTGTGAAAATTTCCATGAAATTATAATTTCAATGGATAGCTGACATCATCCCGATTCCAAAACACTATAATATTTTGATGTTTGCATGATTTTTCATACGTTTAAAGCCAATGTCTCCAAAATCCCATAAGCTCTGTGATAAAGTTAAGCACTGGGCCGTGCATAACGGAGGCAGCTGAACGGTGCAAAACCGGGGCAGTGCAAAACCGAGGCGTGCAAAACCGAGGCATGACTGTATTTCGAAAAGTGATCAATAGTCAAACTTTCATGTTAATTAGCTTGTAACCAGTAATTAAGGGGATAAATGTAAAATTATATCGATAGCACCTGTAATTCTGGAGATACTAAAAAATCAGTAACAAATATCTTGGTGCAAAAGCTCTGGTTGATATGCACCGTTAATTTGAAAATTGTACAAAATATTACCAAATTATATAAGATTTAAAGAATAATGTTCAAACAAGTATACTTGGAATTCTCTACTTCAGGGTTACCACTCAAATTCCATTTTCAAATTCCCGACTTTTTCCCGACTTTTTTCCAGACTTTTCCAGAATGCTCAAATAATAGGCATTTCTTATCTAAAGAATGATTTCAAACAAAAAACTTTCTATAAGAAAAGTAAAAAAAAAAGAAAAAAAAATCTCAATGAATTAAAAAAATCCAAATATAGGCATTTTTTAAAAATTCAGAAACATAACAAAATAAAAAAATAAATAAAAATAAAGAAAACTTCAAAAATGTAATTTCATTATTATGATTCAGAGTAGAAACACAAACAATAAGTCTTTGAAAAAATAATCGAAAGTTCAACATTACTTATAACTTCCATGGTTTTTTTTTAAATTGGCAAACGTATAGTTTTTGATATTTGTTTTTAACTTCATCATCATTTTAAATCAAAAAATGATTAAAACGTAACTGCTATTATTTTTCATTCAAAGTATTTAGAAAAATGTCAAGGAATTCATAAAAGAAAATGTTTTTGCCAAGTTCCCTTTTTAATTATGTAATTTTTTATATTGGATTTTTTGATCAATGTTAATTTTTCTAGTGGTCAGTATTTAACTGTTTTTTTTTTTCAATGAAAATTCAATTTGATATGATTTTATGTTTTCCCACTTATTTTAAGTGACTGTTCGAAGGGATTTCTTGGATTATTTTTTTTGCAATTTCTATATTTTCTTTATGTTTTCAAAACCTAAAAATCTTTTTCAATTTTGGATTTTATTCGATATTTAAGTTTTCCGCAAACTGAAAATCAAGCTTTATCGATGGTAGGTATTTTATCCATACTCACAAAAAAAAGTTCAAGGGCAATATTTGGGAAAAAAACACATTTTAAATTACCTAATGAATTTAGTTAAACTATTACAAATATTTACCCAAAAAAAACTATTGCCAAACTCAAGTTCGAATCCTGTTTCAAATATTCAATTATGTGACAAAATGGAATAGAATCATAATTCTAAGCTGGCCATTACCATTACGCTCTATTTTTATATTAGTTTTTCATCAAATTTACCTCTTGTTTTGTGAACAAAAATTAAAAGCGATCATTTGATTAATAAAAAAATATTATGGAAATCTGTGTCAAAAACTCCAATATTCATAAAGATTTCAAAGGTTAAGACAGCTTTTCCATACTCAAATATATTGAAATAGTGAAAATAACCTTAAATTTAAAGTAAGTTACTAAAGCAGAAATGAGTGAATTCAATTTGAAAACTGTACAAAATATTACAAAATTTATTCAAGAGTTTAAAAAGCTCAGAATTCCCGACTTTTCCCGATTTTTGGCGGATTTTGACGAATTCCCGACTTTTTCCCGACTTTCCCGATCTCCCGACTTGAGTGGCCAGCAGCGTGGTTCACGGATATATGATAAAGACAAAAGTGTTCAGTTTCGTTTTAAATTTTTATGACCCCAGAAGCTAGCCTGAAAATTTGAGCTTATTTGGTTAAGGTCTAAGTGCCTTTTTTTAAACCACCTTGAGTCGGGGCAAGCAAAGCAAAAGCAAAAAATGTTAATAAATCCTTTTGTAAAAAAAAATCATTCAATTCTGGAGTTTTTTTTTAAAGGTCCAATAAACCAAATTTTTAGTTTTTGCTTTTTGGGATTTTTTAATACCCCTGACCCAAGGCGGTTTCAAAAACACCTAAAAAGCAGAAACTGGAAATTTGGTTTATTGGACCTTTTAAAAAAACTCCAGAATTGTTTTAGCGCATAAATTTTGCGTGGTGGTGCAATGTAATGCCTCAACTTGAAACAATTTTAAGAGCCGTGGCATATGCTTGAAAAGAAATTTAACAGATGTTCATCAAATTACTCAATTTCATCTGCACAAATAATTACGCAGCGTGTTGTGTTTTGCCAATTGCATCGTTTGCATTCTCTAGCTGTCACCACACACCCGGGAAGAACCAATTACGATAATGTTTCAATGTTTTAACCAAATGTCTCATCTGCTTTCTCTCCCTCTCTCCTTCCTCCCGCAGCCACCTCTCCAAGGGCCTTCACGGGGGCAACCTGCACCACCAGCTGAGCCACCGATCGCTCTCCTCGCTGTCGTCTTCGTCCTCGTCCGCTTCCTCGACCGCTTCCTGTTACGCCACGGACGATCCCTCCAAGATGGCCATCACGTCGATCCGGCGCCTGCAGCAGCAGCAGCATCAGAACCTGCACTCCCGGCCCCTCGTCGACAACCGCCAGCTGGCCTCGCTTTCCGCACCGAACCTGTTCTACGGCTTTGCCAGCAACGGCAACAACGTCAAAATTGGCAAACTGGTCCAGCTGCCCGTCGGAGTAGGAGCGGGAGGAGGTGATAAGAAGTTCAAGATACTGACCATCAACGAGGTCGAGGACGACGGGTGAGTAGAACCCTAATAAGTGGTCTTAATTTGTGTTGGCTATTATCGTCATGTGTTCTTATCAGCACCTGAAATTCTTCACCATCTTGAGCACACAAGCACACACATGGTCGGAGAGAAAGTTCGCAAGAGTTGACGCGCGAATTTCACTCTTTACGTAATGTTTCTGGGGAATGCGGGTCGTAAAATGAAGAGTGCATCGTATTTATGGTTAATTTGCAAGTTGTACATCGATGGGCGACCGCGGGTGACTTTCGATTGTCGCCAGGTTGCATCGACAATTGCACGTTGGGACGAAAGTTAGCTGTGAAATTTAGTTGGAGAAATTTGCTTCATAAAAGCATCTTTTTGTAATTCCGTTGTGAATCACTTAACTTCTTCTGTAATTCCCTAACTCTCGCCAAAAATAATAGTACTGAATAGTAGTTTATGCAACAAGTTGCAAAAATTACTTTTTTATCATCCATTTTTGTAATATTTTTTAAACTGCAAGCGGGAAAACTAAACTTATTTCACTAAAAAAGTCAAATAAAAGGGGTGTTTTCCGCAATAGCAAAACTATTCAACTCGTTGCAAACTTGTTTTTTCGGCACTCGTCGTGTTTATAAAAAAAATGTCTTTCTGCATTGGTAATCAATTAAACGATGCACATTAACCAGAGCTGCTTTTTGCACTGAGTTTTTTGTTTCGCAAATGAAATATTTTCAAAACTGCAAGAAAAGAATTATTTCTAACAAAGTTTGACTATTTTCACAATCAATTCTTTGTGAGGCTGTGTCTCAAAAACAAATTACTCGATTTTCAATGTCATACAGAAAAAAATTGTAGGAATTTTTTCAGCTTTTCAAAATATTTTTTTTCTAAAACAGATGGAATCGATAAAAAGTTACTACATCCCGGATATGTTCCGAGATCACCAGTGCGAACCCGTTCCGGTACTTCCGGTGCCACGACCAGTGGTACATCAACATCCGCCAACATCCTCATCAGGAACGAGTTCCAGATGCTGAGCGACGAACGGTTGTATAAAATCTGTAACAAATATCTTGGTGCAAAAGCTCTGGTGGTTCTATCCCATTCCCCAGAATGCCATTCCCCTGAATCCTATTCCCCAGAATGGTCCATTCCCCAGAAACTAATTCCCCAGAATATCCCATTCCCCAGAAAAGTTTTTTTCTATTACAAATGTACCTTATTTCAAAAAGTGATCAGTTTTAAAGTTTTCGGTTTTATTGTGATAACTGCTGACAAAAGTTGAAATTTCCCTTAAAAGTTGTATTTTCCATTCTTTAAAGATGGGAAAACTCTCTCGACTCTCATTACTGCTGACAAAAGTCTAACTTTCCCTTTAAAATGGAACTCTCTCTTCTTTAAAGAAGAGAAAACTCTTTTGACTTATGATAACCGCAACATGCCGACAAAAGTTGAATTTTCCTTCAGCAGTTATCCCTAGTAAAGAGAGTTTTCCCTTTTTAAAGAAGGAAAAAATCAATTGAGGAGCGGCCGTGGCTGACTGGTTATGGTGTTCGCTTTGTAAGCGAATGGTTCTGAGTTCGATTCCCATCTGCTCCCAACGAGAAAGTTAAGAGCACAAAAATTTGAAATGATGAATATGAACGAAAAATCAAAGTCGCCCGAGTCGGAGTTCGATCCCCCGTCCTTTGGATTGGCAAGCAAAAATGCTGTTAATAAATGACAAGAAGAGTGCTAGGCGTCATCTAACCTAAGGCACTCTCCAGGATCCCTTCGAAAGATTGGCTGCGCTAGGGTCTGATTAGATTAGATTATATTTAAAGAAGGAAAAAATCAATTAGTATCAGCAGCAGTCACGCTGTCATCTTTAAAGCGATTCTAATATTGAATTAATGTTGAAAATGTAATATCATTATGCTAATTGACCATTATGCACCATTACGTTATGCCAAACGGCGTTATGCAAAATGGGAAATATAACATGTTTTTCAAGATCCTAAACATTTCTGGGGAATGGGTCATTCTGGGGAATGGATCATTCTGGGGAATGGGCTATTCTGGGGAATGGGATAAAACTGCTCTGGTTGATGTGCACCGTTAATTTGAAAAATGCATATGGGACATTTATGCTATCAGGGGCAGTTAGGCTGGTACAAATTTTATTTAAAGTTTTCGTCTCTCAGCTCTGGTCAAGGTCGTGGGGGTGGCAAAAAATCAAAATTCCTCCAATTCAAATTTCATCCAATTTGGGCAAGGCTTTAAAAAATGGCAAGGAAAACGTAAAAAAAATCGATTTTGCTCTTGGCGGGAAGGGGTTAATGTAAAAAAAAGTTGTGTTAAGGTCATGTATCTTTAAGGCCTTTGCATTTTTTACTAAGTTCAGGGAAAACAATATTATTATGAATTCTTTAATATTGGCTATTTTTTACTAGAAGCCACCCCTCAACCTCGCAAAGTGACAACATCTTCTAATAAAAATTGTACCATCCTAAATTTTCCCATTTAATCTAAACTTTGCAGATGCACATACGAAATATTGAATTTCAAAATTCGATTTTAACATTCAAATAGGGGGCACAGGGCTCCCAGATTCAGAAGCATTAAAAAAATAGACTATCTTAATGTTCTTCACCTGTTCACAAGCCAACACGTGCACCGTGTTAGCGGCACACAAACCACGCGCACGCCCGTTTCTTGATCCATTGCTTATCCAAAATATTTAGATAAACTTGACCCGGCAAAGGTACACAATGATCCAATGTTGTACCTCGGTCTCTATCTCTCTGTCGATTGTTGTCGTTGTTGTCAGAGTATGACATAACATGATTTTAAACGACACACGCTTGCCCGTTTGGGGCCAGTCTCGGCTGGAATCACCACCGAACACGTTGTGCTTTTTCCGATTCAGTGAGCAACGAACTTATTCAGTTATTTATTGCACTTTTAGTTGTTGTTTAATGGAATTGGTTTCACGTGAAGACTGAAGAGTAATTCGCTGGGTGTTACATTTTTGTACTGTGAGCAGAGTTTAAGTTATTGTTTTGCAAAAAAATGTGCGCTATTTAGGCCACAAAGTTGATGACTTCATTCGATGACGGGTACAAAAACTTGACTTGTAACAGCTGGTTTCTTGTGTTTTGATACAAGTCTACGTGAATCATGATCGATCATCAGTCATGATTATGGGATTTGGCGTGGTTACTCATGCTGTTTTTAAATTCGAGTTAGCAAAACATTCAAGGTAAGTTCTTAAATTTCAAATAATGTCATCAAGCCAAATTTGGGAAAATAAAATTAAATTAAAGCTGCTTCTAAGATAAATTTTAACTAGGTCTTTTCAAGCAACTAAGTCTATGATACGTTTCATTCCACCTAAAAAAAAGTACGTGACGATGTTAATAGGTTTCACAGTTTCGATGCAAAAGGTTCTTCTACCGTGCTTTAGAGCGCGGGTGCATAAACTCATATGAGGGGAGAGGGTGCGCCCTTTCCCGTAATTCAACGGCACACTTTTTCACTCGCTTTTATCACGTTTTTCCTCGGAACACCTCAATTTTCCACTGCGATGGAACTGAAAAGGTGGGTGCTCTGTTGTACATGGCTTAAACTGTACGGCAATGAGAGTAGCAGTTTAGAACGTGTTCTAGAGTGTGCACGTGGTTTATATGACGTTATAAAGATTGGTCAGAAGTGTGTCTCAAAAAAGGTGATGTTGCGGAAACCTTCGAGATCATTCAGATTTCGATAGGTTTTTGCCTCAGGAACAATGTTTTTATACAACGAAAAAATCCCAAAAATCTTCTAGAACTCGCGATTTACGATTTCCTGCAAAATGGTCTGCAATTTAAAAAGCTTTTTCGTAATGGCGCTTACGTTACATAGTCAAATCAATGAATATTATTGAAAAAAACAAAAAAAAATAGAAGATTGAAATTGTTTACCATAGGGACGTGGCGTTACATCATGCTGCCAACTGGTTTTTTTAAAGTGTAAGAGTGGAAAAGTGTTAAAAAAGTTGATAAATGTATTATACACCAGTACAGCCATCCCTCATATTCGGAACAGTTTACAGATCGGTCAATGTTCAAAAAATCATAGTAAATCAATGATTGAACTTAATGATTCGCTTTTACCTTCATTTGAAAGCTTTTCTTGCGATCTTTCGAATGCTGTATCGAACAACTGCAAATTTTAACTTTTATATCAAGTTTTTGAAGATAAACTTTGACCCTTGAAATCCACAAATTCGGAACACTTTTTTCTTACGGATGTAAACAAACTTTGATTCTCTCCAGGAGTACATATTTTCTACAAAATAATGACTTCACACACTAGAAACAATGAAACTAAAGCTAAATAATGTTTTATAAATGGTCTGATAAACTTTTTTGTGAAAATATCTGTTAAATTCAGGTGTTCCACAATTGTGGGAGGCACAATAACATCCCACAATTATGGAACAGGCAATTTAGAGGCAGTGTTTTGCAGCTTTGAACAAAACAGTCTCGAAATGCAGTTTTTTATTCAAAAAGAACTCCTTTTGCTAGTGAAATAGCAAGAGAATGTCCAAATAAAGGTCCTAAAAATAGAAGGGTCACCAAAAAAGATTCATTTGGCATGCTATTGACAAATTATCACAAAAGTGTTCCGAATTTGTGGTTGTTCCGAATATGTGGGATGACTGTACTGCCGCTCCAATCTAGTCCGTGAGTGCTGAGATAACGCTGTTTGAAACCCAAAAAAAGTTTCACCATATTTCTCATTCTAAATCAACAATTTCTATACAGTTTTTCATACAGTTATTTCAACATCAGTCTAATAAACACCACTATCATAAATTTGTTTTAAAAAACTAACAATTTGGAGGTAAATTTGTGGAAATTTCAACAAAGGACCGACTTGACTTTATTTGTCCATAAATAAAGGCAGGTCAGTCATGGTATCAAGGTAGGCTTGAACATTTACACCAGAGGTTCAACCTGGTTCAACTGTCATTTCCAAGTTTGTTTTGGTAGTTTCCCTAGTATGAATATTGATTACCAAATGATAAAAAATTGTTTTTTTTTTCCAGATTTTGATATAATTTCTAGATATCAAAATATGACCAGCAACGACACCAGAAATTGTGCAAATACTTCAGAGGCAAATGACATGAGCAATTCTCTACGAAATCGGTCTTTTTTCTTCAATTTTAATTTTTGTATTTTTTAATCCGACTGAAACTTTTTTGGTGGCTTCGGTATGCCCAAAGAAGCCATTTTGCATCATTAGTTTGTCCATATAATTTTCCATACAAATTTGGCAGCTGTCCATACAAAAATGATATGTGAAAATTCAAAAATCTGTATCTTTTGAAAGAATTTTTTGATCGATTTGGTGTCTTCGGCAAAGTTGTAGGTATGGATATGGACTACACTGGAAAAAAATGATACACGGTAAAAAAAAAATGGTGATTTTTTATTTAACTTTTTATCACTAAAACTTGATTTGCAAAAAAACACTATTTTTAATTTTTTTTATTTTTTGATATGTTTTAGAGGACATAAAATGCCAACTTTTCAGAAATTTTCAGGTTGTGCAAAAAATCTTTGAGCGAGTTATGAATTTTTTGATCAATACTGATTTTTTCAAAAAATCGAAATATTGGTCGCAAAAATTTTTCATCTTCATTTTTCGATGTAAAATCAAATTTACAATCGAAAAGTACTTTAGTAAAATTTTGATAAAGTGCACCGTTTTCAAGATAAATCCATTTTTAGGTGACTTTTTTGAAAATAGTCGCAGTTTTTCATTTTTTTAAATTAGTGCACATGTTTGCACACTTTTGGAAGAAATATTTTTGAAATGCTGAGAAAATTCTCTATATTTTGCTTCTTCGGACTTTGTTGATACGACCTTTAGTTGCAGAGATATTGCAATGCAAAGGTTTAAAAACAGGAAAATTGATGTTTTCTAAGTCTCACCCAAACAACCCACCATTTTCTAATGTCGATATCTCAGCAACTAATGGTCCGATTTTCAATGTTAATATATGAAACATTTGTGAAATTTTCCGATCTTTTCGAAAAAAATATTTTCAAAAATTTCAAATCAAGACTAACATTTCAAAAGGGCCAAACATTCAATATTACGCCCTTTTAAAATGTTAGTCTTGATCTTGAAATTTTGAAAATAATGTTTTCGAAGAGATCGGAAAATTTTACAAATGTTTCATATATTAACATTGAAAATCGGACCATTAGTTGCTGAGATATCGACATTGAAAAATGGTGGGCTGTTTGGGTGAGACTTAAAAAACATCAATTTTCCTGTTTTTAAACCTTTGCATTGCAATATCTCAGCAACTAAAGATCGTATCAACAAAGTCCGAAGAAGCAAAATATAGAGAATTTTCTCAGCTTTTCAAAAATATTTTTTCCAAAAGTGTGCAAACATGTGCACTAATTTAAAAAAATGAAAAACTGCGACTATTTTCAAAAAAGTCACCTAAATATGGATTTATCTTGAAAACGGTGCACTTTATCAAAATTTTACTAAAGTACTTTTCGATTGCAAATTTGATTTTACATCGAAAAATGAAGTTGAAAAATTTTTGCGACCAATTTTCGATTTTTTGAAAAAATCAGTATTGATTAAAAAATTCATAACTCGCTCAAAAATTTTTTGCGCAACCTGAAAATTTCTGAAAAGTTGGCATTTTATGTCCTCTAAAACATATCAAAAAATAAAAAAAAATAAAAATTGTGTTTTTTTTGCAAATCAAGTTTTAGTGATAAAAAGTTAAATAAAAAAATCACCATTTTTTTTCACCGTGTATCATTTTTTTCCAGTGTAGTCCATATCCATACCTACAACTTTGCCGAAGACACCAAATCGATCAAAAAATTCTTTCAAAAGATACAGATTTTTGAATTTTCACATATCATTTTTGTATGGACAGCTGCCAAATTTGTATGGAAAATTATATGGACAAACTAATGATGCAAAATGGCTTCTTTGGGCATACCGAAGCCACCAAAAAAGTTTCAGTCGGATTAAAAAATACAAAAAAAATCGAATGACCGAAATCCTAGAGAACTGCTCACATGTGACTGCAAATCTCAACTGCTGAACCCTTGAAATTAATTTCAAAAACTCCGCTTGTCGGAGGAGGGATCTCTTCCAGAATCTGGATCAAGCCTATTCATTCAAGACAAAATATACCTAATTGTATGTTGTGGGCATTAGCCATAACGGTATGATTTTTATTTTTTCTATACGTGGTTTTCCCTTGCACAAGAAAAAAGCACAAAAGCTTTGTATTATTTCACTTTTAATATTGAAATATTTCTCCAGAAACGATCAGATATTGATATTTTCATACTCTGTAAAATTTAAACAATTCTGCATCCACTCAAACGATTTGCGAGACATTTCTATATGAGGAACTGACTTGCCTTTATTTTGCATATGGGACAGCGTGAAAGTCATATTTATTTTGGAATTATTAGAACAAACATTATTTTTTTATTCAATAGGCTAAAATAACATGTGAAAACAAGACTTTAGTTAAGTTTATCTCATTTTTGACAAAAATACATATGGGACGGACTAGATTGGAGCGGCAGAGTACAACTGTTCAAAAAAAAATAATTCAATTCCTTCAGTTTACTTACTTACTTACTTTTGTTGGCGCTACACCATTAGCTTGGCCTGCTGCACGATTCTCCGCCAACAAGCTCGGTCCATGGCTGCTTGTCTCCAGTTTTGCGGGGCACCCACCCTCTCCAAATCGTTCTCCACTTGGTCCACCCACCTCGCGCGTTGCACCTCCCTACGTCTTGTTCCTACCGGCTCCGACACAAACACCAACTTCGCAGGGTTGATCCTCTGGTTCCGCTGGCTCAATTGCTCGGGTCGCTCCGGCATCCTAGCAACATGACCCGCCCACTGCAACCGTCCAGCCTTCGCGACCTTCCGAATGCTTGGTTCGTTGTAGAGCTGCGCAAGCTCGTGGTTCATTCTCCGCCGCCATCCGTCGTTCCCAAATACGCCGCCGAAGATGGTCCTGAGCACTCGACGTTCGAATACGCTTAGCGCTCGTAGATCCTCCTCGAGCATTGTCCACGTCTCGTGCCCGTAGAGGACGACCGGTCTTATCAGCGACTTGTAGATGGAGCACTTCGTATGTAGGGAGAATTTCCGGGACCTTAGGCTCTTGTGGAGACCGAAATAGGCACGACTTCCAGCGATGATGCGTCTCCGAATTTCCCTGCTGCAGCTGTTGTCCGACGTCACCAACGATCCGAGGTATACAAACTCCTCTACCACCTCGAATTCGTCGCCGTCGATCGTAACGCACGGTCCAATGCGAGCCCTAAGGGACTCGGTTCCTCCTGCCAGCAGGTACTTTGTCTTCGCAACATTCACCCTTAGCCCAACCTTTTCTGCTTCCCGCTTCAAGCCAGTGTACGCATCAGCAACCGCCTTGAGCGTTCTGCCAACAATGTCCATATCGTCGGCGTAGCAGATGAATTGGTTGGACTTGCTGAAGATCGTGCCCCGCATATTGAAGCCCGCTCGTCTCATAACACCTTCCAGTACCACATTGAAACAGAGGCAAGAAATCCCATCACCTTGCCGAAGCCCCCCGAGTGAAGGAAACGAGTCCGATTCCGCACCCGATATCTTCACACAACACCTAGCACAATCCATCGTCATTCTGGTCAGTCTTATCAGCTTCCCGGGAAAGCCGTTTTCGTCCATTATTTTCCATAGCTCTTCGCGATCGACTGAGTCGTACGCGGCTTTGAAGTCGATGAATAGGTGGTGCGTGGGGACTTGGTACTCGCGACACTTTTGGAGGATTTGTCGCACAGTGAAGATTTGGTCGGTCGTCGATCTCCCCACGACGAATCCGGCTTGATAGCTTCCAACAAAATCCTCTGCTATCGGCGATAGACGGCTGAAGAGGATCTGGGAGAACACTTTGTAGGCCGCGTTGAGTATTGTGATGGCACGGTAGTTCTCACAATCTAACTTGTCCCCCTTTTTGTAGATCGGGCATATCACTCCTTCTTTCCACTCCTCCGGTAGCTGTTCTGACTCCCAGATCCTGACTATCAGACTGTGCAAACAGAACACCAGCTTCTCCGGGCCCATCTTGATGAGTTCTGCACCGATACCATCCTTCCCAGCCGCTTTGTTGTTCTTCAGCTTCTTGATGGCATCCTTAACCTGGCCATGGTCTTCGTTTTCTACATACACGAATGGTATTCCGGGTCTATAGGACCCAGAAATGTTTTCAGCTGCCAAAATTCGAGATTGTAACCGATTTTGGATGTCTTGACCGCAAATGAAAGGCTAGGATGTCTACTTTCTGAATCCGACCGGCAGAACCGGTTTTGGACACCGTGGCCACCGGGAACCTGCTATAACCGAAAAAAGTCCTTTTTGAGGCCCCTACTTTGAGGACCTGTATCTCCGAAACGATTGCACATAGCAGGTTGCTTCCGGTTGCATTTGACAGATAATAACCTGAATTTTAAGCCCCAGAAAAAATAATTGGTCCATAGTGGCCACCGGTTCCGGTAATCCGGAACTTCCGGAAAACTTGATTTTTGCAGTTTTTGACATAAAACCGTCACACAGACCAGTATTTTGAAACGGATTATTTTACAAATCATTGCAGAAGGATACTACATACTACCCCTGACTGTTTGGTATCGGTTCTGGCCAACTCTGGCCAATCCGGAACCGGTTCCAGGGTACCACTAAAACGGTTCCAATAATTGTCACGCTAGAAACCCGTCATGTTGCATATCAAACTTCATGAAATTGCATGTTATGACCATCTGAGGTCATGCCGATGTCCTCTGACCCATCCTGGTCACTCCGGAACCGGTTACCGGTGGCCACTGAGGGACACTATCGGAATATGCATAAACCCTATCATCCGACGTATCAAACTTCATGAAATTGAAAGTTATGACCATCTGAGGTCATGCCGATGTCCCCTGACCCAACCTGGTCACTCCGGAATCGGTCACCGGTGGCCACTGAGGGACACTATCGGAATATGCAATAAACCCTATCATCCGACGTGTCAAACTTCATGAAATTGAAAGTTATGACCATCTGAGGTCATGCCGATGTCCTCTGACCCAATCTGGTCACTCCGGAACCGGTCACCGGTGGCCACTGAGGGACACTATCGGAATATGCAATGAACCCTATCATCCGACGTGTCAAACTTCATGAAATTGAAAGTTATGACCATCTGAGGTCATGCCGATGTCCTCTGACCCAACCTGGTCACTCCGGAACCAGTTACCTGTGGCCACTGGGGGACACTATCGGAATATGCAATGAACCCTATCATCCGTCGTGTCAAACTTCATGAAATTGAAAGTTATGACCATCTGAGGTCATGCCGATGTCCTCTGACCCAACCTGGTCACTCCGGAACCAGTTACCGGTGGCCACTGGGGGACACTATCGGACTATGCAATGAACCCTATCATCCGACGTATCAAACTTAATGAAATTGAAAGTTATGACCATCTGAGGTCATGCCGATGTCCTCTGACCCAACCTGGTCACTCCGGAACCAGTTACCGGTGGCCACTGGGGGACACTATCGGACTATGCAATGAACCCTATCATCCGACGTATCAAACTTCATGAAATTGCATGTTATGACCATCTGAGGTCATGCCGATGTCCCCTGACCCAACCTGGTCACTCCGGAATCGGTCCCGGTGGCCACTGAGGGACACTATCGGAATATGCAATGAACCCTATCATCCGACGTATCAAACTTCATGAAATTGAAAGTTATGACCATCTGAGGTCATGCCGATGTCCTCTGACCCAATCTGGTCACTCCGGAACCGGTCACCGGTGGCCACTGAGGGACACTATCGGAATATGCAATGAACCCTATCATCCGACGTGTCAAACTTCATGAAATTGAAAGTTATGACCATCTGAGGTCATGCCGATGTCCTCTGACCCAACCTGGTCACTCCGGAACCAGTTACCGGTGGCCACTGGGGGACACTATCGGAATATGCAATGAACCCTATCATCCGACGTATCAAACTTCATGAAATTGAAAGTTATGACCATCTGAGGTCATGCCGATGTCCTCTGACCCAACCTGGTCACTCCGGAACCAGTTACCTGTGGCCACTGGGGGACACTATCGGAATATGCAATGAACCCTATCATCCGACGTGTCAAACTTCATGAAATTGAAAGTTATGACCATCTGAGGTCATGCCGATGTCCTCTGACCCAACCTGGTCACTCCGGAACCAGTTACCGGTGGCCACTGGGGGACACTATCGGACTATGCAATGAACCCTATCATCCGACGTATCAAACTTAATGAAATTGAAAGTTATGACCATCTGAGGTCATGCCGTTGTCCCCTGACACAACCTGGTCACTCCGGAATCGGTAAACCGGTGGCCACTGAGGGACACTATCGGAATATGCAATGAACCCTATCATCCGACGTGTCAAACTTCATGAAATTGAAAGTTATGACCATCTGAGGTCATGCCGATGTCCTCTGACCCAACCTGGTCACTCCGGAACCAGTTACCTGTGGCCACTGGGGGACACTATCGGAATATGCAATGAACCCTATCATCCGACGTGTCAAACTTCATGAAATTGAAAGTTATGACCATCTGAGGTCATGCCGATGTCCTCTGACCCAACCTGGTCACTCCGGAACCAGTTACCGGTGGCCACTGGGGGACACTATCGGAATATGCAATGAACCCTATCATCCGACGTGTCAAACTTCATGAAATTGAAAGTTATGATCATCTGGGATCAAGACGATGTCCTCTGACCCAACCGGGTCACTCCGGAACCGGATACCCGTGGCCACTTGGTGACACTCTCTGATTATGTAATAAACCCTATCATCCGACGTATCAAACTTCATGAAATTGAACATTCTTACCATCTGAGGTCATGCTAACGTCCTTTGAACTTATCTGGTCACTTCGGAATCGGTTTCCGATGGCCACTTGGGGACACTTGTGCAATATGCTAGAACCCTAACATCCGACATATCAAACTTCATAGAATTGAAAATTATTACTATCCCAGGTTATGCCAACATCTGTATCCTTCTGTATCGCACAGCAAAAAATATGTGAATTTTGGAATGTTGAAAATTTGGATAACCACTTTTTTGAGTAATTTTACCTAAAAAATGTGTAAAAATGTGAACCTAATGAAAATTCACCAGAAACTGATAAAAATTACCCAAATCCTGATGTAATATTACACATATTTTTGACACCAAATCTTTCACCATTTTCTCATTCCTATAGTTTTTAATCTGGCTATCAATATCAAACGTTTTTTCACATTGGGCACTTGTGCTACCACCTAAGAAGGCTATCTTTTGTAATATACCCTGGTTACAGTCCATACTACAAATTACTCGTATCCATGGGATCGGTAGACGAGGGGTTATTTTGCAGACATTGTTTATCCATTTATCCGGCAGAGTAAATGTGCCGAGCTTTCTACTCAGTTAAACAAAAACGACAGAGGTTGTTAGGCCCCATGCCGATTTTGTGCAGGTGATATATATCAGGACAATGTCCTGTTAGAAGCCCTGCGAGTATTTGTAGTTCCCTATGGTTTAAGCCAAGATGTTTCTTGGTAATTGAAGGACTTGGAGTGATAAAAGTTTACGCTTGTCTTAATCCACGCATCTCGCACCAGATTGAAGCAATTTGCGATTGTCCTCAATTCGTCACTTGTGCTATCTTGTAATACGTCTGCTGTAAAAAGATAGGAGATAGATAGCACACAAGCGACGAATTAGTTATTTCTTGCTCCACGGCTGTTTTTGAGATTCCAAGGAACGGCTCGGGATCCACGAATATGTTTGATAAGCCAAGTCTGGCAAGTTCATCAGCCATTTCAATGCCTTCAATGCCGCAGTATCCTGGTACCCAAAACAACATGCCGAGTAGCAAGTTCCAAACATGTTTGGATTCGCATTTAGAGGATTTTAACGCCAATAGTGCAGCTTAGCTATCCGAGAAAATACCGATTTTTGCGTGTCTATAATTTCTAAAATATCAAAATCAAAGGTTAGATGAAAGAGTTTCTGCACCCAAATCTCGGCAACACTCGGTTTGAGAGAAAGACGGCCTCATGAAGTTTGATATGTCGGACGATAGGGTTTCTATTCCGCATATTCCACAAGTGTACACCAGTTGCCACCGGTAACCGATTCCAAAAGCCAGATAGAGTTAGGGGATGTTAGCGTAATTACCTTAGATGTAATATTGTTCAATTTCATGTTGTTCGATATGCCGTCATTGCATATTACGATAATGTTCCCCAAAAGCCACTGGTAACCGGTCCCGGAGTGGCCCTCAGTGGCCATAGGTAACCGGTTCCAGATTGATCAGGTAAGGTAAGTTGAAGTTTCGGATGATAGGGTTTCTAGCATATTCAACAAGTGTTCCCAAGTGGCCATCGGAAACCGATTCCGAAGTGACCAGATAAGTTCAAAGGACGTTAGCATGACCTCAGATGGTAAGAATGTTCAATTTCATGAAGTTTGATACGTCGGATGATAGGGTTTATTACATAATCAGAGAGTGTCACCAAGTGGCCAACGGTAACCGATTCCGGAGTGACCAGGTTGTGTCAGGGGACAACGGCATGACCTCAGATGGTCATAACTTTCAATTTCATGAAGTTTGATACGTCGGATGATAGGGTTTATTGCATATTCCGATAGTGTCCCCCAGTGGCCACAGGTAACTGGTTCCGGAGTGACCAGGTTGGGTCAGAGGACATCGTCTTGATCCCAGATGATCATAACTTTCAATCTCATGAAGTTTGACACGTCGGATGATAGGGTTCATTGCATATTCCGATAGTGTCCCTCAGTGGCCACCGGTTTACCGATTCCGGAGTGACCAGGTTGGGTCAGAGGACATCGGCATGACCTCAGATGGTCATAACTTTCAATTTCATGAAGTTTGACACGTCGGATGATAGGGTTTATTGCATATTCCGATAGTGTCCCTCAGTGGCCACCGGTGACCGATTCCGGAGTGACCAGGTTGGGTCAGGGGACATCGGCATGACCTCAGATGGTCATAACTTTCAATTTCATGAAGTTTGATACGTCGGATGATAGGGTTTATGCATATTCCGATAGTGTCCCTCAGTGGCCACCGGTAACCGGTTCCGGAGTGACCAGGATGGGTCAGAGGACATCGGCATGACCTCAGATGGTCATAACATGCAATTTCATGAAGTTTGATATGCAACATGACGGGTTTCTAGCGTGACAATTATTGGAACCGTTTTAGTGGTACCCTGGAACCGGTTCCGGATTGGCCAGAGTTGGCCAGAACCGATACCAAACAGTCAGGGGTAGTATGTAGTATCCTTCTGCAATGATTTGTAAAATAATCCGTTTCAAAATACTGGTCTGTGTGACGGTTTTATGTCAAAAACTGCAAAAATCAAGTTTTCCGGAAGTTCCGGATTACCGGAACCGGTGGCCACTATGGACCAATTATTTTTTCTGGGGCTTAAAATTCAGGTTATTATCTGTCAAATGCAACCGGAAGCAACCTGCTATGTGCAATCGTTTCGGAGATACAGGTCCTCAAAGTAGGGGCCTCAAAAAGGACTTTTTTCGGTTATAGCAGGTTCCCGGTGGCCACGGTGTCCAAAACCGGTTCTGCCGGTCGGATTCAGAAAGTAGACATCCTAGCCTTTCATTTGCGGTCAAGACATCCAAAATCGGTTACAATCTCGAATTTTGGCAGCTGAAAACATTTCTGGGTCCTATAGACCCGGAATACCATTGGTGTCAGTTTTTTTTTAGTGGGCACTTCCGGTGGCCACCGGAAGTTCATTTTTGGCCAGAATGTGTGTCTTAGTAAGATACACAAAGTCACAAAATTTCAGATCTCTAGGTGTTTTTGGTCAAAAGTTACAATTACTTTTATAGTGCTACTGGGTCCTATAGACCCGAAGACCATGCCCGGGTTAACTTCCCTCAGCGTGGGAACTGGCTCCACACCTTCTCCTGCTGCACCGATGTAGTCCTTTCTTCTGCCGTCTTGGACCCCTGCCTCTGCTTCTGTGCCATTCAGGTGTTCATCGAAGTGTTGCTTCCACCTGTCGATCACCTCGCGCTCGTCCGTCAATATTACTCCATCTTTATCCCGGCACATTTCGACTCGCGGCGTGAAGCCTTGGCGGGATCCGTTGAGTTTTTTGTAGAACTTGCGCGTCTCGTTTGAGCGATGCAGCTGCTCCATGTCCTCGAATTCCAACTCTTCGTGGTGGCGCACTTTCTCCCGGAAGAGCTGGTGCTGCTGCCTTCGCTTCTGTCCATACGCCTCTTCGTAATCACGGAGATTATACTGCAGCATTGCCCTCCGTGCTGCATTCTTCTCCTCCAAAATCGCTCGACACTCCTCGTCGAACCAATCGTTCCGTCGTCCTCGTTCCACAAATCCGATGGTGCTTTCCGCTGCGTTGGTGATGGCTGCCTTGACGCTCCTCCAGCAGTCCTCGAGGGGAGCTTCCAACAGCTCACCCTCCCCTGGCAACGCAGCCTCCAGCGAATGCGCGTACCGGGATGCGACTTCCGGTAACTTAAGCCGCTCCAGATCCAGCCGCGGAGGGCGGCGGTACCGAACGCTTTTCGCCAGGGAAAGTCGTTGGCGCATTTTCACCATCACCAGATAGTGGTCCGAGTCGACGTTGGCGCCGCGATAGGTCCTGACGTCGATGATGTCGGAGAAGTGTCTACCGTCGATTACGACGTGGTCGATTTGCGATTCCGTTCCTTGTGGCGATCTCCAGGTGTACTTGTCTCGGAGGTTATGCTGGAAGCAGGTACTTCGTACGGCCATATTTTTGGAGGTGGCGAAATCGATCAGTCGCAGGCCGTTTTCGTTCGTGCGTACGTGGGCGCTGAACTTTCCTATCACCGGTCTGAATTCCTCCTCCTGGCCAACCTGAGCGTTAAAATCTCCGATGACGATTTTGACGTCATGTTTTGGGCAGCTGTTGTACGTCCAGTTCAGCTGCTCGTAAAATGCGTCCTTGTCGTCATCTTCGCTTCCTGAGTGCGGGCTGTGCACGTTTATGATGCTGATGTTGAAGAAACGGCCCTTAACCCTCAACACGCACATTCGGTCGGTGATCGGGGTCCACCCAATCACACGATCGAGCATTTCGCCCAACACTATAAAGGCTGTCCCGAGCCTCTTTTTCTTGCCGCGGCTCTGGTAGATTCTACAACCCAATCTTTTGTACTCTCGTACCTCTTCCGCGCCTATCCAGCAAACCTCCTGCAACGCTACGATGCTGAACTTGCGGACCCTCAATATGTCGGAGAGTATGCGGATACTCCCGTCAAATCTGAGAGACCTGCAATTCCACGTCCCGAGCTTCCAATCGTGGGACCTCGTAAGATGTCCAGTTCCGTGCCGATTGGTCCGGCTCGCATCGTGTGCTTCCTGCACTGGTGTTTTACGGCGGGTTCGTGTGGCCTGCACCAACCCCCTGTCTCGCCGGAGGACCATCGTGCCGGTAATGTTTAGAGTCCCACGCCGACACAAGGACTTTCACTCAGCCGCCCCTAACCTGGGGAACAGACGCTCGGGGGGTGGGGGGGGGGGGGTTCAGCCAACTATAACCTGCAATGAGCCGCCCCTAACATGGGGAACAGACGCTCATGAGGGGGGAGGAGGCTGAACACCGAGTTTTCGGGCCGCCCCTAACCTGGGGAACAGACGCTCGAAAGGGGGGGGGGGGGGTCGTTGGCAACACTTACCGCTTTGGTGAGCCGCCCCTAACGTGGGGAACAGACGCTCACGTGGCGAGAATGGGATCAACAACCCACAATTCCAGGCCGCCCCTAACCTGGGGAACAGACGCTTGGTGGAGAAGGGGGGGGGGGGGGTGCTTTGGCGCGTACGTGGTACGGTGGACTCTTCCGCTTACTTCTTTTGTTATTTTATTTATTTTTTTATTTTTTTTTTTTAGCTAAACTTTTTCACTTTTTTTTACCACCGCCGGTTCCGATTGGACCCACTGTGCACTTCTTTGCGCTTTCTCTTCCACACACAGTTCCCGCATCACAGACGACGACGACGACACCGGCCTCGCTTAGAGACCCTAAATAGGGAGACTGGTCTAAGCTGGCTAAATCGATCTGGCAACGTATGTTTTGAGCTTGGCAACACTGATAAGTTTTGCAGGGCGTAAAGGCAAATGCTCGTTTGGATACGTCAAACTCGTGTCTGTTTGGGTACGTCAAATTCACTTGGACCAGTCTCCCTATTTAGGATCTCTAGCCTCGCTTTGTCGTGTTTGCAGTACACGTTCCTGCACACAGCACAACACAATACACGAAAACAGCGTTGACGACGACGACGATGCCTTCACGCTTCTTTTGTCTTAATTCTGCTGCCCGCGCGAAACCGAGATTTTGGCGAAATTAATTTCCTAATTTGCCTCGATCGCGGCAATTAAAACGCCGGTTTTTCACTGTTCACGTATCGAGCACTGGTTCACACGCGGATTGAACGAACTTCGCGGCTCACTGACACGGATTACGTCGGTTAATCGAACTTTTGGTGGGACCTGTCGAGACTACCGCTGTGCTCTCGTGCACGCACACACCTTCAGTTTGAATCAGCAATTTTTCACGATTAGTTTCCCATACAAGTCTCCATACAATTTAGGGGCTGTCCATACAAAAGTGGCACGTGACCCCCTTCAACCATTTTTTTCTGGATTTTACCTAGAGAGCCTATATGGAGAGGCAAAATGTCACTCTCAGAGTTCCAATCGAACTGTCAAATCGGGGTTCCAATCGAGCAACAAGGTTGGAATCAATTTAATATAATTTTGGCAAAAAACGAGACCTATAACAATCACAAGTATTGTAAAACTGTTGTTGATAATAATCTGGTAGTTTTTTGTTATTTTTGTGTTTGTTCGGTACAAGAAAAGTGCCAGCATCAAAGAAAAACTACAAGTTTTTCAACCTTAAATTTGAATAACTTTGGGTGTTTGAAATTTCTCCCAGAACATTTCATTTCCCTATGTAGGTCCCTAATTTTACCGGGTGTCATTTGCAAATACCGAAATAAAAAAATTCCCCAGACGTGTGTGACATTGTGAAAAATTATTGAAAAAGCGACTGGAAAATTATGACATACAGCAAACAGGCACAAGAAAATAAATGGTTGTAGAAAAGGACTTGAACTACCGATAAAAAATAATTCAAAAATATTTAAACATAAATGAACAAGGAAATTTTAAAACATTTCGAAAATGCAGTGGAGGGTATAACTGAAAATTGAAGATTTATTTTTTTAATGTTTTTGACCTACCTTAAGAAAAATATCCGACCCATGGTTGCTGAGACATAACCTTACAATTATTTTAAAAAAAACTACTTTATCTTGTTAACTGATACACTGTTTAATTTTTTTTAAATGTTCTAATCTATTCGAGTTTTTACCATCTCTATAATTTCAAAATCACGACTTATATTTCAAAAGGGCCAAATGCCACGTTCACGTTCTCGACCAAATCTAATCATATCTAAACCAAGAATTTGATCCTGTTCATGTTTGTACTGAGGTTGTTCATCCCAAACCCAAACCATCAGCTCGACCAGCCGCATGTTCTTAGTATCTTAACACCTATCCTATATAGTACAAAGTCTGCTAGATCGTAAATATGTCGGCTGAGCAACTAAACGGTTTTCCATTAGAGTAAACACGACACTCTGTATAAACTTCAAATGGAATATTATGCTGCTGCCCCGATGCTTCTCTTGTTCGATGAAATGAGAGGGAGGAGGGAGAAGAAACGAAAAATCCATCCGTCCCATCGCGCGTTCTTGCTGCATCACTGGACCGGGGGGACGACACACATTTTTTTTATATAATTTTGAAACCAGACCCAACAAGCGGAAGGTTCACCTCGGTTCGCTGGTAATAAGGTCTGGTCTGGGGAAGCAGTCACTCAAAATGGGTTCGCCCCAATATGCTTATGGACAAAACCACTCTCACACACACGTGCTCTAGAACGGATGGAAAATCTATGATAAACTCGGAAGGGAAAGCAAACAAAACCAGTAAACTGTG
The DNA here is from genome assembly GCF_016801865.2 of Culex pipiens pallens. Taxonomy (NCBI): domain Eukaryota; kingdom Metazoa; phylum Arthropoda; class Insecta; order Diptera; family Culicidae; genus Culex; species Culex pipiens. The sequence continues at coordinate 26,162,516 of NC_068937.1, forward strand.
TGCTGTGTCTAGAATGTGAGGCAGTGTTCGCAAAAGTGGCTTAAGTCAAGGAAATTATTGTGTTCGCAGTCATGCTGTAATTTCCAAAATTGTAGTTTGAGGTAATATGGACAACTTTTTCAAATTAATTTTTCTTCAGATTTGAAACGAAAATTGCAATGTAAATAACAAAATCATGGCAGAAGGCGTAGATTGCGAGATAAAATTTAGGTGCCTTCGACAATGTTGCTTTGATTGGCAAGCCCAACAATATTCTAGAAGACAAAAAAATTCCCAAAAATAAGTTATATTTTCAAAATAACCCTAATCGTGAATCACCCTAATTTTCAACCAAACCAAAAGTTCCCCTTTCCATTTGCAACAACCCTTCTGAAAACACCAAAGCTCCAAAGCTTCACATTTTTTCGGAAAATCAATTTTCCACATGAATTTGTGATCTGGACCACTGTGCACTGTCACGAGATATCGAAAAATGGAACTCGGACAAAGTTTCATGCAAATCGATTTCGTGTGAGTTGGTAGCGAATGACCCCATTTGCACCCAAATTCAAGTTGTGCGCCAATTTTTTAACATTAGAAAAATAAAATGGATTGATTATATCATTTGTTAACTTGAAGTACAGTAAAGTTAAAAATCAAAGTTTGGCAACGAAATTCATCACTGGTAATCTTACAATCGGTTTTCAATTATATAATGGTTCACCGATCTAAATTCTTACTCAACTACTCATTCCGTTTACAAAAAATGAAGTTGTTGTTTAAGTTTGAAACGTGTTTAAAACTAAATTTTCAAAACTTGAAATTTGTATTGAGATAGAGCAAATAAATAGTTTAAAATGTAAAAAAAATCATGGAAAAGCTAAAAAAAATATTTTAGGTGTTGAACAATTCTCTACCAAAACCGGAAATGGATTTTATTTGTATTTTTTTGTTTTGACTCAAACTTTGTGGGGGCCTTCCCTATGACCAAATAAGCTATTTTGTGTCATTGGTTTACCCATACAAGTCTCCATACAATTTTGGCTGCTGTCCATACAAAAATGGTATGTAAATATTCAAACAGCTGTAACTTTTGAGTAAATTTTCTGATCAATTTGGTGTCTTCAGCAAAGTTGTAGGTATTGTTGAGGACTTTTGAGTAAAAAATAGGTACACGGGAAAAAAATTGCAGATTTTTTAATCAACATTTTTTCACAAAAACTCAATTTCCCAAAATACGTATTTTTTGATTTTCGAGATTTTTTGATATGTTTTAGGGGACAAAAATCCGCAACTTTTGAGCTATAGAGAAACATGGTCAAAAAATCTGCCGCCAAGTTATGAATTTTTGAAAAAATAGTGATTTTTGGAAAAAAATCCAAATTTCATACAAAAACAAATTTGAAATCAATTTTTGATGCAAAATTGAATTTGCAATCGAAAAGTACTTTACAATTTTTTTGATAAAGGGCTTAGTTTTCAAGATATAGGCACCGAAAGTTTGATTTCAGCAAAATATTTGCAGTTTTTCGATTTTTATAAATAGTGACCATGAGCGACCATTTTTAAAAATATTTTTTTTGAAAAGTTCAGAAAATTTGCTATAAAATTGTCTAAGAGACATTGAAGATTGGACCTCGGGTTGCTGAGATAGAGCCGCTTTAAGAAAAAGAAACACGAAAATTGAAGTTTTCTAAATCTCACCAAAACAACCCACTTTTTTTTAATGACGATATCTCAGCAATTAATGGTCCGATTTTCAATGTTAATATATGAAACATTCGTGAAATTTTCCGATCTTTTCGAAAAAAATATTTGGATTTTAAAATCAAGACTAACATTTTAAAAGGGCCAAATATTGAATATTACGCCCATTTAAAATGCTAGTCTTGATTTAAAACTTTTCAAAAAAAAAATTTTAGAAATGGTCGCTCATGGTCACTATTTTTAAAAATCGAAAAACTGCAAATATTTTGCTGAAATCAAACATTCGGTGGCTATATCTTGAAAACGAAGCTCTTTATCAAAAAAATTGTAAAGTACTTTTCGATTGCAAATTCAATTTTGCTTTAAAAAATAACTTCAAATTTGTTTTTGCATGAAATTTGGATTTTTTTCCAAAAATCACTATTTTTCAAAAATTCATAACTTGGCGGCAGATTTTTTGACCATGTTTCTCTATAGCTCAAAAGTTGCGGATTTTAGTCTCCTAAAACATATCAATAATCTCGAAAATCAAAAAATACGTATTTTGGGAAATTGAGTTTTAGTAAAAAAAAGTTGATAAAAAAAATCAAATTTTTTTCCGTGTACCTATTTTTTTCTCAAAAGTCCTCAACAATACCTACAACTTTGCCGAAAACACCAAATTGATCAGAAAATTCACTCAAAAGTTACAGCTGTTTGAATATTTACATACCATTTTTGTATGGACAGCCGCCAAAATTGTATGGAGACTTGTATGGGTGAACCAATGACAAAAAATAGCTTATTTGGTCATAGGGAAGGCCCCCACAAAGTTTGCGTCAAATCAAAAAATACAAAAAATAAAAATGGTCGAAATCGGCCGATTTCGTAGAGAGTTGCTCATAAGGCTTTAGGCCCCTATTTTTCATACCGTGCATCTTTTTTTTAATAAAGTCTACAATTTTGACGAAAATATCAAAACAATCAGCAAATCACTTCGAAAATCCACATGCCCATTTTGTATGACCAGCCCGCAAAATTGTATGGAGACTTGAATGGAAAATCCAATGATGTAAAATGGCTTTTTTGACATTCGGAATAATACATGACACAATTTCATCCAAATGCAAAAATTAAAAATTGAGAAATTCTGAAACGCAAAACAAACTTTTGATTTTTGTTCAATAAAAATGTCATGTTTCATGACGTCGCCATCGTGCTAACTTGTCGTACGTGCATTTTGGGCCAAATTGAGTTAAGAACGCCATTTTGTGCAGCTCACAATGCCTCACCTTTTGACCTTCACAGATCCCCAAAATTCGATTTCAATCCTGAGATATTCAACAAAAACCGAAAAAACTCCGTGCACTTTTGTCACTTTACATATGAAAGTAGTTTCAATCTTGTCGTGCTATCTTGTCACTCCATGAAAATTGATGTAAGTGCGACAAAAGGCCAAAGGGATTTCAGGCCAGGAAAGTCAGGATGCGTTTGTCGCACGTACAAGCTAGACTACCGTAAACATTTGTAAATGTAACTCGGGACTCCAGCAACCAACTTCAACCAAACTTTGGGACAATGCACAGAATGGTGAGCCAAACAAAACGTGTTTGTTATTGTTTACATTGTGTGCTCTCGTTTTTGAATATTCAAGGTCAAACATAAAAACGCGTTTTTCTCGGAACGTCAAAATGGCGGGTGCGACAAGATAGCACGACGACGTCGATGAATGATTTTTGTTTTTTCATTCTGATTTTTGCAAAACTGTTAACAGGGCAAAAATGAGAATAACTTTTTTTAAAGATGGTATACAGTATGTAAAAAAAGTATTTACACCCCTCGGGCACTATGCACATTTTGTGATGAAACATGTAAACAATTTAATGTTGACATAAACCTAGTACTAAGTTCTGTTCAGAAACTCATGCCAAACATTTTGCTACAAAAAGCTCATGAAAAGATGATTTCTATAAAAAGTTATATAACAAATACTATTACGAAACTAAAAAAGGTGCAAAAAAAGTTTGTACACCTTTCGAAAAATTAACATAAATAATGTTATTTGTTGACAAATCACCATAAATCCAGTCTCCCAACTTCAAATAGGCATCCTTGACTGATTTATAAAATAATTTGGATTGAATATAAAGTTTACTAACAACTTAGTATAAAAGTTTATATAACTCTGGAAATTCTATATAAAACTTATCTAAACTTAATTTTGCAAACTTTTAATTCAACTAAATGTCAATATATTACCATATAATTGCTAAATAAACATTTTGGAGTGGGTATAACACCGTTTTGGGGGTATTTGTATCGATAGAATAGATTTTTCGTTGGAATTTCGTACCAACCCGGAATTACGTCGTCGGAAAATCCGCCGGCATCCGAACCGGTCCACAATTCACAAGTTAACCTATGTGGCATCAGAAAGGGCATAAAATTTCCGATCTTTTGATACCCATACATCCAGGTTTTCTATAAAACCCACGTTTTTAAATACCTAAGCAAAAACGTTGTTATGGTTTCGTTTGAGCAACCTGCCAAAAATGTATGGAATTTCGTAATTTTTGTTCTCGTGGATCAAACTTACTTTTTGCCCAGGTATTTAAAAACATGGGTTTTATAGAAAACCTAGATGTATGGGTATCAAAAGATCGGAAATTTTATGCCCTTTCCGATGCCACATAGGTTAACTTGTGAATTGTGGACCGGTTCGGATGCCGGCGGATTTTCCGACGACGTAATTCCGGGTTGGTACGAAATTCCAACGAAAAATCTATTCTAGCGATACAAAGACCCCCAGAACGGTGTTATACCCACTCCAGAATGTTTATTTATCAATTCTATGGTAATATATTGACATTTAGTTGAATTTAAAGTTTGCAAAATTAAGTTTAGATAAGTTTTATATAGAATTTCAAGAGTTATGTAAACTTTTATACTAAGTAATTAGTAAACTTTATATTCAATCCAAATTATATTTTTAATCAGTCAAGGATGCCTATTTGGAGTTGGGAGACTGGATTTATGGTGATTTGTCAACAAATAACTTTATTTATGTTAATTTTTCGAAAGGTGTACAAACTTTTTTGCACCTTATTTATTTTTGTATTAGTATTTGTTATATAACTTTTTATAGAAAACATCTTTTCATGAGCTTTTTGCAGCAAAATGTTCGGCATGAGTTTCTGAACAAAACGTAGTACTAGGTTTTTGTCAAAATTAAATTGTTTACATGTTTGATCACAAAATGTGCATAGTGCCCGAGGGGTGTAAATACTTTTTTTACATACTGTATATATATAAAGAACTATAAAGAAGATTAACTTTCTTCAAAATGCAATGTGAAAATGAGACACTCTTGCGGCATTCTTCCCATCACCATCCTCAATCGCCTGCGAATGAAAAGCCACAATCTGGAAAAAATCTATATTTATCTCTTCTCTTCTCTCTCTTTTCTCCCCACTTTCATCACACCAGGGAAAACGATGAAAAGCCAGCAACAGTTGCAGCACCAACAACAACAACAACAACATCGCTAGAAGCATCGCGTAGCAACGCTGCTCGCAGTATCACCAGTAACGGCATTCGAGGGGACAAACCCAAAGCCAACTACGACGAGCCAGACGGCAACGAGCAAAGCAAAACGGTGCCCGCCGTCGGCAGCGAACACGTGGCCAAGGGAGGAGAGACGAAGAAGCCAGAGGACAACAACAACAACAACAACAGCAACTTCCGCCTGCATCCGACGAATCTGGAGCAACTGCATCAGTCCAGTGAGGTGTGTCGGATCAACAGTATGTTTGGCGGCGGTGGCGGCGGCTTGAAAAAACTGTCCGCGGCCAAACGGTTCCGGAATGCGGCCCTCGGGTTGACCAACGGCGTCAACGATGGGTTCAACCTGGCCGCAAGCACCGGCGATTTGCGGCCAATCAACGGCGCGGCCATTGGGCCAGATGGTGGCGGTGGTGCGGTGGCCGGCAACAATAATCGCGGAATCACCGTCGGCAGTGGCAGTGTAACAGATCTGCGAAAATTGAGCGCCAAAACGAAGCCGGCGAAGGCGATGATGACGACGCTGGAGCCGAAACCGCTTACCGATATCAATCACAACAATCTGGCCAAGTGGAGCGCGGAAAGGTGAGTTGCGTGTGTGTGTGTTGTGGGGCAATGTGAGGTGGACTTGTGTGTGATGAACTGGAAATGTGTGGTTTAAGGTGCGATTTAATCGAGCGGGAAATCAATTTTCGGTGTAATGAAGGGCAGTGAGTAGAGAAGATCATTGGAATGAGAGATGAAATGAAATTATGACACATGTGTGTCAAAAATAGTGAGAACTGGACCTGAAAGTTGACGAATTACATATTTTCTTTTTCTATTATTTTAGTGTAAATATTTTTCTACTTGCCTATATATTGTAAATAATTTTAAAATGTCATAATGCTGGTACAAATTTTATTTAAAGTTTTTGCCCCAACCCCCCCCCCCCCCCTTTAAAGTTGGCCCGAAAAATCAGGGGGCAAAAAAAATAAAATTTTTCAAAAAACTTCCAAATTTCAATGCAAATTTAAAGAAAATCAGCTGAAATCAAATTAACATGCATTTCCCTGCGTTTAGAATCATTTTAACCCACCGGAGGTCGCGTACGTGTACTTTGTACACAGTTTATAAGGGCACTTGTAAGAAAGGCGAAAACACGCGACTTCCCGAAGGTTGAGCATTAGAGTGTAACAAAAATGACTTTTTGGCGGGCATTCAGGGGTTTGTTCAGGTGGGCATACTGAGCCTAAATCCCAAATATGAGCTTGATTGGACGTAACAGGAGCTGGCGCTCCGCCCTTCAATTTTAAATGGGATTTAAACCGTAAAAAAAGATTTTTTCAAACATGTCACTTTTTGAGGCATTTTGGCCACCAATGCGTTTACCAAAAACATCACTGGCGTGTAGGCCAGATCCTTGCGCATCTTTTGGTATATATAACATTGAAGTTTGGAGCATCCTAGAGCTCGGTACAGACCTTCAAAGTTTGGCATTTTTTCGAAAAATCGGCCCCGGCAAAACAGATATGCGTCGCACCTCGCGACGCCCGAAACGCCATTTGATTTTGCTGGGACCGATTTTTCGAAAAAATGCCAAACTTTGAAGGTCTGTACCGAGCTCTAGGATGCTCCAAACTTCATTGTTATATGTACCAAAAGATGCGCAAGGATCTGGCCTACACGCCAGCGATGTTTTTGGTAAACGCATTGGTGGCCAAAATGCCTCAAAAAGTGACACGTTTGAAAAAAAAAGTGAATTAAAAATTACCAAAAATTTTTTAACGTGAATAATTTATTCTGAGTGTAGTCCTTAGGGACCATCCATAAACTCGGTCGCAGATTTTTGCATTTCTGAAAAGTTGGCATTTGATGTCCCCTCAAACATATCAAAAAATGAAAAAATAATAAAAATAGTGTTTTTTGCAAATCAAGTATTAGTGACAAAAAGTGAAATAAAAATCACCAAAAATTTTTTAACGTGAATCATTTATTCTGAGTGTAGTCCTTAGGGACCATCCATAAACCACGTGGACACTTTAGAGGGGGGGGGGGGTATGGCGATTGTCCACGCTCCAAACATTTTTTTTTGTATGGACAATTGTCCACGAGGGGGGGGGGATGGGATTTCAAAAAAAAAGTGTCCACGTGGTTTGTGGATGGTCCCTTATCCATACCTACAACTTTGCCGAAGACACCAAATCGATCAAAAAATGCCTTCAAAAGGTACAGATTTTTTTCATACATCATTTTTGTATGGAAATTTATATGGAAAAGCTAATGATGCAAAACGGCGGATTAAAAATACAAAAAAAAAAACGAAAGACCGAAATCTGAGAAAATTGCTCGAATTCAAAAATTTAAAAATTCACAAATTCAAAAATCAAAAATCAAAGAATTTCAAAATTTTATAACATACAATTAAAAAATTAAAAGTAAGTTTTGTTCAAATTGAGATTTTTCAATTGTTTTAAATTGTTGAAGATTTATTTTTAATGCTGACTCCTTTTAAATTAGTTTTTTTCGTTTCTTTTTATAAAAATTTTCTTGTTTTTGTCTTTCTTACTAAAGAAAGGTATAGGATTTGCTTTTGGCTCCGACGCCAAATCAAGCTTCGTTCCCAAATCATTTCTCGAGCAATATTCATTTGAAAAGTCTGCAAAAAATCATGGACGATCGATTTTCGACGCCCGATCGATTGACAATGACAGAATTGGTCTACCTCCAATATCCGAATTTTGGCGCTTAATTTACTGTAAAGCACGCGTGACGTCCGTGTGTGGTAAAAAAGTGCTCAATTTTGTGGTAGGGGGTTTCTCAGAGCCCACATTATGGATTTAAGCTCTCTTGGGAGCATTTGAAAGGGGATGTGCTGAACCTGAACCAGTTCCATACCAAATTTGAATTTATCCATTTTTTATGGGGACTCGGAGTGTGTTTTCACCAAATCAGGCGGTTTTCAAATGAAAATTCGGTCGAAAATTGAAGTATTGAAATCGTTTATTTATCCAAAAAATTGCATTTTTCCAGCCCTACATCCTCCAAAATTTTCATCTATGTCGGTAATGTGGTTCTTGATTTACAGCTTGTGGACCAATTCACTGTGAGGGGGAAAACCCCTAAAAAAGGTAAAAGCCAATTTTCACCAAATGCCAAAACTATTCCTTTGGCATTTTATCTAATTTTTTTTCTCCACATCATAATCTAGACCATACTCGATGTTCTGAAACAAATTTGACCTCATTCGGATTTACCGTTCAGATTTTAGAAAATTTCCATTTTTGCCTTTCTTACTAAAGAAAGGTATAGGATTTGCTTTTGGCTCCGACGCCAAATCAAGCTTCGTTCCCAAATCATTTCTCGAGCAATATTCATTCGAAAAATCTGCAAAAAATCATTGTCAAGTTGAGCTTCACATGCAGACGCGAGCAATGCTGGCGCGTGATGCTGGCGCGTATAGAGTTTTGATACTAGATTACCCCCTTTTAGTGCACGTTGCTTTATCGATTGCTCGGTCATCACACATCGCCTATCATTATTTTCTATGCTAAGCTTCAGTGAACGCAAACTAGACGCAATTAGCTATCTGTTCTGAAGCCTCATGCTCATTCTTTTGCCTTTCTTTTTTGTTTTGCTCATTCTCTGATCGATATCTGGGCGAACGAATTTCTGGGAAGCGTCCAAGCTTCCCATGTGCCAGTGACAGTGCACATCGCGGACTTGGTTTTCTAGCTTCGGTACTAGCCTTTTTGTGTATTAGTATTTTTGTTTATCGTACCAGCGCACCAAGGTGGTTTATTCGGTACGTTTGCGTTTGTCGTAGTGAAGTCCCACCGAGCGCTCAGTCGTTGTTTGCTTCCCAATCCCAAAAACGCCTAAATGCATACTCTGGCTTGCTTATTGAAAGCTCATAATTTTGCCTAACGCCTAAATGACAGTTTAGTGAATTACAGTAGGCGTTTCAAAGCTTTCAAGAACATTTATGCGGCTTTACCGTTACATCGTTGTTTACAACACGGCAAATTCTCGGGTGTTGAAACACTTTCTGCCAGTCATTTTGTTACCACTTTAACGCTCTGGAGCAAGACGGAATTATTTTGTTTTCTCGTTAATTTTTAATATTTTGAAAAGTGCAAAAAAACACTCAGAGAATACGAACAATTTAGCGATATGCAGAAAACATTATGAACATCGCAAATTGTGAGCTAAATCTCTGTCGCAAAAACAATGTGTTCTGAGTTTAAAAATCGAAAATGCTTGTGTGCGAGCACAACTTACAACCGGCCATGGCAAATAGGGCAAAAACCAGCGCTTTTCAGTTATATGAAAAATATGGTTGAGTTTCGAATTGATTAATGAATGGACCATTCTTTATTTTGCTATTTCTTTGAAAAACAAAATCAACTGCCGTTAACTTCCTTTTGTAAGAAAGGCTCTATCTCACCCCAGGTGTGATTAAATCGGGTTTTTTTATTTTTTTTTAATTTATTGATTTCTAAACTTCTTTTGATTAGGTCCTATACAGAAATGTAAACATTGAGTGTGTCCTTCTCACACCTTATGTCACTTTCTATCGGAGTAAGCATACAGTAAATGTAAAAAGTAAAATGATATAGTAAATGTTTATATTTGATCATAGGACGTAATAAAAAAGCCTAGATTTAATTTTTTTTTAATATTTTCTTCAATTTTATAAATTATTTCAAGCTCTAATTTTTTACAAGTTTTTTATTTTTAGTTTTTCTTTTTCATGTTTTTAATTGCTTTAATCATTTTTATTTTTTGTTGCATCTTCTTAATATTTTTTTCAATTTCAAATTTGATTTGCTTCGATGTTTGCCCCCAACGCTGGAGATGCATTAATATAGTTTTTTTGAAAGTTTTCTTAATTTGCAACTTGGGTATCAAATGATGTGAAATTTTGTTTGCATTTTTATTTTATAAGAGTTTTTTTTTGTGTAAAATACTTAATTATCTGTTTTTGAAAGCACTTTTTTTTCATATTGGTATCAAAATAAGTGAAATATTTGATGCACTTTTATTATCCAAGATTTTTTTTTGTAAAATAATCAAATTTTCACATATTACCGTATGTTTTTGATACCGTCATCTGGGGCAGAATATTCAAATATTTACAAAATTCCATATTTTTATAATATCGAATTTTTCATTAAAATTTCAATATTTTTGAAAAAATACAGTACTCCGTAAAAATTTTAGTATTTAACAAAAAAAACCTCTAATAAAGAATAAAATATACAAGGTTTGATTTCGTTTGATACCCATGAACCAAATTTAAAAATTTAAGCATATTCGAAAAAATAAAGTAGGGGAACAGCATCTAATTCCAGCGTGCCTCTAATGTTGCCAAATCAGCACTTTGACATTCAATTACAGCTCATTAAAAGCGTTTTCAACTGAAATCGAGTGATAAATAGCTCAATTAGAAGTTAGCAAGCAAGTGTCTATCAAAAGTTTTGCAAATCTAGTTGTTTAAATAGTGAAAATCAGCAAATTGGATGGAGTTAGGAGCGAGTGCTTAACCTGTCAAACATACGAGAATTTCCCCTATAATATGAAGTTCAATTATCTGAAGGTATGGGATTCGGATAATCAAATCACGAACAAAAAAATGTTTTCGTATTTTTTCTTTTCTTGTTTTTAACAGAAAATTTGAGTTTTTCGATCCCATTTAAGGTGAAGCCGTTGATCATTTTCGAAGAAAATTAATCATCACTATAAAATATTCTGTATTAAATTCAATTTAACGAATTTCTGCACCAAAAGGAATCAGCATGTGCCGGTTGTTGCCTTCTTGAAGCCACTGAAAAAATTTTTGATTTAAATCAAATGTGCTTCAAAATTTATATAATTTTGTGGCACAGTCATTGACGTCTTAGTTGGCAATCATTGATTAATGACGATTTCCAGAACTTTACAAGGAATGGGATAATCGTTACCAAAAGGAATCAGCATGTGTAGGGCACTATTCTAAACAACTTGTTGAAGGAATTTTGTCAAAATATTGAAAGCGACGCAAAAATTATATCTTTGAACGAAAAATCATGACAATGATGGAAGTCTTCACGTTAAGTCAAATTTGAGTTGTTGATTGCCTATAAAAAATAAAATGCATTTTTTCAATATCGCATCACCGCTATTTTGGCCGCCATCTTGGATTTATAAAATTTAAATCATTTTAGCGTAGTTTAGGGGTCATACCTAAGCACGACAATCAAAAATTAGACAATTGAAACCTCCCGCTCTCGACGGTCCCTTCAATATCGACAGAGATAGAGTCCACTGTATTTTACAAAAAAAAAGTTAAAATGCATACGCAATTTCGCTTTGTTTTATACTTTGTTTGATACAGAGTGGATTCGCTAATTCGAATGAAACTGCATTCGAATGAGCGAATCCAAATTCGCTAATTAGAACGACTGACAGCTGTCAAAGGCTTGAAACCACGTGTTCGGAAATTGTCGAACAATGGTGTTGAAAAGTCACCATCAGTTTGACAACTGGTTTTGACGCTTGAGTGCTTTTTAATTCGAATACGTTCGAATGAGCGGGCGTATTGGACCAAGTAACCCTGGTCAGTTACATGATCTCCAAGTATGGAGTTTAAGGAGTTGTTTTTTTTTGTTACATATAAGTTATTTAACGATCCTCGGTCCCAACCTGGTCACAGCACCTAAAAGGACATAATAAAAATAAGTAATGAATAAAAAAAAAAAAGAGCGGGCGTAGATCGATCGATTAGATGTCTTCGGCAAAGTTGGAGTTAGACATATGACATTGTCTACCGTTAATGGCAAAATTCTTGCCCCGTTTCAGTCGACATTTCAATTATTGGCATATGTTTTCTTTGTTCTCATCTCCCATCTCTCTCTCCCAGCATCACCATCGAGCTGACGGCAAATGGGTTCCACCTTGCTGGGGCCGGCAAACTGAGTGCCGGATCAACGGACACACTGTACAGGAAGGCCTCGTCGGCGTCCGAAAAGCCACCGAAAGGTCGCAGCCGCAGCAACAGCCACAACAATCTGTCCTCTAGTCAGCCTCAGCAACTCCACACCAGCCGGACCAACCTGAACCGGTCACCGGCGGCTGCGGCGTCGTCCACCGTTGAAGGTCGCGCCGTTCCGTCCAAGCGGAGCAACGGTGGTGGCGGAGTGTATGAGGAAATCGCCGAACCGGTGGTGGCCATTAGCGGCGAACCAATTTACGCGGTCGTCGATTTGAGTGCGAAAAAGGCACGCCGGTTGAACCAGCGCAACGGTGGCGGAGAGGACGAGCCCGACGGTCAGATGATCAAGGTGGACATGGTGCGGGACAGTGAGACGGGGCGGCTCAAGGAAAAGTCCAAGAGTGCGAATTTGGTGGTGGTGCCGATTGGGGGAAGCTATCCAGTTGGTAACAACGACTACGAAGAGTTGAACGAGCTGGCGCTGGCGGGATTCGCCAATTTTGGAGACGATCAGGAAAACTCGAACGATGGCGAGAATATTTACGAGCCGGTAAGGATTATTTTGAAGATTTGTGTGCTGATAAATCCTGTTGTTTCGATTTTTATCGATTTGGTGTCTTCAACAAAGTTTACGGAAACAGCACAGCACTGCTATAGAATTTCGGAATTTATATTGTTTATTTTTATGAAACTTTTTCCATTCATTCCCTATATCAAAAGAACAAATGATCACATGAAATTTTCTGATCGGTTTGTTGGCTTCGAAAAGGATTTCGAAAGAAGTTGCCACAACCTGGAAATCCCAAATGAAATGATTGAAATGTAATAGAATAAAATACATTTTAAGAGCTTCGTGCAATTTTTATTTGTCATGTTGGTCATGTGTAACATAACATACTCGCACGATTTCCACAAAGTTTAAACTTTAAGAGGCTTTACTTCAGCAACCAACAAAAAAATTACCAGAAGTCTAAAAAAGTAAAATTATGGGAAATTTTCTCAGATTTTTGATTAAAAATGCATGGACAAAGTTTCATACAAATAAAAAGAAAGCAAAGAAACGTTTGTTGCGGGCTTGTCATACAAAATTAGCTTGGGAATATACTAAAAATATGTTTCTCTAGATTCAATTTTCTGATCGATTTGGTGTCCTAAAGAGGAATTAGACTATGCAGGCTGAGGTTTCTGCAAACAAACAAAGTAGGCCAAGTGTAAAAAAGTGCGAGTTTTTTGTTTGTTTGTTTATTATTAAGAAATTACGAGTGGTGTATCGTTTTTTGATCCAAAGTCACCCCCACTGACGGTACAGTAGTTGTTCGGTAACTGGGCGTTGTTCAACTGGGCTGTTAAAAAGAAGGCAAACGTCACAAAAAGCAAAACAAACTGAAATGACCGAGGGGTTAATGGATGCAAAAATCATGTTAAATAAATTAATAAACTTTTTTCAAACTTTTATTTGATTTCCAGTCACAATTGAAGAAATATAAAAAAGCAAGCATTGTAAATAAATTTGATTAACTTTTATTTTTTTATTTCATCAAGAAAATATTATGCAACGGTGGTCCCCTCGTTATTTTTCGTTCAGCCCAGTTAGCGAGCAGCATTCGGTGACTGGGCTACGTTCTCGGCCCAGTTACCGAACAAGTACTGTACTTCTATTTTCAAAATTTCTAATATTGGTATCAATCGAAGCGAGTTTGTTTATGCTTTTTCCAGTTTATTTAAGTTTTGTTTTCACAAAATACCGTATTTTTCGAAAATACTAAACATTTTTAAATTTGCAATAGGGTATTAAACGAAGCAAAATTTGTGAAATTTTCATATTGCAAATTTTGAAAATTGGAGTATTTTCGAAGAAATACGTTATTTTGCAAAAAAAATAGTATTTTCAAAAAAAAACATCAATGAGGTGAAAAGGCAAACAAAATTTTGCTTCGATTGAATCCCAAATTGAAAATTTAGAAAATTTGAGTAGTTGAAAGTTTCAGTATTTTCCAAACAACTCTAATAAAGTAAAAAACCGATTTAATCCCACCAGGGGTGAGATAGAGCCTTTCTTACTAAAGAATACAACTTCTCTCAATTCACAACATCGACTTGATACAAAATATCTTATGATGAAAGCAAGGTATTATTAATGATGTGTTTTCTAAAAGAAATTGAAAATGCAATTTTCACCTATCGAATATTTTTAATCGTACAAATTCTTAGCTTCCAATGCGCAAGTGACGACACACACCGCGGTTTTGGTTTTCTAGTTTTGGTACGAGCCCAAAAACCGAACAAAGCAGGCGCAAAGCAAAACCGAGTTAACCGCACAGTGGGAAGCTTGCCATTCAGCGTCTACGAAAGTGAGAGAGTCAGAGATAGATATTTTTACAACCGCACCACTACACACTCAATCGCAATACCTTAGGTAGATAGCCATTGGCGTCGCGAGCATTGAAAACTTTGAAAACGATATAAAGCTTAGAAGCTTCGAAAGCTCCTATTGGAATCCAATGAACTCTGTTAAATAAAACGACACAACAAATGAAGCCTACTTAAAGGCGATTTTAGGAGCACACGGGAAACAAATTGATTGTAGCCGGATGAATGTCCTATGTCAAAAAAGTTTTTGCATAAACATTGGACAGTTATGCAAAAACGGACAGAGCAAAAGAAACCGAAAAGCTACGATATCTTACATGTTGAAGGAAACATCGGTAGACAAGCTACTACGAACAGGTATAAGTCGAGCCGAAACATATGCGCCAGCATTCTCGCGCCAGTATTCGAAGCTCAACTTGACAACTTGTCGACTTGGCGACGAAGCGTCGAAAATCGACGCAGTGTGGTTTTTTAGCGATTTTTCGGTTTAAAATTCATGCTGAATCGACATATTTACGAAGCTGGAAATGACGTCCTGGCTTAAAGTAAAACCTATACCTTTCTTTAGTAAGAAAGGCAAAAACATACAAAATGTCGCTCGTTAGATACCCATATCGCAAATTTAAAAAATTTGACTATTTTCGAAAAATTACGACACTTTTTGATTTTGTTTAGTATTTTATGGCCCGACGATAATATTATCGACGATAATCTACATACATGTAGAAAATCACAAAATTTCATATTACAGAAAATTTATTGAATCCACTAAAATGATGATTTTCAATCACTCCTGAAACTTTCATGAAGATATTACATGATTAAACTGAGTTAGAGACGATTTTCAGCTCAACATTTTGCCGTGCGCAAAGCGGACTGTCAAATTTTCTGAGCGTTTTTCTCGAAACACCGAGTTGATTTACGGGTGCCACGATATCTCGAGATGGGATGGACCAAATTGGCTGAAAATCGGGGTGAAGACTCTCAAGAACTATTCCGTGTGCATGACGAAGCCCGATTTTGAAATTTTGCTTTAAAAAAAAATACAAAAATCAAAAACTGACGATTTTTTATATGAAAAACACAAAAATATTTTTATCTTTTTTTTAAATAAGTTTTTTGAAAATCGGCCTTCGTCATGCACACAAGACCGGTTTAAAGAGTCTTCACCAAAAGCCGATTTGGTCAATTTGGTCAAGGCAGGGTTGAGATATCGTGGCACCCGTTTTTTGAAACTGCTAACTTCAAATAGCTACATCTTGGCAATGATACAACCAAATGTCTTCAAAATTGTTTTGATAATAGATGAAAATGTATATTTTAATTCCCTGAAAACAGATTTTAAATAAAATTTAGGTTGTGCTCACACCAGCCTCTGACTTTTCTGTCGATTTACATGTATGTAACCCCTTAACAACCTTGAACGAGTGATAATTTTACCTATACCATTTCTATGCTACTGTGCATCAAAATAAACTGTTAAAAAGTCGTATCAACTAATTTTTGTTCAACTTACGTAAATTACAATTACTATTACAAATGGCCCTCGAAACTTTAAATAATGCTACCAACTGTACGGGTTTTTTCCTTACCATACGGATTTTCGACCCTCTTCGCGGAATCTTAACAGGCCGGATTTTTGTAGAGAATTTTTCGCATAATACGGATTTGTACGGAATTTTAACAACTTTTGAAACATAGAATTGCTTTTTTTTATTTGGTCAAAGCTTTTGTAATAAGACATTTTTATTTAACTGTGAATTTGATTTAAAAATGGAGAGTTTTCCGAGTTTTCCTCAATTCTAACTTGATTATCAATAATTCTAGCGTTTTTTTTTTTTAAAAAAAAGGTCCTATAAACTATTGTCTTTCATATCTGGAGTTTTTTTTAAAGGTCCAATAAACCAAATTTTCAGTTTTTGCTTTTTGGGAATCGGTTGGTAGTTTTTTTTTTATATTTAACAACAATGTAGAGCGTCCAATTTCCCGTGGTTACAAAATTCTCGGGAAACGGGAAATTTTCAACAAATTTCCCGGGAATTTCCGGGAAATTCTAAATTAATCGAAAATTGTTCTGATCCTGGTCAATATTTTGCAACAAAATAGTATTAAATAGCAATTCTAATGGTCAGAGTAAGTGTAAGGTTCACTTAATGCCTTGGCTGCTTGTAAAAAAAACATACAACTTCAGGAAAATATATAAATTTTCTAAATTCGTTCGCTCAAAATATAATGATTAGTATTTTGTATTGATAAGAAATAGCCAGGTATATGTTTTTCATGGCAAATATTTTATTCAGAACAAATCTTACTGGATTAATCTCATGAATAAATATATAAGCATTGAATTTACCTTAAAAATCTGCTATTCGAGTAAATACCATTTTTATGTAATTACAACTTCCAGTTTTCAAATGTTTGGAGCGAGTATTTGAAATATGTTTACATTTTTTGAAGTAGTTAATGATATTTTTATTGATTCGGCCTAATAAAAGACTTCGGTAAAAAGAATTTTCATAGAAAAAAATAGTTGTTTAGTAGTTTCAGATTTAAACTTCACGCCCTTGGTACGCTAAAAAAATGAGTTCGCGTAAACGTGAACAGAGCTCATGCCAACGGGAACCAGGAAGAAAACTATTCAACTTTTATAGTGCATTGCACCATGAAAGTGAACAGTTTTCTTCCTGGTTCCCGTTGGCATGAGCTCTGTTCACGTTTACGCGAACTAATTTTTTTGAGTGTAGCTCAAGTGCTCTATAAATTTTTAACTTTTGACTGTAATTTCTCGAATACTTTTGAACAAATTAACCTAATAATTTGGTAATGGGAAACAAAACAAAAAAAAAACAATTTTGATCTTGGCGGGAAGAGTTACCTTATTTTCAAATGATATAACAAGAATTTTTGCTTAAAAAGCTTACCAAAATTTTAATAGTTTATTTTTAATATTGTAAATTTATTCATAATATCGTACAAGATCTATACCTAGTTGTGAATGCTTCAGAAATTATTATCATCTGAAATAAATCTTGACATAAAATTTTTAGACGAACTGATAAGTTCAATAAGAACAGTAAATTGAATTTATTAAAATAAGTTTTTTTATTTAGATTTTTTTTTTGAAAGTTTAAAAAATGTACCAGAAAGTTGAGAAAATTAATACTTCCGCTTGAACTTCGGGAATTCCCGGGAAATTTGTAACGGGAAATATTTTTTTTCGGGAAATCCCGGGAATTCCCGGGAATTTTTTTACCGGGACGGGAAATTGGACGCTCTACAACAATGTTAAATTTCAAGTGTTTTGCCTTTCTTACAAAAGAAAGGTTTAAGGTTTGCTTTTGGAAAAACGCTTTTTTCAGAAATCTAAAAAAAATCGTGCACGGCGAGGATTCGTCCAAGGAAAAAATCCTATTACTAAATTGAAGGTTTAGATGCGCTCTTTCGATTGAATTTTCGCCCGAAACCCGGAACTCAAAGTCTGATTTTTGAGAGCTCTTTTTCTGAAATACATGGCCGATGTCTGTATCCGCTCTTAAAAAATTGTGTCTTCCATCACTGGAAAACCGCTCGTAAAACCCACAATTTTTAAAAGCCAGGTCTGTAGCCGTGGGGTCGGAGACGAACATTTTATTTTTCGATTCACAATTTTCGACCAGTAAATGTGGTCAAAGCCATTTTTAGAGGTATTTTTTGGACTATTTTACAGATAACACTATCAAATTTAAAGCATTCAGTTTCAAACAAAAACCCATTCGAAAACATGCGCCATAAACTGTTTGGGCCCAAAATTTGAAGCTTTTCCAAAATGTATTTCCAGAGATATAGCGATTTTAGTGTTTTTCGTCTTATTTTTACCCTATTTTTTCCTATAAAATTTTTGGATTTATACAAAATCATATACTGAACATCAAATTCAAAGTCCCAGCCCATTCTCGATCGAAAGCTCGACAAGTCGTCAAGTCGAAGCTTCAACGCCAGCGCTTTTACGCTTGCGCGTTTTACGCTGCGCGTGAAAGTGTTCTTTCTGGCTTCTCATAATTGATCGACAAAGTGCAATAGCGATACATATTTTTTTAATCATAGACTAACATTATAGACTGAGTACCCTTTATTTTTTTCTAATAATGTCAATCCAATATGTTTTTCTTAATTAAATTTAAATGTCTTGCGACAAATAATGTACCTGTGAAATAAAAAAAAATGGCATTTGAGGTTTAGCCTTAAAAGATTCGAAGCTTTAGGTAAAATTCTCACTGGATGGTATCATTATGTTTTTGAAAAAATAATTGCACCAATATATTTCTCGGAGTTTCATCATTTTGTAAGAAAGGCTCTATTTCACCTCTGGTGATATTAAATCGGGTTTTCTAACCTAACCTTAATACCCCTGACTCAAGGCGGTTTCAAAAACACCCAAAAAGCATTAACTGGAAATTTGGTTTATTGGACCTTTAAAAAAAACTCCAGATTTGTTGATAGGACCTTTAAAAAAAAAATCTCGAATTGTTCTTTTACAAATTCCATACTAAACATATTTATCCATTAAAAGATTCAAAGATTTTCTAAAACTTGTGAAAACCTTTGAACATTTGAATTAACAAATCTAGAGTTTTTTTTTAACGTGAAGACTTCCAGCATTGCCATGATTTTTCGTTCAAAGATATCAATTTTGCGTAGCTTTCAATATTTTGGCAAAATTCCTTCTACAAGTTGTTTAGAATAGTGCCCTACACATGCTGATTCCTTTTGGTAACGATTATCCAATTCCTTGCAAAGTTATGGAAATCGTCATTAATCAATGATTGCCAACTAGGACGTCAATGATTGTACCACAAAATTATTTAAATTTTCAAACGCATTTTATTTAGACCAAAAATTCTTTCAGTGGCTTCAAGAAGGCAACAACCGGCACATGCTGATTCCTTTTGGTGAAGAAATTCGTTAAATTGAATTTAATACAGAATATTTTATAGTGATGATCAATTTTCTTCGAAAATGATCAACGGCTTCACCTTAAAGGTCCTATAAAATGTTGTGTTTCACATGTTATAGGACCTTTTCAATGATTTTTTTTTGGAAATGTGTTCGTGAAAACACTGAGAACGATATTATTCATAAAACCAAACTTGACATTTCGTAAACCTTTAAACGTTTAACAAAAAAACATAATGTTTTGATTCAAATCACGGTTTATTTTATGAATACTTTTAAACGTGCAAGTCATAAGCACTCTGGTAGCGTTTTGTTAAATTTGTTAGCTGTAAAAACAACACAGTTTTAAATTTTTAATCCCAAAATTTATTTAATTTAATTTATATAAATAATTCCTTGACAGTTTTTGTTATACCATGCTGTCATATCGGCAAAGTGTACGAATTTTTGCTCAGCAAGAGTTAGAAGCCTTAACTTTAAAGCTGTCTGCCACTATCGTTAGTACTAGAGGTGGGCAAAAAAAGAGCGAGCCACTCAAAGGTACGGTTCACTAAAAAGAGCGAACGAACCTGGGCTCCTACGTGTACGAGAGTATGACAACGGCGCCAAATACCTGTATTTACAATTAGATTTTTGTTTTGCGTCCGCCACTGGATTCGATCCGGCGAACTCTGGATTGTGTGTCCAGTGCACGGATTGATCCACACGGGTGGGCCCTCATTATTTCGTATTCTAATCAATATAATTTCAAATCGAACTCTGCACATATCTAACATGTCCCTTTCTCTTCCCTCCAGATCAACATCCCGGAAACCCCGCTAACATCATCCGCCTCACCCCTGCCTCAACCCGCCGCCGCCGCCACCTCAGGCGGCTCTTCCCAGATGAACAACCTGTGGCGCAACCTCAAAAAGATGAACATTAACCAGCTGATCAAGCGAAACTCCCCGTCCAAAGAAGACCCGCGACCTTCTCCCGTTCTCCCAAACAGCAGCCAACAGAACCAAAGATACACCACCCAAGAGGACGAAGAAGAAGAGCCCGACGAGACGGAGCCGGAGGAAGAGGCCGCAAAAACGACGACGTTCAGCGAGCTGAGCAAAAAGTTTGGCCACCACCGGCGCTCGATCAAGAACAAGATGCGCGTGCTGGTGGACCGCGGAGGCCAACAACCGTCGCCGACCTGCTCGGACGCCACCACCGCCAGCAAGATGAGCGCGTCGGACGAAAGGCTGCGCAAGGCGTCGGACAGCCGCGCCCTGTTTGCCACCTTTGGGCGGAACAAAAAGTCCCGCAAGTCGCTGTCGTTTGACGATTTCATCCCGCGGAAGAAGCACCATCATCATTACGGTGGTGGCGTCGGAGTGCTGTGCAAAAGTGACAAAGTCAACAACGACAAGCTGCACAAGGAGCTGAAGCGGCAACTTTCGAAGCGGTCCGACAGCAGCAGTGGCGGTGGGAGCAGCATCAATGAGAACAAGAATAGTATAGAGTTGTAGTTGTAGTAGGCGTGTGTGTCTATAACGTACTTTTGTTTTAGATTTAGTTTTTAATTCGCGCGTCCCTACTCTGGTAGCCAAGTGAATAAAGTGGTTTTTTAAGATAAAATCGGGGAGTTTTAATTGTCTCACCTGGTTTGAAGTTGGGGGTTCCTAATCAATCTCGATGATGGTGGTTTGGCCTGGGGCGATGTGTTGGATGGAGACACTTTCCTGAAGGTGAAGGAGTCCGTTGCGATGGGCAGTCGCTGGCGGTGGTGAGTCGAGGAATTGGTCAATGCTGGAAAGAAAATTGTTTTGATTTAGGTAAGATAGCAGCTAAAAGACCATGTGCCTCCATCAAAACCGTCGAATTCGATGCAAATGCAGGCTAGGCCAATATCGGAATGAATTCAAATTTATTCGATGCAACTATTTTTCAAAGTTTTTGTCCCTCCGTTCTGAACGGCCTCAAGGAAGGGGGAAAAATGAAATAACAAGTCAACATTCTCAACATTTGAATTCAAAAAGTGTTTTAAATTGCATTTTACACTTGTTCAGTTGTTTTGCAATCATTAGTTTTCAAAAAAGAGTAAGATTTGAAGAAAACCAAAAAAAAATTGCGAAAAAAAAACATTTTAAAATAATTTCAGCTGACAAACCTTCAAAATACATTTGAGCAATTCTCTACAAAATAGTTTTATTTTTTTAATTTTATTTTTTGTTTTTTTTTTTCAATCCGGCTGAAACTTTTTTGGTGCTTTTGGTATGCCCAAAGAAGCCATTTTGCATCATTAGTTCGTTCCAGCGATGGAATAATCATCATCAAAAGAAAATCTTTGGATGTTCATCAAGAGAATAAATCCGAAGGAAGCATGGCTCTCCTCTATCGCGCACGAAAGATCGGTAAAAAGAATCTAAAAAAATCATCATCTTGATTATTCGGCGGAACATCTTTTTCACTACTACACTCGCAAGTGTAACGTCACACGTCGGAAAATGACCTGGCACATTTTGTAGATGAGCAATGTGTGTAAACAAAGTGAAATAAATATTTTTGAGTGGTGCTGATAAGGAAATTCACAAAAAATCATCAGCAGATTGATTTTCTTGCAGAATTTCGGGAGCGATTTTCTTTTGCGTGATTTGCCTCCTCTCTCTTTCGCGGGTGAAGAAAGTTCACAAGCGAAATTGATTTTTTCGCGATTATTCCATCCCTGATTCGTTCATATAATTTTCCATACAAATTTGGCAGCTATCCATACAAAAATGATGATAGAAAAATTCAAAAATCTTTATCTTTTGAAGGAATTTTTCGACCGGTTTGGTGTCTTCGGCAAAGTTTTGGGTATGGATTAGGACTACACTGAAAAAATGATACACGGTAAAAGAATGGTGATTTTTAACTTTTTGTCATTAAAACTTGATTTAAAAAAAAAAGTGAGTGGTGCTGATAAGGAAATTCACAAAAAATCATCAGCAGCTTGATTTTCTTGCAGAATTTTGGGAGCGATTTTCTTTTGCGTAATTTGCCTCCTCTCTCTTTCGCGGGTGAAGAAAGTTCACAAGCGAAATTGATTTTTTCACGATTATTCCATCCCTGATTCGTTCATATAATTTTCCATACAAATTTGGCAGCTATGCAGCTATCCATACAAAAATGATGATAGAAAAATTCAAAAATCTTTATCTTTTGAAGGAATTTTTCAACCGATTTGGTGTCTTCGGCAAAGTTTTAGGTATGGATAAGGACTGCACTGAAAAAGGATACACGGTAAAAGAATGGTGATTTGATTTGACTTGATTTTTCAAAAAAACAACACTTTTTTGATATGTTTAAGGGGACATAAAATGTCAACTTTTCAGAAATTTCCAGGTTGTGCAAAAAAATCTTTGACCGAGTTATGAATTTTTGAATCAATACTGATCAATAATACTACAAAAAATCGAAATATTGGTCGCAAAAATTTTTCAACTTCATTTTTCGGTGCAAATCAAATTTGCAATCAAAAAGTGCTTTAGTGAAATTTTCATAAAGTGCACAATATTTTAAGTTGTGTTTTTTAAATATGTGCTCATGTTTGCCACTTTAAAAAAATATATATTTTTGAAAAGCTGAGAAAATTCTCTTTATTTTGCTTTTTTGAACTTGGTTGATACGATCCTAGAAAATGTATGTTTTCCTAGTCTCACCAAAACATCCCACCATTTTCTAACGTCGATATGTCAGCAGCTAATGATCCGATTCTCAATGTTATAAAATGAAACATTCGTGAAATTTTCCGATCATTCCGAAAACAATATTTTTTTTATTTTTTTTATAATTAAGACTAACATTTCAAAAGGACGTAATATTGAATGTTTGGCTCTTTTTGAAAATATCAGTATTGATTGAAAATATATAACTTAGTGTCCCCCATCTGACAGTTAAAAATATTGACAAATCTGGATCTTTTGCAACTGGAAGCATCCAAATTGGTAAATTCTACCAAAAGTTATGAGATTTTTAAGAAAAAAATAGGGGTCAAATTACTGCCCGAGCATTTGAGTGTTAATAAAAAAGTAATTTAGCAAAAAAAAAAACTCTCCATGCACTTTTGGAATACAAAAGTAACAAGAAATAATAAAATCTTGAGTTTTTTCTAAAGGTCCCAGGGGAAATATACTCATTTTAAGCCTAATAAGCGGCTGGATAATCTGGAGTGTTCCTTGAAATTTACTAAAACCAAGTACACCAACGAGTAGAGCAACTTTCCCTTTACAAGAATTATCTGACGAGATTGCATTGGGCCACATCCATTTTTCTATTGTCAGCTCAGTTCTTTTTTTCTTCCAGCGCTCTTTTGTGTCTATTTAGTGCTGCCATTTGAGACGAAATTATAAGCGAACACTCGTGAAAAGTAGCATTTATAGAGAAAGTTTCCTGGCATCACTGGCTCACTCCAACAGGCGCTGCTGGTGGTGTTGGTGGCCACCCTTTGTTCTTTATAGACAAATCCAGCGAAAGCTCAACGCTGCTTTTTGATGGTGAGAGATTTGACAGCTCCCATACTAAATGTCTCGATTTTCATACTTTTTGTTAATTTTCTTTTAAAATAAAATACTTAACATATGAAAACTATATATTTGTAATGCCCAAAATTCCTGCTGAATCGAATGGTGTACTTATCTCGATAGAAAATTTTTCGAACAGTTTTTATTTTAATAATATTCTAGACACATTTTGTGCACCTAATCAATCAATACTTTTATCATAAATAATCATTTCATTGCTTAAAAATTGAGTTTTCCTGAGCTCCCATATTCAAATACATGGAAGCTGTCATTTCTAACACCATTGGTCACCTAGCGGCTATTTCAAACTGGATTTGTCTATTTGCCTTCGCTTCTCACTCGGTTTTCTTCAGCCTTCGACTGGAATAGAGTTATCTAAGCTCGATCTCACGCACACTAACACGCCATTTGATTTGCTGGAGGGTACAAAATTTAACCTCAATCTTTTTCGTGTACGCACACGCAATACATGCGCACGTAGATAACTCTATGGGTCGTCAAAAGTCAAACGTCAAAAGATTTGGCGCGTTTGTTTTTTAGATGGCGCTTGCTAATTATTTACACGTTTCGGGATTATTTTTCAAGTGAGTGACTAACTAATGTGCAAAAGAACATATTGCCGGTACTTGGAAGCAAATTTATATCTTAAGCGCTTTGAAATTGTTAGCGCAAGTGGAAAGATATTTGCGACTTTTGTTAAGCAGTTAAGCTCTCATCTTGCGTGTGGATGTGTGTGCCACCAAAATGATGCGAAATGGTCTCGCAAAATAGAAATTATGATCAAACGTGCATTAAATTTGGTCTTTTTGGCCAGTAAGTGGCACACATTTGCGTGCTTACTCGAGGCGGTGCTGTTGCTGGTAAGTTTATGGCCTAAATAGTGTTTTTGGAGCTTTAATCGAGCATCAAACTCTCCATATGACGAAAATAGGTGTTTGATTCGAAAGGGTATATTTCCCCTACTTACCCAAGATCCAACTCCTTCCTCGTTTGTCCACCATCCCAACCAGTTTGCGGACAAACTCGATCGTTCTTCTTTTGAGCACCTCCGTTGATCACGCCGGCGCTTTTCGCCGGTGCCGCACCACTCCGGCGAACCTCTCGGGTCACCTCACTAAACACTCCAAAAAGACAAACGCGTCGCTTGGGGCCGTCCTTGTGCCGCTGTGCTCCAAAATCTTCCGCCCGGCCAAACAGCAGCAGCGGTTCTTTG
Organism: Culex pipiens pallens; assembly: GCF_016801865.2. Taxonomy (NCBI): domain Eukaryota; kingdom Metazoa; phylum Arthropoda; class Insecta; order Diptera; family Culicidae; genus Culex; species Culex pipiens. The sequence continues at coordinate 26,187,741 of NC_068937.1, forward strand.
CGCAACATTTCGATGATGTTCCCGCCGGTTGAAACTGATTTGACTGGTCTAGCAGCTTGTAGAGTGGGAGCTTTGTAGAAGTAGTTGATGCGTTGCTCTTGAACGGGGGACTTTTCCTTGGGCAGAATTTCAACCACGTCCCAAATGCCGGAATCGTTGTCGGTGAGGTTCTCCTTGCTGGGCATCGTTTGCTCAGCGCAAGTCCTCGGAACCTCTCGCTGGGGTTCGTTCCGGTTGAGCTTGTTGGATATTTCCAGTAGCGTAGTGTCATTGCTTGCAGTTGAGTTGAAGCTGCTGCTTCGGCCCAGCTTGGATTTTTGGCTGAATTGGAACAGATCCAAGGAACGCTTCTTCGGAGCAGCATCAATCTGGCAAGTCGCATTTTCAGTCGGTTCCTGCAAGGTTTCTACAACCTTTGAACTCTCAATGACCTTCTCAGTCTCCTTCGGAACCTGCTTCCGATAATACTCCGTAATCTTCTTGTTCTCTCCTTTGCCGTTGTTGGTCGTCGCGCTTTTTCGGGTTCGTGGCTTCTCCGTCGTTGAAGTCTTTGCCGTTGCTGCTGCTGCGGCGTCTTCGTTGATGACGAGCACTTTCGAGCAGTCAAGGCCTACCCAGTTGAGGCAAACCACGTGGCCGGTGGCGGTGGCGACGGTCGCGTCCTGCAGTTTGAACGAGTCCTGCAGGATGTACTGGGTGCCGGCGGGGATTTCGCTGGAAGTAGATATTTTGTTTGTAGAAATATACGAAATCTTTTTTCATAGGTTATTAGTTATTGAAGAAAATAGATGATTTTCCGATTTGAAAATCTAAAATTCATAAATTTAATATTTATGATTTTTGAATAAGACCAGGCAAGTTTTATTTCATGTTTTGATGTCCAAATTTTCAAACAAAAATCCAGTGGTGAAAACACATATTTACAAAATGTAAAATTTCATTGAAAACACGTGTGAAAACGTTTAAAAACTGCACAATCTATAGAAAAAAGACGTGTAATTTATGGAAAATAAATATTACAATGAATTCATTGATATTTTTGAAGTTTTTAACAGTTTATAAATCTTTTAAAGTTTTTTTAATCGCGATTTTACGAAAAAAAAAGTTTTGAAAAAGGTTCTTTCTTCGTTTTTTTTTTTGTTTCGTCGTTCGTGTCTTTTGCGGGTGACCTTGAACGGCTATGATCAACGACGACCAACTCCTTCAAAACTTTTTTTTCGCAAGCAAACCCCTTATGTTTATAAATATCATTTTTTTTTTATTGTCTGCTCTACAATTTTGTAGAATATTGTTACACTCTAAAAAAATACCCTGCTAAGTTAGAAAAAACAGAAAATTTTGAAATGAAATTTTTTGTCATAAATGAAAAAAGGTTCTTAAAAATTTGTGGTTGCATAACGAAAAATGGCACAATTTTTTAAACATTTTTTGATTTGATTTCAATGAAGAATATTTTTTTCGGAATTCTGAGTACGCCATCAAATTGGGCGTCCAATTTTACACAAAAGTCCCTCTGACACCAAATTCCCAAACCTCCACAATTTTTCAAATTATTGAAAAACACGCCTTTATTCAAATGTTCAAAAATGGATGGCCCTCCGTCATGAGTAGGACTAGTGATTTTTCGCGATTTCGCGGAAGCCGCGTAATCCGTGAAATTTGCTCCTGGCCGTGAAATTTGGAAGCACCGTGAAATGCCGCGAAATTTTAAATATTGCATCTTCTCAGTTCATTTAAGCATTATTTATTTTATTTCAAACACTTTACAAGAATTTAAACGATCATTTCGGATGTAGTTTCCAAAATAATCAAATATTGCTTGTCAGATTTAGAACTATTTTTCAAAGATATTGTTCATTGAAATATTGTATGAAACGCACAAATTGATTCTACATTTCAGCAAAATTTATTTATTCCTCAAAATTCCAAAAAGATTATAAAAGAACATTATTAAACACTACAATGACGAAAACGCAAAAAAAAGTTATTTGTTGAACATTTGCAATGTATTATTATTTTTCTGCAATTATCAACTGCTTTTTTGAGTTTTGCCTAAAATTTATTAAAATACTGAAATTTCTCTGTTGTTGAACTTAGGAAAACAAATACAGACATGCCTCTGTTAAGCACCGCATATGGGGGATGCAAAACCGAGGCGTGCATAACCGAGGCACAGAGCTTATGAGATTCTGGCTATATGAGAGACATTGGCTATAATCGTATGAAAAATCATGCAAACATCAAAAAATTATATTGTTTTGGAATCGGGATGATGTCAACTATCGATTAATATTGAAATTTCATGAAAACTTTCACAAAAATACGTATTTTTGACAAAAATAATGGATTTTTTTTCTCTAAAGAAACCAAAAATTTATTGTTATTGCTATATGGGTATCAAATGATCAGGATTTTTATTTTACATTTGGATTGTAATAACAATTTTTTTTAAATACTCAAAATTTTCACAAAACTACGTATTTTCGAAAAAAATACCCAAAATTTCCGTTTTTACAATATGGGTATTAGGCTGGTACAAATATTTTTAAAAGTTTTTGTCACCCCCCCCCCCCCTTCAAAATTGGCCCGAAAAATCAGGGGGCAAAAAAAAATATTTTTACAATAAACTTCAAAATTTCAATGAAAATTCAAGTGCAACCCGCTGAAATCAAATCAAAATACATTCTCCTGCGTTTAAAATCATTTTTAGCATGTTTGGGTTTATTAAAAAATCTGTCGAAGCCTATAATCAGTAGTGCTGAAAGGATATTACGGTTCTGTTCAGCAACGGAGGGGCAACCATGGGTGATCTCTCATGCTCATGCTCATGCTCATGCTGTTTGGGTTTATTAAAAAATCTTAAGATTTTTTGAAAATTTTCGATGCAAAATCTTTTTTTTCGATACAATTTTTGTTATTGACAGATCTTAGATTTTTTGAAAACTAATTATTGCAAAACAACTGAACTAGCGTAAAATGCATTTTAAAACACTTTTTTTCATTTAAATGTGAAGACTATGGCTTGTTATTTAATTTTTTTTATTTTTTTGCCCCCCCCCCCCCCTTGACCTTGGCCAGGGCCGAGGGACAAAAACTTTTTTAAATATTTGCATCGGCCTTAAACGATCAGGATTTTTTCATACATTTCGAATGTAATAACATTTTTTTAAATACTCAAAATTTTCACAAAACTACGTATTTTCAAAAAAAATACTCAAAATTTCAGTTTTCTACAATATGGGTATCAAACGATCAGGATTTTTTCATACATTTCGAATGTAATAATATTTTTTTTTTGGAAATACTTATTTTTTACAAAACTACGTATTTTCGAAAAAATGCTCAACATTTTAGTTTTTACAGTGTGGGTATCAAACGATCGGGAATTTTTCATGCATTTCGAATGTAATAACAACATTTTTTGAAAATACACAAAATTTTCACAAATCTACGTATTTTTGAAAAAATACTCAGAATTTCAGTTTTAACAATATGGATATCAAACGATCGGGATTTTTTCATACATTTGTAAGTAGTTTTGTGAAAATTTTGAGTATTTAAAAAAAATGTTGTTATTACATTCGAAATGCATGAAAAATTCCCGATCGTTTGATACCCACACTGTAAAAACTAAAATGTTGAGCATTTTTTCGAAAATACGTAGTTTTGTAAAAAATAAGTATTTCAAAAAAAAAATATTATTACATTCGAAATGTATGAAAAAATCCTGATCGTTTGATACCCATATTGTAGAAAACTGAAATTTTGAGTATTTTTTTTCGAAAATACGTAGTTTTGTGAAAATTTTGAGTGTTTTCAAAATACGTTGTTATCACATTCGAAATGTTTGAAAGAATCCCGATTGTTTGATACCCATATTGTAAAAACAGAAATTTTGAGTATTTTTTCGAAAATTCGTAGTTTTGAGATTCTATCTGCTATTAACTTTTAAAACCATTTTCTGTTCATAATTATGCTAAAAGAGCTCATTTTAACATTTATTTTGAGCAGTTTTCCCGAGCAGGGGTAAATAACACGGGAATACCAAATTTTGGTATTACTTGGGCAAATAACAGCGACCAAAATGTGCCCTTGGTTGCCCAGTAATAGATGGTAAAATACCATGAAATCATACCAAAGTCTAGTATGTGGAAGGGCACAACAATACCAAACCATGTTATTACAAGGGTAAAATAATACCTCAAAATAAAACCATTTCAATACCAAGTTGAGGTCTTCTGGATTTTTGAACATTGCTTGAATACCAAAACTTGTTATTGCCATGGTTTTATTTTTAGGTATTCCCGCGCCCTTGGAAAATCATATTTTGGTATTTCTGTGGTCTTTCACATACATGATTTTGGTATGATTTCATGGTATTTTACCATCTATTACTGGGCAACCAAGAGCACATTATGGTCGCTGGTATTTGAACAAGTAATACCAAAATTTGGTATTTTCATACCATTTTTAGTGCAGCAGTTGCAGTTAGTGAAAAAACGGAAATTATTCATATGCAACAGCCAAATCTACTCACCTGATAATTCCATGTTGTTATTAGTGATATTCTTCACCACATCGAATGCATTTGTCATTGATGAACGGCCTGTGCTTGAAGTTCTTGAAGCTTCTGAAAAATAACAAGATTGAAAAATAAGTATTATTAAAATGAAACTGAATTGAAATTCACCAAAATTCATTAATCTGTCGATTGACTCGTTTTTCAAAGTATTTGGTTCCCGACTTAGAGACATTTCAACGTTTTTGAAAAAAATATTAGTGGGTATATCACACTAATTTTTAAAATCATCTTTAACATTTTTGGGTTTCAAGTCATTTTAGCGCAAAATTAATTAACTCGTAAAATTTTTTTTAACAAATTTCCCATAGTTTCAGAGAAAATTGATGAAACCTTTCAATATTCAAATAATACCAAAATGTGCCATCCTGACTTAGAAAATTTTCCACAATTTCAAGTCATTTCTGTAGGGGGTATATCAAAAATGTTTAAAATCAAGTTTGAAATTTCCGGTTTTGAATGAAAGCATTCGCTTTGAGACATGATTTTAGCGCAAAATTAATTATTTTGTCAAAATTGGTCAAAATTAACCCATAGTTGCAGAGGAATTTGATAAAATACTGTAATACCAAAATAATACCAAAATGTGGTGTTCGATCATTGACAAATTCTGCAATTTTGAAATATCAAAACAATACCTTAAATTGGTATGATACCACATTTTGCTCTTGCATAATCCTTAAGACAAATTTTAAAGGGTCCAGGAATACCAAAATTTGGTATTGATACCAGAGAAAGGTATTATTACGCATTTCCCTTGTTATTTACCCATGCTCGGGTGGTCATTATAATTAAACAATGGCATCAGTAGTGCGGTGCTTGTGGGACGCGAAGTCCTGTTTTTTCGTGTTATTTTCCGTCTCTTTTGTGTCGCTGTTCGAGTGCAGAATGCATAATTGGCAAAGGGAGCGCGTGGTCGTAAAAAATATGCGGAGTGAAAAGTGATTTCTTTTGTGATTTTCAAAGCCCTTCCTATATCATCGTTGATCGGAAGGCACGGCGTCGGGTAAATTGTGTATAGTTTTTTGAATAAGGTTTTATTTTTTATGGTGAAAAAGCCATTTCTATATAATAATCGAAAGACGCACTGACATTTTGGATTAATTAATAGTGGAGTGAAATTATTGTGTGTGAGTGACTTTGTGTGTTAACCAAAAAGACCTTCCCATAGCATCGTTGCTCGGAAGGCTCGCCGACGGGTCTGTTATGAAAGTCCTCCCCATAGCATCGTAGCTCGGGAGGCATCGAAAAGCCAATACCTTATCCTACTAACCCAAAACAATAATAATCACGTGATGCTTGAAGGAGATGCTGTGGATTCAACGGTCTCAAGCGGTATCAACAAGTATATAGCGAAAAACTGTGTGCTTGATGAGTCTGCAACTTCAACTATCGGACTAACATTCCTCCCTTTCGTTGAACTGCAGGCTTCTTGGGAGGGCGCCGGTATTGACTAATAAAGTCGGGGTCTTCAGGGGTTAAACAGTGAACGGATGGTTGGCTCCCACTGATCATTTTTGATTCATTGTTTAACTTCAGCTGATCTGTCAATAACGGAGTAGCAGCTCATTGGCAGTCAACCATGCTCATGCTCATGCTCATGCTCAGGTCCTGCTCGGATGAGCTCCTTTGGCGGTTGGACTGAAGAAAGAGCGCCTCCAAAAAGTGAAAATTTCAATACCGCTTTCGCAGCGCAAAGTTTATGTTTTTTAAAAATAGTTGAACAGGTAAAATTTCATTCAGTAGAAATTTACTTAAATATTTACTAGGAAAAAGATGGCGGATTCGTGCAACGTTCAGTTTTTTTTAAACAATTGTTTACTTACACGTTATCCTTGAAATACAGCACCTCGTTGCTCGTATCTCCGACCAGGACTGTCAGCCTAACCGAAACTTGCCTATCGTAGCCCTTGTTCTGCTGCGTGACCGTCACTTCCACGACGTAGTCCTGCTTCAAAACTAGCTCGATCTCAAAAATCGGCAACTTTCGAACCGTTTCAACCAGATTGTTACCAAACGGCGGTGCCTTCTTCAGAATCACCTCCAACTCCCGCGGGTCTGTCTCAGCCAGCTCCTGGAAGGAGATTTTCCCCCTCGCTGCCAACTGCCCGGCGTACACCACTCCGATCCCGCGCAACTGCTTCGAAAGAAACGGACTGTTCTCCCACAGTTTCGTCTCCAGACACTGCCTCAACACCAACGTACTCAAAAGCGCATTAAAAACGCCACCGTCCTCGCCGGACCTCCGTGGTCCAAGCGAAATGAACTCCACCATACACTTGACCAGTCGTCGTCCAATCGCGATCATTCGGGTGGCTTCCTGCTGGAGCGAGGGAAGCTCGATGGGCAGGTTCCCGAACACGGCCTGCATCAGGCAGGACACCATGGCGGTGGTGTTTTGGATGCGACCCCGCAGTGGGAAGCGGATCGTGGAACTTGCCGTCGTGGATCGGTTCAGCTCGTTGAGGACGCGTTTGTCGCTGTTGCGGCACTTGAAGACGGCAAACTCCTGGCAGTACGTGAGCAGCGTGAACATCTCCAGCAGCGGTTCGGTGCCCTTGATCTGGGGAGAGGGAAAAAGGGGAAATAAAGATAGTACAAAGTAAACAAAATAAACCCTCCAGACTCGATTATCCGACTTCGGATAGGATATGACCGACCAACAAAACTTCTGCGCAGGCTCAACTCGAGGGGAAGCATACAGGTCTCCAGAAACACGTGCACTTTGAATTTTTCAAAAATATTTAGACAGGGCCGAATGGTTCTTCTCCAAAGTTTGTAAATTCAAAAAAGAAGGTAAGGTCTTTTTAATCTCTGTCCATATTTTGAATTTTGAGATCACAGAACAAAACATATTTTCATAAAATCATTGAAATGTTGCGAATATGTAAGCAAATGCAAGACAAATTTTGACATATTTATCGTAACTATCTTTATTAAATTTTAAAACTACCCTTAGTTTTGCTTGTGAAAAAATGTATCCAAATGTCATTCCCAGACAATCTATATATACTTTTTCTTTTTGTGAATGACCCATTTGGTTAGACTCTATTATTTTTGTTTCCTTATAAATACCTTTGGAAAGAGTACTCAACAATTCCAGTTTACCCCCAAAATTGAAATTTATTCCCCTTATATAACTAAATATATCAGGGTGACCACTCATATCTCATTTTCAAATTCCCGACTTTTCCAGAAGCTCAAATAATAGCCATATCTTATTTTAAAATGATTCCATATCAATACACGTACAGACATGCCTCGGTTTTGCACGCCTCGGTTTTGCACTGGCCTGGTTTTGATTCATTCAGCTGCCTCGGTTAAGTACGGTCCATTGCTTAACTGAAGCACATAGCTTATGGGATTTTGGCTATATGGGAGACATTGGCTTTAATCTTATGAAAAATCATGCAAACATCAAAAAATTATAGTGTTTTGGAATCGGGATGATGTCAGCTATCCATTTTCACAAAAAATACGTATTGTTCCTGTATTTTGAAAATGCAATGTTTCTCGAATGACAGGAAAAGTGACAGCCTATTTGCCTAAATGTCAATTTTTACAATATGGCTATCAAACGATCGGGATTTTTTCATACATTTCGAAAGTTATTAAAAAAATGAATATACTCAAAAGTTTCACAAAACTTTCCGAAAATACGTAGTTTTGTGAAAATTTTGAGTATTTTCATTTTTTTAAAATAACTTTCGAAATGTATGAAAAAAACCCGATCGTTTGATACCCGTATTGTAAAAAATGAAATTTTGAATATATTTTCGAAAATACGTAATTTTTTATAATTTTTAATATTTTCACAAATTTGCATTATAACTTTTGAAATGTGTGAAAAAATCCCGATCATTTGATACCTCTATTGTAAAAACTGAAATTTTGAGTATTTTTTCGAAAATACGTAGTTTTGTGAAAATTTTGAGTATTTTCAAAAAATGTTGTTATTACATTCGAAATGTATGAAAAATCCTGATCCATATTGTAAAAACGGAAGTTTTAAGTATTTTTTTTTCGAAAATACGTAGTTTTGTGAATTTTTTTAGTATTTTAAAAAAATATTGTTATAACATTCGAAATTTTTGAAAAAATCCCAATCGTTTGATACCTACATTGAAAAAACTGTTTTTTCAAAAAATGTTGTTATTACATTCGAAATGTATGAAAACATCCCGATCTCTTGATACCCAAATTGTAAAAACGGAAATTTCGAGTATTTTTTTTCCAAAATATGTAGTTTTGTGAAAATTTTGAGTATTTTCAAAAAAATGTTGTTATTACATTCGAAATGTATGAAAAAATCATGATCGTTTGATACCCATATTGTAAAAACAGATATTTTTAGTATTTTATTTCAAAAAATACGTAGTTTTGTGAAAATTTTGAGTGTTTCCAAAAAAAAATTTAACATTCGAAATGAATGAAAAAAACTGATCATTTGATACCCATATTGCAATAACAACACATTTTTTGGTTTCTTTAGAGAAAAAAAAGCATTTTCAAAATACAGGAAAAATACGTATTTTTGTGAAAATTGCCATAAAATTATATTTTAAATGGATAGCTGACATCATCCCGATTCCAAAACACTATAATTTTTTGATGTTTGCATGATTTTTCATACGATTAAAGCCAATGTCTCCCATATAGCCAAAATCCCATAAGCTATGTGCCTCGGTTATGCACGCCTTAGTTTTGCATCCCCCATATGCGGTGCTAAACCGAGGCATGTCTGTATCTGGATTTTTTTTGAAAAGGTGTTTTTTGTGTTTTTTAATACCCCTGACTCAGAGCGGTTTCAAATCATATTATTCGATATTTAACCCTCTACTGCCCAAATTTTTTTTTCGATTTTCTTGATTTTTCCTGTGTTCAGTAGGTCATTTTGAGCAACTTTTGTTCTACGAAAAACTTAACTTCTCTTGTTTTATGTTTTTTTTGTTTCATTTTAAGTATTTTAGTTTGCATTTATTTTGTTTAGTTTATGTTTGTTTTTGGTAGAATTTGGCATAATCTACCACCTTCTATCCTTTTATTTTGCTTATCTATTTTTTCATGTTTTTACAGCATATTTTTCAACTTTTTGCTTGTTTTTCACATTTTTTGCTATAAAATTACACCATTATCATTTAAATTGTAAAAAAAATCATAGAGGCATAGTCTGGGACACTAGAAAAATTACTGCACACTTCTTTTTACTTAACGTACAGGATATGTTAGTAAAAACACAGCCAAAGTTGACCCCTAAAAAATGACATTTTTTTAAACAGAAAACAAGTAAAACTTCCAACCCTAATTTTCTAAAATTTTAAGAGTTCTTTTTTGCAATGCGTTTTAAAGATCAAAAATTGGTTAAAAATGGATTTTTGAAAACATTTGGAAAAAAATATTGATAAAAAAAACCATTGCAAAACTCAAGAATCTTTTCTCTAAAAAATAGTCGATCAATGTCGCTGGTAATAATTATTAGAACTAGGGTCTATTTTAATATTAGTTTTCCATAACTTTTTTGTATAAAGTCAAAGTCAAATCTCATATCTTGTTTGATAAAATAAAATGAATAAAAATCTTTTGATTAATAAAAAATATATGAAAATCTGTGTCAAATGCATTCAATATTCAATAGGATAATTGATGTCTTTGCATTTTCAAATAAATTGGAATTGTGAAAGGAACCTTAAATTTGCAGTAAATCACTAGAGAAGAAAAATTCAATTATATAGTGAATTCGATTTGAAAATTGTTTAAAATATTACAAAATTATTCAAGAGTTAAAAAATAGTTTTCAAACAAGTATGCTTGGGATTTCCGACATTCTGACAAAAAATCCCGACTTTTTCCCGACTTGAGTAGCCACCCTACGGTGTTGAAACACGAAATAACTCAATCCACCAAACTCAAAAATTCCCTATAAAAGAAAAATGCTTTCCATTTTAATTTTGAAGATGAGTTGAATTATTAGATTGAAGCCCGTCTTTGGGTTTTTTGAATCTTTTGATATTATTGACATACAAGGTGACAACCTTCCAGAGTGTCAACCAAACTAACTGTGTTGGATGACGTTTTAGGTCTTCGGCAAATTTGCAGAGGAAAAAGTTTCATGAAGGTTTGTCCGAGAGGCCAAATTTGTAGCATCTGATCTAGACGAGAGGCCTACTATGTTCTAAAGAGTTATTTTTAAAATACAATTTTATATTTTTGCTTAAAACAGCAAATAAAAGAAAAAATATCATGATGATGCCGTTATATATACACAGAAAAAAAAACCTGGTAATATTACATCTGGGAAGGGGCACATCTTTTATGTCAGAAAAAAGGTGTAATTTTACCTCTGGAAATGTGTAATTTTACCACTTTTCTGGTGTAATGTCACTTTTTCAGTCTAAATTGAGGTAAAATTACATCATAAAAGAGGTAATATTAAACCTTCCAAAATTACAGCTTCCAAATTTACATGATTTTTTACTGTGTATGTTTCATAGTTAAGGAGCTATTACACTACGGCAAAAAAAAAACAAAAAAATGTGTAATTTTACCTCTGAAAATGTGTAATTGTAACACTTTTCTGGTTTAATGCCAAAGTTCGAAATATATTTTCCTGCGTCGATTGAAATCGACGGGCAAAATCTTCAATAAAATTCATCACCTTTCCATCGCAAATTTCGACCCAGGTGTAAATGAATAGTGATAGTCCAAACCAAACTGTTCCACAACTCACCTTCCTCAGCAGCTTCACCGTCTGGAAGCTGATACAATAGTGCGCCATCAGCCGTCCGTACAGGGTGGAACTCAGCCGCAGTCCATCATCCCCACCGTCGGATCCGCCTCCTTGATCTTTCGCGACGATCGCAATTGCGGAGTATTTCTCCAGGGCATTCAGCACGGTGCGGCAAAGTTCTAAAAAAAGAGGGTTAAAATTTTAATGGTCCAACTCTGACAGGTCGTCTCGTCACCTTCCAGGTTCCGCTCGATCTGGGCCTTGTCCTTGGCCGCGGGCAACCCATACCGGACGGGGGCGCCGAGGGCTCGCACGTACAGAAACGTTGACCGCAGCCAGACCATGGCGCTGGCCAGATCGGTGATGGTTTGCAGGACGATTTCCGAGTTGAGGTGTTCGGCCAGGTGCTCGTGCAGGTACGACTCGATCGGGATCGATCCGGTCGCGAGGCGTTCGTACTTTTGCTGAAAGTGAAGCAAAAAAAAGCAAGAGGTTGGCATTAGTTTGAGCTTTAAAGTTTCAGTTAGTGCAAACTTGGTGATGGGAATGACATTCATTACACACAAAGCAAGGGCTAAAAAAGGGGATTGACTAAGTTGTACAAGGCAGATCGAGAAGAAGAATAAGAAGAAGAATGTGAAGAATTGTGAGCACAGAAAACAGAACATTGATCGCGTCCTTCACGAAGTCAAATCGTGACGAGACACCCGCTGCTACAACTATTTTTCTGCTGATGCTTCTGCTACTGTTGAGGATGCATTTTAATTGCACCACGTGTAGCTAAGCTATAAGGTTCTACCCATCTTACTCCTACACTGCACTGTTTAGTGGGTATCGATTGTGATCGTTAAATTTAACAATTATTTCGTACTCTTTTTTTCGCGTCAGCAGGAAATTTAATTGGATTGCAATAAAAATGATTTTGAACATGAAAAGAGTTACTAATCTCAATCAAATTACTGTCAATTATCATTGCAAGAAGCTAATACACTACGACAAGCAAACAAACAAACAAACAAACTCGCACTTTTTGCCAGTTTGCCTGCTTTGTTTGTTTGCCTGGATTTGTTTGTACAAACGTCAGCATACATTTAGCCTTGTTTGCGAGTTGGGCAAACTGTCAAACACGAAAAAGTGCGAGTTTGTTTGTTTGTTTGCGGTAGTGTAATGGCTCTTTCAGCGTATAGTTTCTACTTGAACACTTGACTTGAAGTTTCTAAGTTCAACAAAAAGTCATCGATCTGAATTGCAAAGTAGTAAACAGTCACGTGGTCTGATTTAATTATACATGGTTCTAGGATCTTTTATCGGAATATGTAACTGTAGATTATCACTAGAGATACGACTGATTCAATTATTCAAACATAAAACGTGTTTCCTATAAACGAAATAATATCATTTTTTTAAATATTGGAAAGAAAATAACAAGCGAAAAAATGCGTGAAAAATTGAAAAACATAAAACTGTACCATAATTCAACATATTTTTATTTTAATATTTTGAATCAAATATTTGTTCATGGTTATGTCCCGAAAACTCTTAAAAAAACAGATCAAAAACGTTGAAAAGTGTATTGTACATCATTGTTGTAAATAATCAAAAGATTTCGAAACGGTTCAATATAAAATGATTCCATATTTCCATTGAAATAAAAAAATAAAACAGGTGGCTATGTGACAGACATGACCAATATGACAAAGCAGCAACTCTCATAAGAATGAAAAAATCTATTGCGCAAAGTATTTTTTCGGGAATTCTTGGTTTTTATATGATTTAAATGATAAAAAGCCATCTTTTAAGTGCGACATAAACTTCAAAAAATATTTGCAACGACCTAACTGTAACAATGTAGGGGAACAGCATCTAATTCCAGTGTGCCTCTGATGTTGCCATATCAGCACGTTCAATTACAGCTCGTAAAATGCGTTTTCAACTGAAATGGAGTGATAAATAGTTCAATAGGAAGTGAGCAATCACGTTTCTATAAACAGTTTTACAAAATTAGTTGTTTAAATAGTGAAAATCAGCAAATTGCATGTTGTTAGGAGCGAGTTCTGAACCTGCCAACCGTACGAAGATTTCCCTTAAAAAGCACATTATGATACTTTTTGCAATTCCGTCGTGAAACTATTAACTTTTCCTGTCATTCTTGAACGACGAAATAGCCTACTTTTCTGTACCAAAAATAACAGAATCGAATAGCAACATTTTTCAAAATAAATGCTGAAAAGTTCTACTTTTCAGCACTCAAATGGGTGCTGAAAAGTTCAACTTTTCAGCACTTGTTTCGAAAAGTAACACTTTTCAACATTTTTTTGATTTAAACGATTTATTGACAAAATACATGAAAATTTGACTTTAAATTTCACTCAATGGGTGTTTTTTGGAATTGCAAAAAATGTTGTATGGAACTCGTTGCAAAACTTGATTTTTTCAGCACTCTTCGTATTTATCCAACTCGGTGAACCTCGTTGGATAAATGTACGACTCGTGCTGAAAAAATCCTCTTTTTGCAACTTGTTGCATAAACTACTTTTTTGTAACCAAATTTGAAAATTACGCTCGTACCTACATACACGGAGAAAAAAGAGTTCCCAAAATCGTGAACAATCGTTCATGAAAATGGGAACCTCGAACAAAGTGTTCAAATTCCATGGTACGATTTTGAAAAACGTACCATGAAATTTGAACACTTTGTTCGAGGTTCCCATTTTCATGAACGCTTGTTCACGATTTTGGGAACTCTTTTTTCTCCGTGTAATTAGAAAATTTACTTTTTCTAATTATATATTTCGCCCTCATTCTTGGGAAAATTGTTAGGACCATCCATAATCCACGTTAACACTTTTTTGAAAATTCCAATTTTTATTTTTGCTAAGATATCTCATTTTTAAAATCAATTCAAACCATTTAACGGTGCATATCAACCAGAGCTTTTCACTAAGAATTTTGTTACAGATATTTTAGTATCTTCAAAACTACGGGAACTATCAATATCATTTTTTATTCATCCCCTTATGTACTGTGTACAAAACAATTTACAACTACATTTGACATTTTTGACAATCAAATTGTTGCAGGATTGGGTCCTTAAGTTTGGCTATTTTGGAGTAAGAAGACATCAATTTCTTTGGTTGCTGTGCACCCTTAAAATCAAAAATATTTCAGAATTTTGAAATTTAAGCTTAACATTTCAAAATGATTTTTTTCGTCTTTTTTAGATGATGGTGATTTAAAATTTTTGAAAAAATTTACCTAGATTTGAAAGATTGGAAAATTTCACTTTAATCTTTAAACCGCCATAAACCGCCAAATTTGGCAGCTGTCCATACAAATATGATTTATGAAAATTCGAAAATCTGTATCTTTGGAAGGAATTTTTTGATCGATTTGGTGTCTTGGGCAAAGTTATAGGTATGGATAAGAAATACACTGATAAAATATGATATACGGTAATTTTTTTTGCTGAAATTTAATTTCACTTTTTGTCACTAAAACTTGATTTGCAAAAAACACTATATTTTTTTTATTTTCTGATATAATTTAGGGGACATCAAATGCCAACTTTTCAATAATTTCCAGAACGGGCAAAAAATCTGTCGCAAAAAATTTCAACTTCATTTTTCAGTTTAATATTAAATTTGCAATCAAAAAGTAATGTAGTGAAATTTTCATAAATTGCACCGTTTTCAAGTTATAGCAATTTTTCGGTAACTTTTTTCAAAATAGTCGCAGTTTTTCATTTTTTTAAATTAGTGTCCATGTTTGCCCACTTTTTCTCTATATTTTGCTTTTTCGAACTATGCAGATACGACCCTTAGTTGCTGAGATATTGCCATGCAATGGTTTAAAAACAGAAAAATTGATGTTTTCTAAGTCTCACCCAAAAAACCCACCATTTTCTAATGTCGATATCTCAGCAACTAATGGTCCGATTTACAATGTTAAAATATGAATCATTCGTGAGATTTTCCGATCTTTTCAAAAAAAAAATATAAAAAAAATTGATTCAAGACTAACATTTCAAAAGGGCAAAATATTGGATTTATTTTAAATTGAAAATATTTTTTTTTCGAAAAAATCTGAAAATTTTACAAATGTTTCATATTTTAACATTGTAAATCGCAGGGCTGCGGAGTCGGGTCATATTTCAAGCGACTCTGACTCCGACTCCGACTCCGGCTTTCTAAGTTAAGCCGACTCCGACTCCGACTCCGGCTCCGGCTTTCCACAAATTGTTGACTCCGGCTCCGACTCCGGCCTACCAACTCTAGCCGACTCCGACTCTGACTCCGACTCCAGCTTTCCAAAATTTGTTAACTCCGGCTCTGACTCCGACTCCGACACCTAATCTGTTTTTTAAATATTAAAAAACGCAATTTCAGCACAAAAAAATGGAAATTTTTTATTTAATTACTTTAAATTTGCATTCATTTTTTTTGTTAATAAGCTAGCTACACTAATTTTCAATTGTTTTTTTTAGCAAGTTTTCATTTCCTGAAAATTTCAGTAGTGCAGATTTCAGTAAATTTAACTGAATTCAGTAATGAGAAATTGGTGTGCAGTAACTATCAAAGATACCCTGGTTTTGAAATAAACAATTTTCAAAGTAACTATTTTTTAAAGATTTTTTGCACTTATTTGAAAGGACGTATATAGACATTGTGTGGTCCAGCCCAGTACACACTTAAAACATACAAATCATGAGAAAATTCTAATATTTGAAAAATAAATTAAATTATATCAATTATATCACCCCGATTCAATGCATTAAAAAAAATTAGGCTTGCTCAACGATATTATTTAAGGATAAACACAATAAAAGTTTTGTAGAGAAATTGTAAACATTGAGGTAATCGATATATCTAATAAATTCAATGACTCGTATATGCAAAGTTGCATACGCGAGGCATAAGAGCGCCGGTTTAACTGTATTTCAAACTTTGTTGCAACTTATTTTCGATATTTTTTGTCAGTTTGAAATGTTTTCAGCACGACACTTTGATTTGTTTTTATTTACATACAAAATGAGCATGTTGCGTTCCAAGTAGAAGATTGATATAATAGTTGATAATGTTTTAAAAACATAATTATTTTTGTTAATTACTGATAGTGAACATTTATTTTTTTGCTGTTAAATGATCTACTTAAAATCTCCAAGACGTTCGCTATCGGGAAAAAAGAAGACGGTGTGTATATTCTTTTAGATAGAGTTTGATAAAATTTAGTCTAATTTTAATTGAAAGAAAACATAAATTCAAGCATAAAGAGACAGTAAAAAATAACTTAAATATGTTTTAATTTTTTGACTACACAGCCACAATTGTTTACTATTGTATGAGTTATGAAACTATAGTTTAGTGTATACAAACATTGACAAGAGAGGATTAACAGTTTATCATTCAGTGATCTTATTGAAATAACAAAATAAGAGCTTTCCACTCACAATAAAAATGCTTCGAAAACATCATGATATCAGATATCATATCATCAGATATCAAATATCTTGAACCAAAAAATAAATTAAATTAAAAAATGTCAACGCAGTGCACAGAATTCAACAAATAAATTTAAAATATAAAAAAATGGGAACTAACCCGAATTATAACAAATATTGAACAATAAATAAGTTCGTAAATTATATTAATTTTTTTGACAACTCCGACTCCAGCTCCGACTCCGGGTCTATCAAAAATTTATGACTCCGGCTCCGACTTCGACTCCAGCTCATACAATTTAGCAGACTCCGACTCCGACTCCGACTCCGACTCCAGCTATTCGAGTTTTGACGACTCCGACTCCGACTCCAGCTCCCCAAAAGACCCGACTCCACCGACTTCGACTCCGACTCCACAGCCCTAGTAAATCGGAACATTAGTTGCTGAGATATCGACATTAGAAAATGGTGGGTTGTTTGGGTGAGACTTAGAAAACATCAATTTTCTTGTTTTTAAACCATTGCATGGCAATATCTCAGCAACTAAGGGTGGTATCAGCAAAGTTCATAACAGCAAAATATATGGAATTTTCTCAGCTTTTCAAAAAAAAATTTCAAGAGTGGGCAAACATGGGCACCAATTAAAAAAAAAATATGAAAAACTGCGACTATTTCAAAAACATACCTAAAACTGGCTATTACTTGAAAACGGTGAACTTTATCAAAATTTCACTAAGGTACTTTTTGATTGCAATTTAAATTTTACATCGAAAAATGAAGTTGAAAAATTTTTGCGACCAGTGTTTTGATTTTTTTTAATCATATAAAAAGGTGTTTTTACAAATCAAGTTTTAGTGACAAAAAGTTAAATAAAAAATCACCAATTTTTTTTACCACGTATCATTTTTTTCAGTGTAGTCCTTATCCATACTTACAACTTTGCCGACGACACCAAATCGACAGCAGCCAAATTTGTATGGAAAATTATATGTACAAACTAATGATGCAAAATGGCTTCTTCGGGCATACCGAAGGCAATAAAAAAGTCCTAAACAACTCACTAATGTTTGGGAAAGATTTTTTATGTCCCCACTTAGCGCAAAGCGATTCAATTTTGTATAAGAATTTGTATGGGGAAAAATCTATTTTTTTTATTTTGATATTTAAAAAAATCCACGTTTCACGCTATATCAAAACCGCATTCATATTCGGATGCTCTGTAAGGTGCTTTTATGTGACTTTGTCAATGTTTTTAAACAGTATTTTTTTAGGAGTAAACTTTGGCTGTGTTTTTTACTGACATTTCCTATATTTTAAATAAACAGAAGTATGCAGTAATTATTGTAGTGTTCCAGAATTTGTATCTACGTATTTTTTACAATTTAAATGATAATGGTGCCATTCTATAGCAGACAATGTGAAAAACAAGCAAGAAACAGAAAAAAGTCATGAAAAAATAAGATAGGCCAAATGTAATGATAGGAGGTGGTAGAATAGGTAAAATGCTACCAAATACAAACATCAACAAAACAAAATAAATGCAAATTAAAAAACTTAAAATGACACAAGAAAATATAAAACAAGAGAAGTAAAATTTTTTGTATAACAAAAGTTACTCAAAATTACCTTCTGAACAAGGGAAAAAAATTCGAAAACAAATTTGGGCGGTAGAGGGTTAAGCCTTTTTGGTACACTTGGTCATATAAAAAACAGGATTCTGAGAATGTTTTTTTGAAAAAATAAGATTTTTTTTGGTCGACACCAAATCGATCAGTGAATGATTTTCCTTTTCTCTTCACTTTTTTTCATATTTATTCGCTTGCATAATAGAAATAATTCTTTCAATAAAAATTATGTTTTCGTTAAATACTTGTTTTTTAACATACTATTAAGTACGCATGATAATTTACAAAAGGAAAACATTTTTAAATAAATTTAAAAGCATATTAGACTGTTTTGACAAACTTAGTATCAATTTATTCATTTCTAAAAAGACTCATAATTGCATTTATGCAAATTGAAAACAATTTAGACCTAGATCCACCATCCCAGATTCCTCTCGTGAGGACCTTGTCACGGGTTTGAGACGACATTCCTGAACCACCAACGAAGGAGGGGGCCCAACAACCACACCAAACCAAAAACAAACGAAACAAAAAAAAATCCGTATCGCGATTGGCGATTGATTATGAACATGCACTTCATGGGGTCCGTCCCCACGATGAGCAGCTGGAGTTGAGAACCTACTAGACACGACGACCCAGCGCGGGAAACTTCTCCTCGAAAGGCTCGTCGTCAGCAGCCACCAAACAGCCATAATGTGTGTGACATCTTTGGCGAAAAAGGCTCGGCTGCACGGCCCCGGATCTAAAGTTCAAAGCGGTTTCGCGTTCGTTGCGATCTCAGAACTCGGAAAACTCTCCCTTCTGGAAGAATCTGCGCGCGCCTATAAATACAGAACTTGGGACGGCCGGTTGGCTCAGTCGTCGACGTCAATCCGGATCGAACACGGGAAGCAGTTATGCAGAAGTGATTGCAGCGGAAAAATACAAGTGTGTGATAATTCTTAGCAAATAGAACAAGCATTTTACAAAAATGTTCAAACAACTGTTTCTTGTGATCTCATTCATGTACTTTGTGTACTCGGCGCCGCAGGCAGAGAAATATGAAGCGGTAATTTAGAAACATCTATGTGGTTGTTGTGGATAGTTGAAACAAGTAACGGATATATTTTGTTCTTTGGTTGCAGTACGAGTACCAGTACGAAGTGAAGGATCCGGAGAAGCAGCTGTTCTTCGATAAAAATGAAGCGGGAGATGCCGGAGGCAAAGTAAGTAATTTTTTTTAAAACTGTTTCAACGGTTATTTTAGAAAGTTCCCTTTTCAAGCCGGGATGACATCGATAGGAAAAAGATTTGTTTTGCAGTATGAAAAATACGAAAACTTAGGTCAGTGGTATTAAAGTATATCTAGAATTTTTGAAAAAGTTCTAATATTCAGTTTACTATCGCAATTCGCAATTTTCAGTGTAAGAACGGGCCTTGACCGATCTTATGCACTAGGTTCCCGACGAACACGCACTGCCCTTACACCTACATCTCACCCTTGCTCTGAGTCAGTACGAGCAGCACGCTAGAACACGCTTTGAGTGTTCGTGCCAGGCATGCACACCTTCTTTTCCGGTTACGCATTTTAACTCGGCCGGGGGTGGTACATTAAGTAGGGTTTGATGTAAGTATAAGCGCCTAACCATTTATAGTGTGCCTATCAACTTCATTAAAGCAAAAACTGTTTTATTTTAGTTTGAATTCAAAAACTTATTGTTATTTACTGTGTATTGATTTCTCCTGAAATCTTCCCTATTGTTGAGTCTGTTTATCTGTTGCTATTTCTTTTGTCGCGGTGTTTTGTTACAATTTTTAGTCCTAAGCATGTTATAAAAGTTTACCAAAAATACAATAGTAATATTTGTGTTAATCCTTTAACCATTCCATAAATTGAGTAAGGGCTCAAACCTTACTTGTTTGAAAAAAAGGGTGAAGATTGAAAACAATTGACAGTAAAAGAGAATTTATTTTATAAAAATCAAGTATCAATAGTAAGAGAATGAGAGTGTATTTTGAAGTATAAAAATGAGAAGCTAGATGTATTAGATGTAAAATTAGACAATAGTTAATAAGTAGAGATACAAAACAAGCTTAGATTATAGTAATGATAATTTATAGGACAGATAAAGAATTATTCAAATAAATAAATTCGAAATAAACTCAAAAAAGATTAGGCGAATGATAAATAGACTTGATATTACTAGTACATTAAGGAAAAGTATATTTTTAAGGAAAAAAAAAAAAGTTTGTTACAGCAGTATCAATTGATAGAAAAGAGTGGAGAAGCTTTGAGAGATAAGAGAATCAAAAGTTAGTAAAATTAAAATCAAATGTTGGATATTAAATAGAAGAATCAGTGAAGAATTGGGAATCAGAAGAGCAAAATAAAAATAGGAGATAGGTGGTAGCTGAGAATGAAGAGAAGAGAAACCCCGTTGTGCGATGTTTTAGGTACATCCACAGCAGTTGACTCAACATACTGCGAATCAAAACAATACCGTCTACAATCACAAATTACTTCCCTTTCCCACATTGTTGCGCCCCTTTCTTTTAGCCGTCTCGACTTTGACCCACGGTGGTCAAAGGTTTACGATCCGTTTCCACAGGCCACCAGCTAGGTCATCATGAAAACCAAGCCAACGTGGAGGTAAGAAAATAGGACACTCGCAAGGAACCAGAGCTATACTGTTCTGATCAAGATAATTCGGATGATCTAACAGAACTACGGATGTAGTTAGTTACGCTCCTTCCAGGATGTTCCTTACGTGGACGTCAACCGAAGAGCACGCAACAAGGTCAGTGCCATTGCATGCTCTTAGGTATCAATCCTTGGCCTGCAATATTCAGTTTACTATCGTTAAGAAAATATATATGTATAAAAAGGATAATTTTGATACTCTCAAACTGTTATGTTTATTTCCATTTAATATGTGACTTTGACAATGTTTTTAAAAATGTATTTTTTTTAAGGGGTCAACTTTGGCTGTGTTTTTTACTAACATTTTCTATATTTTAAGAAAAAAAAGTATGCAGTAATTTTTCTCGTGTCCCAAACAATGCCGCATTTTTTTACAATTTAAATGATAATGGTGCTATTTTATAGCAGGAAATGTGAAAAACAAGCAAAAACTTGAAAAAGTGACTGTAAAAACATGAAAAAATCAGATAGGTAAAATGTAATGATAGGAGGTGGTAGAATAGGCCAAATACTACCAAAAACAAACATAAACTTAACAAGATAAATGCAAATTGAAATACTAAAAATAAAACAAGAAAAACATAAAACAAGAGAAGTAAAGTTTTTCGTAAAACAAAAGTTGCTCAAAATGACCTCCTGAACACGGGAAAAATAAAAAAAATTCGAAAAAAATATTGGGCAGTAGAGGGTTAAATTAGTTCAAATAGAAAAAAAAACTAGTGCGTCAATCCCGGGATTTTTTACAAAACCGGAAATTCCCGAATCCCGGGATTTTTTTATAATTTGTCCCGGGAATTCCCAAATTTGAAAAAAAAAACAATTTCGGTCTGGAAATTCAAATTGGATTGTAGAAATAGTTGAATACATAATAATCGATAAGAATTTTAAAGCATTAAAGTTTGTATTCGGCATATACCCGCATCAATTTGTCTTAATAGGGAATTTTTTTAAAATTTTAATCTACAGACCGCAACATGCCTAGCGCTTAAAAAAGTTTCTATTTATTTTTATACATTTTTAAGAGACTGGGTATAATATTTAGGTTCATTGAAATGTTTTTTTAGTTACTAAGTTCATTTTATTTCAAAGTAAAAGAATAACAAAAATACAAACAACTAAATTAATTTCTTTTTAATTTTAAAAATTTCAGAAATTAAAAAAAAATATATTTTTGATTCCAAAAATTTTAAATAGGTATTTCTATTTTTTTTATAAAGTTCAATTTTTTTTTAATTTTAAGAAATTGAAAACAAAATACAAAAAACTTATTTTTTTCTATTTTAAATTTTTTAAAGAAAATCGAAATAAAATTAGATAAAATGTCAGTAACCTTAAAAAGTCAAGAACAAATTAACAAAAATGTTTAATTTTAAAAATCCAGAAAAAATATATTCAACTTTAAGTTGAAATATGAATAATGGTTAAAATAGATACAGGACAAATAATTCCACTCTACACACTCTTATGGTTTTGTTACAGCTACCTATATTTATTTTTAGCTTTATGTTTCTTAAGATATTGATTGTCAAAACACCTTAAACTACGTTATTCATCGCCATTCAAGTGGCATTAGTTTGACTGTTTCCAATAATTTTAAATTGCATACAACCAGGGTAGTAAAATCTTGCCCTGAATACAGCAGAACTTTTTTTTCGTCATTAATCCTTTTTTTTAATTTTTAGAGATTTTTGGATTGATAAATATTTTTTTTTTAATTTTGGTTTTTTTTTCATTTCTATTTTTTTATTGTTTATTTTTTATTTTCAATTAATTAATTTAAAAAATATTTTTCTGAAAGTTTTTAAATTGTTTTGAGTTTTTTAGATTATTTTTAAATTTTTGAAGCTTGCTTTTTTTTTATTTGTGAAGTTTATGTCCCTCCCAAAGTCAAGGAGGGCAAAAAATAAAAAAAATTAATAATAATAGGCCACGATATCAACATTTGAATGAAAAAGGTGTTTTAAAATGCATCAGTTGTTTTGCAAACATTAATTTCCATGATTTCTAAGTATTGCCGAAAAAATTATTTTTGCGAGAATAAATGTTTTTGCGGTGCTGTATATTGTAATTTCATAAAAGCTCAAAATATTTTTAGACGAACCCAAACATGCTAAATATGATTATCAATGCCGAAAAAGGCATTTTAGATTGTTCTCAGTTGATTAGACTTCTATTTCCATTTCCATTTTGATTTTTTTTTCAAATTCCCTATGATTTTTCAGACCAATTTTGAAGGGGGGGGGGAAGGGGCGACGTTTTCAAAACTTTTGACATTTTTAATATTCTAAGAATTTAAAAAAAAAATCAAAAAAAAAATTTTGAGTTTCTAAAATTAAAAAAAAAAGTTTTTTGAGATTTTTGAAATTTTTGAAATTTTTAAAAATTTTGAAATTTTTGAAATTTTTGAAATTTTTTAAATTTTTTAAATTTTTTAAAATTTTTAAATTTTGGAAATTTTGGAAATTTTGGAAATTTTGGAAATTTTGGAAATTTTTGAAATTTTTTAAATTTTTGAAATTTTTGAAATTTTTGAAATTTTTGAAATTTTTAAATACAAATTTTTGTACTTGAATTTTTGATCTCAATCAAAAATCACAAAATACCGTATTTTTTCGAAAATACTGAATTTTTTAAAATTTGCAATATTGGTGTCAAACGAAGCGAACATTTTTGTATGCTTTTTCAACTTTATTATAGCTTTTTTTGTGAATTACTCAAATTTTCACACATACCGTGTTTTTCGAAAATTCTCAAATATTCATAATTTACAATATGGGTATCAAATGAAGCGAAATGTACGTTTTTCTCTTTTATGAAAATGTATGCAAAATGAAATTGAATGGAATTTTGAGTATTTTTGAAAAAAAATACGGTATGTTGTGAAAATCCAGTGTTTTACAAAGAAATCCAATAAAAGAGAAAAAACATACAAAATTTTGCTTCGTTTGATACACAGATTGTAAATTATGAATTTTTTAGAAATTTCTAAAAATACAGTATTTTGTGAAAATTACTTTGTGTAAATCATAAAAATTTGAGTATTTTAAAAAAACGGTTTTTTGCGAAAATCTTTCGGGATCGAACCCAGGCCGACTTGGTGAGAGGCAACCAAGCTTACCCCTACACCACGGGTCCTGGCTCGAAAAAAAACGTTATTAAAAATGAAAAAAAATACAAATTTTGCTTCGTTTGAAACCCATATTCCAAATAGGGTCCTAAAGCCCTATGTAAATATTTATGTACAACGGTAAAAACATGTGTAAAACCATTTCTGACATTTTTTTTTTCATTTTAATGCAAAAAAAAATGACAAGACAACATTTTTTTCATGGATCAACTATGGAGCAAGCTGTCAAGTAGAACCTTTACCGTCAAAAAGGGCCACGAATTTCAATGTTTTAAATTGTTTTAAAAATCCATTTTGAATCCTTTGCGGTCGTACAAAGGGTCATTGTACTCCGAAAAATAAGCTTTATCGTTGTGATCAATATTCTTCAATATTCAATAATATCACAAGTTTAAGCCTAATTTTTGGACCCAATTTGACTATTTTCGAATAAATCAGTATTTTGATACATTACCATAAAAAATATTCTTAATTAAATTGCAAGTCATAGTATTAATAATTGAATGAAAAAGCGTTTAAAAATGCATTTTGCACTTGCCTACTTGATTTGCAAACATTAGTTTTCAAAATTTCGTAAATTTGAGGAAAACATTTTTTTTTTAAATAAAATTTTTGCTGTATTGTACATTGGAATTTCACAAAAATAAAAAATAAAATTATCAATCCAAACATGCTAATTATGATTTTTAACGTAGAAAATAACATTTCAAATTGCTTTCAGTTGATTAGACAATTATTTCCATACAAATGTTGAAGTTTAACAAAAGAAAATTTTGCCCCTACGTTTTTGTCGGTAAAAAAGGTCACTTTTCATAAATATGGATGAAATCATGTGCAAAAAGAAGCAGTTGAAAATATTGTCACTTCTCCGTGAAATTCGATCCCAAAGTTCTGGAAGTCTTGGTGCTCTGGTGCTGCTACCATGGGCGTTAGAGAGTTCAAAGTTCTTTGCCATTCTGGTCATGCCAATAACATAGCCATCGGACCTCGTTTTTTTTGCTTTAAAAATTCTTAAAACTAAAATAACATTCATTCCAGGTCTCCGGCAAATACTCCGTCTGGCTTCCGGACGGTCGCCTCATGACGGTCAAGTACACGGTGGACAAGGAAAGCGGCTTCGTGTCCGACGTCGACTTCCAGGAAAATGCCAACCCACTATCGGGATAACACCATTCAGGATCATCATCACACACACGACTGGACACAAACCGCGAGGGGGGGGCGGAGAAGAGTTGCACAAGGGTATTCGAGCGGTTTCAGCGAATTATTTTAAAATAAGGTGGAGAGAGTGACACGGGAGATTAGCAAATGGCGAACACATTTTGTACAGATTTTAAGTAGTTAGTTTGAAAATATAAAGATTCTTTTTTGTTGAAACTTACCACATTTTCCCGCTGGGTCATGATGACGGCCACTCCGAACGTGTCGAACTGGGGACGACCTGCCCGCCCGATCATCTGGAAGATGCTACTCTCCGGATATTCTTCCATGCCGTAGTCGGTGTACATCTGCGTGGATTTTATGATGACCAAATGGGCTGGCAGGTTGACTCCCATGGCCAGTGCGCTCGTGCAGCACATGACCGGAATGTTGCCGGCTCGGAACGATTCCTCCACCAGGCTCCGATCGGCGAAGCTCATTCCCGCGTGGTAGAACACGTATCCCGTGGGAAGGCATCGCTTCAGCTCAACGTTTTGAACCTTTTCGGCGATTTCCATCAACGCATTGTTCCGGTCTGGAGTGAGCCTAAGGGGGTGGTTGTTCACCAGGTGATTGATGGCGGTTTCCGTGGCCTTCCGGGTGCTGCAGAAAACGAGCGTGGGACGGTTTCCGGAATACTTGACGATGATGTCGAACAGCTTGTAGTTGAGGTTGAGGTCGAAACGGAACGAGGAGGTGTTCGTGTCGCAGTAATATCCCTGCACGTATTTGTCGATCTTGATCGGGCGGCGGGATTCGGCGATGCTGTGGGAGAAAAACTCAGGAAATGTTCCGACCAGTCATCGTAAAGAAGTACTCACTTGTAGAAACACGTCGTATTCCCATGCCCAACCCACGCCGCCAAGTCCGCCACGTTCGGCGCCGTCGCCGACAACGCAATAATCCGCATCGGTTCCATCCCCCCCTCGCTCTCGCCCCCAATAAACCGGTGAATATTCCTCATCCGTGACACGACCGCCTCCAGCACCGGCCCCCGGTTCGGATCGTTCAAGATGTGCACCTCGTCGATCATGACCAGCTTAATAAGCCTCATAAACTGCACATTCTGCCTCCACCGCCGCGTCACCGAGTTCCACTTTTCCGGCGTGGTCAGTATCAAATTACAGTCCGGCAGATCCCAAAAGTCCCGCAAGTCAGTATCCCCCGTTACCTCGGCACTCTTCACCCCGATCCGCTCAAACTTCTCCCTCCAACCGGTGAACTTTTCCGCGCAAAGTGCCTTAATCGGAGCGATGTAAATCATTTTAAAGTCCCCGCCGTAGCTCGCGTCCTCCAGGTTCATCAACAGCCGAACCATGGCCAGCTCGAAAATGACCGTCTTGCCCGACCCGGTCGGAGCGCTCACCACCAGCGATTTGTCCGCGTACAGCAGGTCGTCCATGACGAGCGATTGGATCTCGTTGAACTGGGTGAATTCCGAGAAAATATGACGGAACGCGGGAGCTGAAAGAAAACAGGACAGGAAAGTTCGGTTCGGATTTGGTTGCAGAAATTCGTTTTTTATTTTTTTGTTCAAACAAACCAATTTCGTCAACCGAACGGAGATCTCCGACTCTGCCGGAGTACATAGTGGGACGGGGATGGCTGGTCCAGGTGCGGGCCGGTGCCGAAGGTTGGAGTTCCGATTCCATGGTTTGAAATTTCCACGATTGATTTGAAGCTTTGAAGTCACGTGTTTACAGATTTGAATTTTGAATTTTATGTTGCTGTCACGTGGTCCTCCGTTAGACGCGTGTGGCGAATGGTTCAAATTTTCATACAGAGATGGCGCCGCAGTGCTGCTTTTAAAATCAACGCACAGTGGGAAAAGTTCAACAAAAAGTTGAAGCAAGAGTTGAAGTTGAAGTTGAGTTGCAATAATTTTTAGATTGTCATTATTTTTTTTAATTTCATTTTTTTTTATTTTAGAATCCATGATCATTTATTTAATTTTTAAGATTTAGAATTTCAAAATTTCAGAATTTTGAAATTTTAAGCTCTTTAATTTTAGAATTTTAGAATATTTGGATAATACAATTTTAAAATTTAAGAGTAATTAAATCATTGAATATTAGAATTTAGAAATTTATTGAGTTTTTTTTTATTTTTGAGTTTTCTATGTTTTTGTATGTTTTTTTTTTACTGAACTAAAATTCTTTCATTTTCAAAATAATCCAAACGTAATCAATAAAGGTATAGAAATTATGAACACAAAATAAAAAAATCAAACCAAATATAGTAAGTTTGTAGTACACCCAAAGTTAAAGAACGAGGGGATAGTCCTCACGAAAAGAAACGTGAGGAAAGTGCTATATTGCGAGAGTATAGTCCTCTCGCGTGTTCATTCGTTCATTGGAACAGTTCATCCTATGTGTGGCTTATGTAGACAAACGACCGCCACTTAGTCACCAAACCATGGTGGCCCATACGGCAAAGGCACGGTTCAATATGCCGAAGGTCTTGGGTTCGAGTCTCGGTACCGGTACTTTTTTTTGATAGATGATTTTTTTTGGAAAATGAACCATGAGTAAAGTACTCTCGCTAATTTCGGGATTTATCCTCTCCGTCCGCACACAGTACCATTTTACTACCGAATCGTGCTCTTTATCCTCTCGTTTGCCGATGCCCAGTTCTGGGTGTATTCAATTTAAAAATCAAATTATTAAATAAAAATAAATAACATATTTTTTGAGTCGTTTGTACGAATTTAATTTTTTTGTAAAACTCTTGAATAATTTGTTTTTTTAAGGATTTTTTAAATTTGTAAATTTATTCATTTCTATTTTCCGATTTTTTTTTGTTTTGCGATTTACAATTTTTGAATTTTGATTATTTTAATTATATAATTTGTGAGTTTTAGAATCTGGGTGCTGAATAGTGGTTCGCAAAACGGCCTCAGTTTTGAACTGTCAAAGTGGAACCAATTTACTTCACTGTTCGCCAAAAGTAGAGAGTATTGTTATCGATCTTTAAAAATTGTTTTTTTTTTATTTGCAAAATGAATAATCTGTGGCTTTTGAAGACCTGGAGTTGAAGTCAAGAAATCTTAAGAAAGTTGAAGGCGAGATCGTCATTTTTTTATAATTATGAATGGAAGTTGTTTATGGAGTCGATGCGATTGTATCCATCCAAAAGCTGTCTTTATTGTTTGATTCCGTTTGAAAACCTGGTTTAGAAAAATCTTTTCTGTTTGTTGGATCAGCTTCGCTAGAATTAGCGATGTTTTTCGCTGGACCAGGAAGAGCTGCAGGATTCCAAAATCAGCCAGGGAATTTATCTACGACATCGCAGAATGACACTCTCGCCGCAGTTCTTCGTCACCCGTAAAAAAAGAAAAATATCTTCTAACCGATCGAAACGCGACAATTTTCCAGCAAAAATGGAGCTGATTTTAAAACAGCTCATTCACCAGCAAGAAAAAAATCATGCTTGTGCTTGAACAGCCTCCTACTTTGTGGATGTAAACAAAGTGAGATCATTCGAAAATCACGTTACGCATTCTTTCTATTTATCACGCAGTTTAGAATGTCAAATTCTACACAATTTTAAAATTTAAGAGTTTGAGAATCGTTGAATTTTTGAATTTCGGAGAAGGGGTGAGGACTTCCCAACATCGCCAGAACTTGCAGCGTTTATCGCAGCACATCATCTATCTGGGCGAAACACCTCCCGGTTGCATACGGGCGCAAAGTTCGAGCTTGATGCCTTGCTTCCAACGTCACCATCCAACACCAATTGGTCCTTTTTAAGGGCCACAGTTTGTTTCTTAAAGAGTTATTCATTAATCTTCTTGAGATCAAAGACGGTCAAAACACAGTACAATTTTAAAAACAACTTCTCCGAAATCATTCATTAACTTATTTCGCAAATCAATTACATGTAAAAATCGCGATCAGCATTATAATTTTTCCAAGCATTTTTCAGTAACATTTCAGAACAGTGTGTAATGCAAAGATAGAAATCCCTGTTTTAACTAATCAAAACTTTAAGTATACGTATCGAGCTGTTAAATCAGCAACATGAAGTACACTGAAAGAAAAGCACACAGCAATATCACATGTTTAACACGTGAATCGGCCCCATACGACTTGGCATGTGAATGTCATGTGCAAATCACTTCGAAAATTCTCATCGCGCGACACGGTAAAATTCAAAAGCAAAACACGTTAACTTCATGTGACAACGCTTATGAATTTGCAATGATTTTCTCACTAATGTTAAATGATTTTGTAATCTAAATTGAATGGTTTTCCAATGGTTATCAGGTGTTCAAAACGACGTAAGGGGTTTTCTTATTTTTAAAAATTTATTACACGGGGTTAATGATAAAAAAGTTTTATTCATATACATAAAAACTTTTTTTATATATTTAAATCACATAATTCACAAATTCACTTCACTTCCAATGTTTCGCTGCGTTGATGAATGTTGACCAAGTTCCAACGGCGTTGTGAAGTTCGTGCATCGAGGCACTCAAGAATACGCCCTGCCGGAACGGAGAATCGGCAAGGTCAGATGGTTTGGGTGCAAACTGGCCGCAAAAAAAGTGCAACAGAAAGGTCAAGCACTTCACGATCCTACAGCTATCCGATCCCTAGCCCGTCCTTGATATCCGTGATGAATCTCACCGGCACCGGCACCGGCACCGCTTGTAAACTTTTGTACGAATTAACAGCTTCGAATCAGAAGCAGATTTCGAAGGCAACCTCTGGTCGGAACCTAATCTCCTGAAACAAAAAAGAAATAATTTGAATTATTTTCAAACAACTTTACTATTTCTCTTTATTTTACCTACCACTGCGCCCAAATATTAAAAGAGACCTAAGGAAACTAGTTGGCTGAAAGCTCGGCTAAAAGATTATTTTTATCCGAAAAAAATTCTTCACCAGCCTCGTCCGTGGCCATCTTACTAATGGAGAGTTTTTTGCCACACGCATTTAAAAAGCAAAACATTTGAATTTCACTTCAAAATCAAAGGAAATGGCGAATGGGGCAAATCGATGTGAAATTCATTTTTATCTGAAATGAAAAGCATACGAAATAAGAGTGAAGGTTTTTCGCTAATGATCAGCTGGTGTTAAATGATTTCCATATCCATATGACATGCACAGCATGTGCGGGTCAAAGGAAAAGCACGTGACCTTATGGTGTGAATTTTTGGAGACTCTCACGTGAAAAATCATTTGAGTTTGCTAGGTATGTTGCTTTCTTTCAGTGTAGAACTTTTGTGCAGTTGCTGTGAAGTTTACCATGGCACCTCGGAACTCGCTTCGGAAGTTTCACTCCATGTTGCACGCACACATTCTCACTTTTAATTTCTCGATAGGAATACGCCGTTCCGGTTAAGTCTATGCCATAACTACTTTGACTTATGTTGGTGTTGGTCAATGGATTTCACGATTAATGGTTAGCTCTCTATTTTAAGCTCTTTTAAGGTCTTAATTTTCTTAATTTAAAAATTAATTTGTCGATGTCGATTGTCAATTCTGTCCACCTTACCCTATATTTAGTTAGCATTCCCACATCAAGGTGGCGTTGCGTCATCTCAGAACTGACGCAGCGTCGCGACGCCAAACAGCTGTTTGTTGCGTATTTTGATTTGTGACAAACTGATAAGAGAGCATAAACAAACACTCATCAAGATCAAAATACCTTCCCACCAGACAGCAACAACATGAATTTGGTTAAATTTTACAATCAAATCAGAACAGTTCGAAGCCGGTTACTCCAAATTCCGTCCGCTTATGGTGAGTGCTTCGGAATTTCCAGGTTGTTCATCCTTTTACAAGTTTAAATGATTTCAGATTGCATAATTCCGCGCCGTCCCTGCTCGTCGAACGCGCCTTCCACCGCAACCCAGAACCGAGACAAGAAGAAATGCTCCCCGCGACCGCCCATCTCGTTCGGCCAACCGATGCCGGTCACGCATCCTCACCTGCTCGGCGAGTTTGAGCTGATGCCGGGATTTCGCCTGCCGGAATTTCAAGCCCGCCGGAAGGCGCTGCTCGCGCTGGTCCGCAGCCATACGGGTGCGAAGGAGCACCTGATTGTGGTGCCGTCGGCGAATAAGAAGTACATGAGCGACAAGATTCCGTACGTGTTCCGGCAGAATACGGACTTTCTGTATTTGAGCGGATGTTTGGAGCCGGACAGCGTGCTGACGCTGGAGGTCGACGGGGAGGGGAATGAGAAGTGTACGATGTTTGTGAGGCCAAAGGATAGGCATGCGGAGCTGTGGGACGGGCCGCGGACGGGGGTGGAGTTGGCGCCGGTTGTGTTTGGGGTTGATGAGGCGGTTAATGTGGGGGAGTTGAAGGGGTATCTGACGAAGTACTCGTTTGGCCATCCTTCGGGGATGGTTTGGTTTGATGAGAAGTGCTGCGACTTGGGGGATGTGCGGAAGATTGTCGGGGATGTGGGGAAATTGGAGGGGGTTCGATCTCCGGCGGGGTTGATCCACAAGTTGAGACTGATCAAATCTGAGGTGGAGATGGAGTTGATGAGGATAACTTGTAGGGTTGCTTCAAAAGCCATCAATCGGACGATGCAGGAGAGTCGACCTCAGCAGAGCGAGCACCAGCTGTTTGCCAAGGTGGATTACTTCTGCCGGATGGGAGGAGCAAGCTATCTGGCGTACCCGCCGGTTGTGGCAGGGGGAGCGAATGCCACCGTGATTCACTACGTGAACAACAACCAGATTGTCCGCGACGGGGAGATGGTCCTGATGGACGCTGGGTGCGAGTTCGGAGGCTACACCAGCGACATCACCCGAACATGGCCAATCAATGGAGAGTTCAGCGAGCCGCAGCGAATTCTGTACGAAGTCCTCGCCCAGGTACAGAAGGAACTGCTGGGATGTCTTCAGCACGCCGGTGGCGAAACCCTGGATCAGCTCTTCGACACGATGTGCCTCAAACTCGGCAAATATCTGCAAGAAGTCGGACTGATTCCGAAGAGTGCGCAGGGCGTCGAGCTGGGACGGGCTGCGTACAAGTTCTGCCCTCACCACGTGTCGCACTACCTCGGAATGGACGTCCACGACACGCCACTAATTTCCAGGAGCATCGGACTGACGCCGGGCATGGTTTGCACCGTGGAACCGGGAATCTACATCGGCAAAGATCGTCGCGACGTTCCGGAGGAATTTCGCGGACTCGGGTTGCGAATCGAAGACGACGTGCTCATTCTGCCGGACAAGCAGATCGAAGTGCTGACTGAGAGTTGCGTCAAAGACCTGCGACAGCTTGAGGCGCTCGTCAGCGGTAGGTGAAGTGGTAAGTTCTCTTCCAAAATTTGAATTTAATTCAGAGCGCATAAATATTTTGTAAATATAGAAACAAAAAAATACATTTATATTTTTACTCATAAATAAGCGCGTTCCAACAAGTTCAACGATTTCCTTAACAATTACTGACTACAAAAAAATATATTTAAATTCACTTCAACGACTTGGGGCAACTTCCGCCCAGATAGTGCTGCAGGTCCGCCAGCGACGACTTGACCAGCTTGGCCGTGATGGTTGGGCGGCCGAGCCGGCGGTGTGCCTCGAATCGATGACAGCCCCCGAAACTGTAGAAGTAGTTTCCGCCCTCGGTGCCCTTGATCCAGAGCACGTCGATCGGGGGGACGGCGGCCGCCTGGTTGGGATCCTGGGAAGAAGGATGGTGGAAATTTTGGAGTATTAGAAACATTATTGGACTGTTTTAAAGTAAGAAGGTAAAATATCTTCATTTTTCTTAACGACTCTGCCTTTAATCGATTAAAATATAACCTAAATTTCAATCCAAAGCTGGTTATAAAAGTGATCGAAAAATTAAGAACTACATATTTTCAGACCAACCCCACAATGAAACTTTCGAAAGAAAATATTAGCATTCTAGCTTGAGAGTTTGGGATTTTAAGACAATGTTCTTTGTCAAAATAAATATTATTTTCAGCCTTATTAAATATTTTTGTAATGCTCTTCAATCTTCAAACATTTTTTTTTCTAAGAGATGCAAATTTCCGCAAACCAAAACACGCAACAACTATTTTTCAAATATTTGTCGTGATCGTGATTTTGAAGAGACCGTCAGTGAACGCACACGAAGTTGAAACGAACGAATGCCCGAACTCGGCTTTTTTTTCTGTGTTTTTCTCTCTTTCTCGCTTGTTCGGTGCTGATTGGTGCTTATTTGATTGCAGTCATGGGGAAGGTGATTGGAATTTCGGTGAGAGATGGTGAGAGTCAAAAGACCGTATGAGTGACTTTGCGTTGCGCTCATTCGTTCTTCGTGTGTGAGCAATATGTTAATGCGAAGAGATACCCCCTGGCTCGATTCTTGAGGTAAACACAAGTAACTGTGCCAATTTTGAGCCAATTTTTTTAAGGGTCAAGGGTCGCTTTTTATCGTTGAAGTTTGTATGAGCAAATTCAAAAAAATGTATGGGGAAAAGTAAAAATTTAAGAATTCCGTCAAAAGGTGGCGTTAAATGTGTAGACAGGGCTGAGCTGTAGGCGTTAAATGTGTAGACAGGGCTGAGCTGTAGGTTAGTCGAGGTTAGTCGTCGACTAACAAGTTCTTTAACAAAAATGTTGCCCTCCTTAAACCATTTGGCGCCCTCAGCAGAGCCCAAGAGAAACTTTGCATTTTGCAAATTTGCCAAGTTGCCGATTTGTGCTGCGCCTTTTTGAAAAAGATAGAGTGCCCCCTCAGGTAGCCCCAGGGCGCCCAAAATGCCATTTTTGGAAATTAAAAAAAAGAGCCTAAGGGAGATGTGTAGAATCATTGTCAAGTGTGAGATTCTTATGTAAATTTTCCCAAATTTTGCGTTACGTAATAAAAGAACGCTCCCTTATTTCTAATGAACAAATCTAAATAGCTGCGTGCCGCTTAATTCATTTGCCTATTTTTCTCATTTCGTCGCAGTCGAGCTAACTTGTCGTACGTTGATTTTGCCACAATGCCCAAAACTCGATTTCAATTCTGAGATATTCAATAAAAACCGAAAAATTTTGTCTCGTGCTAACTTGACACACTCTGAAAATTGCTGTAAGTGAGACAACTGGCCAAAGAGGTTTCAGATCAGAATGCGTTTGACACACGTACATGCCCGACTACCGTAAACGATTGTAATTATAACTCGGGACCTCAGCAACCAAATTCAAACAAATTTCAGGACAATGCACAGAATGGCCAACAAAATAAAACGTGATTGTTTTTGTTTACATAGCGTGCTCTATTTTTCGTTTATTCAAGGTCAAACACTAACACGCATTTCCCGGAACGTCAAAAAGCGACAAACGACAAGATAGCACGACAGCGTCGATTTGATACTTTGATCATTTCGCTTTTTTTTGCTTTTAGTTGAAAATCGAAATACAGTCCAGACTCGGATATCCAAAGGCCTTGTTGAAAGTTCACTTCGGGTAATAACCCCTAAACTACTTTAAAGTGATTTAGTAATTTTAAACCCAAAATGGCGGTGATGAAATATTAAAAAAAAAGCATTTTGTAATTCAATAATCAACTATTTAGATTTAACTAAAAAGTTAAACAAAATCTAGAACAAACTGATTCCTGCGTTTCGAGTCGTCGCTTAAAGATATCGGTGCTGTGCAATCCTTACCACGTGGATACCGTTTTGGAAAATTGTGCTTTGCTGAAAATTGTCCATACAAAAAAAAATCTTTTTTATTGAACATGGATGATCTCAAAACCACGCTTTCTTGAAGTTTCCGCGTGGTTTATGTATGGCCTTCTACGGTCATTTGTTTATTGTTTTTTTTTTCATATTTAAAAACACACGTAGGAGAATTTAATATTAAGGTCATACTTTTGTAAAAATATCCCTAAAAACCAATTTAGTTTATATCTAAGTTAATATCATTCGGGAAAATGGAACTTTCGGGGAAATAACCATTCGGGTATATGTAAATTCGGGAAAACGACAGTTCGGTAAAATTGCCATTCAGGTAAATGACATTCGGGGATATGGAATTCGCAATTCGCAATTCGCAATTTTCAGTGTAAGAACGGGCCTTGACCGATCTTATGCACCAGGTTCCCGACGAACACGCACTGCCCTTACACCTACATCTCACCCTTGCTCTGAGTCAGTACGAGCAACACGCTAGAACACGCTTTGAGTGTTCGTGCCAGGCATGCACACCTTCTTTTCCGGTTACGCATTTTAACTCGGCCGGGGGTGGTACATTACGTAGGGTTTGATGTAAGTATAAGCGCCTAACCATTTATAGTGTGCCTATCAACTTTCATTAAAGCAAAAACTGTTTTATTTGTAGTTTGAATTCAAAAACTTATTGTTATTTACTGTGTATTGTTTTCTCCTGAAATCTTCCCTATTGTTGAGTCTGTTTATTTGTTGCTATTTCTTTTGTCGCGGTGTTTTGTTACAATTTTTGTTCCTAAGCATGTTATAAAAGTTTATCAAAAATACAATAGTAATATTTGTGTTAATCCTTTAACCATTCCATAAATTGAGTAAGGGCTCAAACCTCACTTGTTTGAAAAAAAAGGGTGAAGATTGAAAACAATAGACAGTAAAAGAGAATTTATTTTATAAAAATCAAGTATCAATAGTAAGAGAATGATGAGCGTATTTTGAAGAATAAAAATGAGAAGCTAGATGTATTAGATGTAAAATTAGACAATAGTTAATAAATAGAGGTACAAAACATGCTTAGATTATAGAAATAATTTATAGGACAGATAAAGAATTATTCAAATAAATAAATTCGCAATAAAATCAAAAAAGATTAGGCGAATGATAAATAGACTTGATATTACTAGTACATTAAGGAAAAGTATATTTTTAAGGAAAAAAAAAACAAAACAAAGTTTGTTACAGCAGTATCAATTGATAGAAAAGAGTGGAAAAGTTTTGAGAGATAAGAGAATCAAAAGTTAGTTAAATTAAAATCAAATGTTGGATATTAAATAGAAGAATCAGTGAAGAATTGGGAATCAGAAGAGCAAAATAAAAATAGGAGATAGGTGGTAGCTGAGAATGAAGAGAAGAGAAACCCCGTTGTGCGATGTTTCAGGTACATCCACAGCAGTTGACTCAACATACTGCGAATCAAAACAATACCGTCTACAATCACAAATTACTTCCCTTTCCCACATTGTCGCGCCCCTTTCTTTTAGCCGTCTCGACTCTGACCCGCGGTGGTCAAAGGTTTACGATCCGTTTCCACAGGCCACCAGCTAGGTCATCATGAAAACCAAGCCAACGTGGAGGTAAGAAAATAGGACACTCGCAAGGAACCAGAGCTATACTGTTCTGATCAAGATAATTCGGATAATCTAACAGAACTACGGATGTAGTTAGTTGCGCTCCTTCCAGGATGTTCCTTACGTGGACGTCAACCGAAGAGCACGCAACAAGGTCAGTGCCATTGCATGCTCTTAGGTATCAATCCTTGGCCTGCATGACATTCGGGGATATGGAATTTTCGGGAAAATGATTTTCGGGGATGTGGAATTTTCGGGGAAATGATTTTCGGGGATATGGGATTCGGGAAAGTGGGATTCGGGAATATGGGATAAAACCCAACCTAATGTGCATATTTAGCTTTGTACAAAAATATTGATTCTCAAATGTAAACATAGGGGTGCATTTTGCTCCGCATATTTTGTTAGAAGACAAGGTTGTAAATCGAGAAAATATAAAAAAAATCGAAGGTACTTTTTTTTAATTCGCAAAATGGGTATCAAAAGAAGCGAAATTATGTAAGCTTTTTCATTTTAATGAAGTTTTTCACAAGATTCCGTTTTTTCGAAAATATCAAAATAAACAAAAGCGTTATTTTGCATGCATAAACATACATTAAATTGTTGTATGCTTCATATAAAATTTTGCTTTGTTTGATACTTATTGCAAATTATATAAATTTGAGTATTTTCAAAAACTTGCGATTTTTTGTGAACATTTGAGTGATTTACAAAAAAAAAGTAAAAATGTTTTCAAAATTCCGCTTCCATTGAATTTTTTTTTTAAGTTTGAGTATTTTTAAAAATACAGTATTATGTGAAAATTTGAGTGTTTCAAAACTTCAATAAAATGAAAATACCAATCAAATTTTGTTTCGTTTGATACCCATATGGCAAATCATGAATATTTGGGTACTTTCGAAATAATACGGTATTTTGTGAAAATTTTAGTATTTAAAAAAACTCTAATAATGTGAAAATGCATAACAAATTTCGCTTCGTTTGATACCCTTATTGCAAATTTTGAACATTTGAGTATTTTCGAAAAATACGGAATTTTATGAAAATTGTAGTATTTTCAAAAACAAAACTCTTAACAAGTAAAAAAAGCATACAAAATTTCGTTTCGTTTAATTCCCATATTGCAAATTCTGATAATTTTGATACTTTCGAAAAATACGGTATTTTGTGAACATTTTTGAGTATAAAAAAATATATTTTAATTTAAAGCATTGAAAATTTAACAAGATTTTGTTGAATTAAGTCGATATTAGAATGATTTTAAAAATGAGTTTTTATCGGCGATATGATCATGGCCGATACAATTATCGAAATAAAAATAACGATAACGATAGAATTATCGTTATCGAGCCTGTTCAAGTGATTTTTTTCTTTTTTACCCAAATGTATTCGATTCAATGCAAAAATGTAAAACAATTTGAAGTAAATAAAATAAATGTGATCAGTTATAATAAAACGAAAAATACAACAAAGATGAAGAGCATTAGGCCATACCACTTATCATGTAAAAGAAATTTAATTATTGTAAGAATCTTCAGTAAAGACATATTTAATTTAAAAAAAAATCGTTATCGAGCTTCAATAATTGTATCGTAATTGTAACAACCTTGTTTGAAGGTTTTAACACATTATAATTATATTTTTCAAAAGTTTGTGGAGAAAACATTCCATTAAAGCATTTTGCGAAAAGAAATTTCCGAAAAGTTAAATAAACTTCGAGAAATATTTTTTTATTCATAGTACTTTTATTTATTTTTTATTAAAAAAATAAGGTCCAATAAACAAAATTTTAATTTTTTGCTTAACCCCAGACTCAAGGCGTTTTCAAATGCACCCAAAAAGCAAAAAATGAAAATTTTGTTTATTTGACTTTGAAAAAACGTTTGATTCGACCTTTTTAAAACTTTAAATATTTGTGAAATTTTAACCCTCTACAACCCAACATCGCCTTTAGACGGGCATCGATTTACAAAAATCACCAAAAAAAGATTTTTCAACCAATTTTTCTGGAGTTTTTATTTAAAAAGGTCAAATAAACTAAATTTCCAGTTTTTGCTTTTTGGGTGTTTTTGAAACCGCCTTGAGTCAGGGGTATTAAAAAACACCCAAAAAGTAAAAACTGAAAATTTGGTTTATTGGACATTTAAAAAAATACCAGTTTTGATCTTTAAAAAGCATTGGAAGAAGAACTTTTACATTTTTAGAAAATTTATGGGTTGGAAGTTTTACTTGTTGTATATTTCTTTGTAATTTGTGCGTTTATTTATAACGATAACCTGTTAGTTTACAACTTTTTATCAGGTCAAGGGAGTATGTTTTATGTGACTTTGCCAATGTTTTTACAAAAGTCTTTTTTTAAGTTGTCAACATTTCCTCTATTTTAAGTAAAAAGAAATATGCAGTAGTTTTTGTAATGTCTCAGACTATGCCTCTACGCATTTTTTTACAATTTAAATAATAATGGAGCCATTCTTTAGCAGAAAATCTGAGAAACAAGCAAAAAATCGAAAAAGTGACTGTAAAAACATGAAAGAATTAGATAGGCAAAAGGTAATGATAGGAGGTGGTAGTATAGGCCAAAAACAAACGAAAACTAAACAGGATAAATGCAAATTAAAATACTAAAAATATAACAAGAAAAACATAAAACAAGAGAAGTTAAATTTTTCGTAGAACGAGAGTGGCTCAAAATGACCTCCTGAATAAGGGAAAAATAAAAAATTTCGAAAAAAAATTTGGGCAGTAGAGTGTTAATTTGCATTACTGCAAAAACTTTTAGAAGTGACGTGGGAAAAGATAACATGATCACGTTGAAATGTCTTAAATTCTGTTAAATAATCAAGGAAAACGATTAAATTGATGTTTAATTAAAACTTCTGAATTTCACAATAAAAAGTTTCTTAATCCACCATTAGGTGGGTGGTGCTTTCCTCACATTTACAAAGTAATAATGAAAATAATTTAATGAAAAAAATATATACCTGATACAGACTTTTCCGGAAAACATGCAGACTCTCATTTGAAGCAATGTGGCAACAGGGCGTTTCGCATCTGGCGCGACTCTCGCACGTAAACAAAAAGACCCAGCCTTTTGAGGTTATGCAAAAAATCACCCTTTTTGCCTTTTTTGTATCTACAAAAATCTTTTTCTTGGCATAACTTTTTAAATACTTTACTAAACAAAATAAAATTTAATAGGGTCTTAGGGGACCTCAAAACGAACAGAATAAGGCGGATCCGGCCAAAATCGGTTCAGTCAGTTCTGAGATAATCGTGTGGAAAAAAATCGTGTCTACACACATCCCCACAGACATTTGTTCAGAATTTGATTCTGAGTCGATAGGTATACGTGAAGGTATATCTAGGGAGGTGTATTTAAGAAGTTCGTCTTTCGAGTGATTTTATAGCCTTGCCTCAGTGAGGTGAGGAAGGCAAAAAAATGTTTTCAGAAAATATCTAGAATTCGCAACATGGTTCACTAAAAATATACCATCAATAATGGTTTAAATTCCCAGATTTGTTTTAAACAAATTTTACCACTAGCTCACCTGAATCGTCGCCATCAGCGACTCCACCTTGGCGTTGTCCAGCTCGGACGGAATGGGCCGCACAATGGCCGACATAGGCATCTCGTGCACCTCGGCAATACCGGCCGAATGGACGCTCGTCATCGCCGATGGGGGTGGTTTGGTTGATAAAGCTGCGACTAAGAACACAAAGACGATTAAAAATAGAATGATAAATGTTCCTTCTTATCATACTGAGAGGTTTACCCCGTACGATTAATCGGGGTTGTTTTGATCCTCACGAATGCTTGATAACAGATTTGTTGTTAATATGATTATTTTAAACAAAAAATCCGAAAGCCTAAATATTTTAAATCCGGGTTCTTACAGCCTAATATTTTTAAGGGGTGTTCCTACCAAGACTGGTGAATACTTACTGAACAGCTTTCTGCACAGATTTGCATTCAAGTGGGTGCACTTCAAAGTGCAAGTGCAACAACCAAACTTTCACAAGCTCAACTCCATCGTTTAGGCCGTGTACACACCGGTTTTTTTACATACAAGTTATGAAACGTTAAGCGTTACGTCGTAAACATTATTAAAAAGTGAAAATATATTGGAAAAAAAAAATGATTTTTTCTACTTTATTTAAAACATTTAAGAGCATTCAATTTCAAAATACATCGAAACCATTACATCAGGAAGTAAGCGCCAAAATTATCTTCTAACCACTAATCACTCAACTAAGAATGACTCAGCTACTTTGATCGAGTCTTACCGTTCAATCCACGTTGAGCACAGGTGAATGTCTGCAGCAGCGTCAGGCTCCGCAGCAACATTCGCGTTCCACCACGGTTGGCTCGACACTGAGTTCAAGATAGTAAAGTGGGCTTTATTTTGTTGATTTACCTCAATATTTGCGAGTGCAAAAGTGTGTCGATATTAATTTCATTGACTTAG
Source organism: Culex pipiens pallens (assembly GCF_016801865.2). Classification (NCBI taxonomy): domain Eukaryota; kingdom Metazoa; phylum Arthropoda; class Insecta; order Diptera; family Culicidae; genus Culex; species Culex pipiens. Next base: position 26,228,819 of record NC_068937.1, read on the forward strand.
CGCAGTAGCGACGCACACCATATGGTGTATTGGTATCGGCGGCCAACGCAAATATTGCGACTTCTGTGTGTAGTAAGCTCTTTAATCGGTGTGCTATTCACAAGTGTGAGGGTGGCAATAAGGGAAGGGGGGATAAATTTAAATTCTTGATTCTTTCGTCAAGGTATCTCGCTTTTTGTTTTATTTATTTTATTTTTTTTTGTTGCAAATGCTGTAAATAATTGTTTGCTTAAAAAAATTCTGCAATTCAATTTTAAATCAATTTTGTGAGATTTCCAACATTTATCTTTACTAAATCTATATATCTTCTTCTATATATATAAAAAATTTCGACGGTTTTGTTCGAACGCGAATCAATTCAACACAGAACGTCGAATCGAGGTGCTCTTTGTTGCGTTGGGTTCGTATAAGTCCAAGGAAGGTTCTTACGCGAAAAAGATACAACTTTGGCCACTCTGGAACCGATTCCGGAAAATCTGCAGATTGTATGGGAAAAGTTAATCAAATTTTGATCACAGGAGGCTGAATAAGCAAACAAGTTAAAAATGTCAACAAACGAAAAAAATGCAGAACGAAGTTTGTCGGGTAAGGCTTGTTATTGATAAAAATCATAGAGAGTTGATGTCTGCGGTAAAGTGTTAGCAATGTTATAGCCTAATATTATGATATTTAGGAGTGAATTCGGCTAGACCAGATTCAGAGCACAAAATGTGTACATCCATTTCCTGTTAACTGCCATTATGTAAACATTATGTTCCTATTCAGGCTTCATAATTAATGAAGCTTTAAATATTTTTCCAAATGATAAACAAGTATATTTTTGAGGATATCACATGATTCATATTTTAATTGTAGTCTCTGCAGCCTTAACCCAAAAAAAAAAATAGTTTTTCAAATGAACAGTTTCCTTCGAATAACCATAAGCATAATATGAAATATTTTTCATTTAGCTATGTTCTTCTGACATCTTTGCAAATAAAAATTAAATAAAATTGCGTATTTCGAGGCTCACCTCAATAATTTTAGCGATCTGTTCGAAAATAAACAGTTTTGCGCAATTTAATATTGTTTCATGTTAAATATCCCTGCAAAAATATTTTTGAAAAGCTGAGAAAATTTCCTGCAATTTTAACTTTTGACTTTATTGTTCGGACTGCTGAGATGTAGCCTCTTAAAGTTTAAATTTTGTGAAATTATTGGTTCGTATTTCAATATTCTAAATAAACATTGCAAAATCTAATGAACGTTCGAAAATGTCTACAATAAGTGGTTTTAATCCTTTCAAAAGGTTAATCTTGAATTAATTATTTTTAATAGAGAATAACAAAATCACAATGGTTTCATTTTTATTAATTGAAAATCGAACCAATAGTTTGCTTTTCCGTCATATTTTTATAAATAAAAATCGGTTGAACCTGTGACTAGATATTCCAGTGACATTGATTTGGTACACATGTCTACATGCAGCCAAACACACAGACATTTGCTCAGCTGGTGATTCTGAGTCGATATGTACAAATGAAGGTAGGTCTAGGAGGTCTAATTAGAAAGTTCATTTTTCGAGTGATTTTATAGCCTTTCCTCAGTAAGGTGAGGAAGGCAAAAACGATTTTTTCGATAAAAATCCTTAAAATACCTATAACTTGAAAACGGTGCACTATAGAAAAAGTATCAAAAATCCAATTTCCAATATCAGATTTTTTACCGTCCTTAATGTCTTTTTGAGTAGCCTAAAAAATATCAAAAATATCGAAATTTAAAAAAAATACATTGTAAAAATGGTAATAAAGTTTCTCATAACGTTACATTATGAATTACATAAAAACTAATAAATTGTCACGTTGTCAACATTTGAATGAAAAAAGTGTTTTAAAATACATCATACACCTGTCCAGTTGTTTTGCAATCATTGATTTCCAAAATTTCTAAATACTGACGAAAATTTTATTTTTGCGAGAAAAAAAGTTTTTGCGGTGCTGTACATTGTAATTTTATAAAAGTTCAAAATATTTTTAAACGAGTCCAAACATGTTAAATATGATTATCAATGCAGAAAAAGGCATTTAAGATTGTTCTCAGTTGATTAGACTTCAATTTCCATTGAAATTTTGGTATTTTTTTGAAAAAATAGTTTTGTCCCCTGATTTTTCGGACCAATTTTGAATTAAACTTTGAAAAATATTTGCAACGGCTTAAAATGAGGAAGACAATGTTAAGTTTTGCCAAAAACGGAATGACACTGTTAAACTATTGAGAAAAACATTGCAATTTTGAAGGTTGAAAATGTGGTTGAAATTACCTCATTTTTGGTTAATTTTGTTTGGGTAAAATTTGGGTGAATTTTTAAAAATTTAAGAAATCACGTTTTAAAAAATCTCCTTTCCTTTAACTATCCCACATCTATTAGCTATTTCGAAGGTTATTTTTGCATTTTTTTTCCTTCTCTGTCTAATTCGTTCTCCTTAGTACCAGTAAAATCTCTCCCCATTTTGAACTAATCAGCTATTGAAAGGTAGTCTATATCTCAGCTCAAGATAACAACTGCACCAATGTAATTGTTAAAGCAACCTTATAAAATAAAATGAAATGAAATGAAATGAAAAAAACTGTTGAAAAATGTTGTGACAATTTACACAGAAAAAATGGTAATATTCATCAGCAAATTGTGAACGATTTTCTGTTATTATATAAAAAAATATTTTTTTTTAACCTTCCAAATTATTTTTGTCGTCTGTGCATATATTTGTTTGCTTGATTTTTTAAGCAAAATATCTTAAAAATAACAAAAACAACCAACATTCGATTTATTACCTGTGGCCCCTAGAATATAAGATTTTTATATATTATTTTTTGAACAATTCTCCACCAAAAACCGCAAAAGGAATTTATTTATATTTTTTGATTCGGTTCAAACTTCGGGGGGTCCTTGCCTACAACCAAACAAGCCATTTTGTGTCATTATGTCGAGAGTACTCAAATTTTCATAATATGCAACATGGGTATCAAACGAAGCGAAATTTGGTTTACTTATTCACATTAATAGAGGTTTTTGGAAAATACAAAAAAAAAAATCACAAAATACCGTATTTTCGAAAAACTAAAAAAAAAAATTGCAATATGGATATCAAACGAAGCAAAATTTTGTAAGATATGAAGCTTACACAATTTGAATGTTTCATAAATACAAAATTTCGCTTCATTTGATACCTATATTGCATATTCTAAAAAAAAATATAATTTTCAAAAAAAATAAGGTATTTGATGAAAATTTTATTATTTTCAAAAAAAACTCGCGTGAAATTGAAAAAGCATACGAAATTTCAATTCGTTGATTCCCACATTGCACATTTTGGAAATCTGAGTATTTAAAAAAAATACGGTATTTTGTGATTTTTTTTATATTTTACAAAAATACTTTAATAAAGTGAAAAAAAAACATACAAAATATCGAATAGTTTGATACCCATATTGCCAATTATGAAAAATTAGAATATTTTCGAAAAATACGGTATTTTGTGAACAATTTTGAGTACACATTAATACTTTGAAATTCACACTTTCAAAAAATATATTCTTAATGAAAGCATTGAAAATTTATGGTTGAATTAATCGATTTTAGAAAGTTTAAAAAATGAGATATCGTTCATTATCGGCGATAAGATTATCGCCAATAGAATTATCGGAATAACGATAACGATAGATTATCGTTATCGTCAGACGATTATATTATCGACGATAATTTTATCGAATAACAACCTTGATTCCCACAATTTCTAATGCCAATATCGTACCAACTAATGGTCCAATTTTCAATGTAAAAAAATGAAACATAGGTGAAATTTTGTGACCTTTTCGAAAAAATATTTTGAAAACTTTGGAACCAAGACTAACATTTCAAAATGGTGAAACATTTAATATTCCAAAATTTCCAAAATACTCTATTACAGCAGGTTTTTGTTAAAAATTATAGAGATATATTTTTCCTGTTTTCATTACATTAGTATCATATCGTATTTAATCTAGTCACTACAACACACATCAGTCCCTCATTCCGCTTTCTTCACCCCACGGAATCCCTTGTCGGCGTAGATCAAGCTGGCGTAATTGTTCAACTGCTTGACGCGCAACTTGCTCCAAATCAGGAAATTTCCCAGCCCCAAAATTTGCGCCGCATTCAACGCGGCCGCTTCCGGATACAGCACCGTGGCACAACCGAGTCCCGAGGGCAGATTCAAACTGGACCACACATCAAGCTGGACGTTGTCGGGCCGGGTCGGAGGACAGTTGATCACCGGGTAGTTGGTATTGCCGGACAGAACCGGACCAAGTCCGTTGGAGCGTCCCGCGACGGTGATGAAGACCAGATTGCTGAGGACACTTTCGTACTCGTTGACGATGTGCAGCGTCGTTTTGGTTCCCTTGTGGGCCGAGGTCACGCGCAGTTCCACGTTCAGCCCGAGATCGCGGCAGTGCTTGGCAATCTTCTCGCAGTGGTCCTTGTCCGAGGGACTTCCCATCAGCACCACAACCAGGTGGTCGTTCGTCGGCGCAATGTTGTCCAACTGCTCGCTCACCCAGAGGAAGTTCCGCTTGACGGTGTCCAGGTCGGAGGCGCTCACCGAGGCCAGATTGCGGTAAACCTGTTTGTCCACCATGAGGCGTTTGTCGCCGGATGGCCACAGGCGCCACGAGTCCGAATCGATGACGTCCGCGACCAGCAGCTGACCGTCGGCGTCCACACCGAACTCGATCTTCATGTCGATCAGGGCGCAGTTGCGCGTTCCCCAGGCCCGCTCCAGGATCTCGAACACCAGGATGGTCGTCTGGCGCATGATGTCCACCTCGTCTTGGCCTGGAAGGGGAAGTAAATTGAGAAATGTATAAAGAATATCTAAGAAATTTCGAACGAATCATTAACAGTCGTGACTCAATAATTACACATGAGCAATTACCAAAACCTGAAATGTATTTTATTTTTAATTTTTGAAATTGCTGTGATCAAAGAAGCCATTTTGTGTCATTGGTTCACCCATACAAGGCCCCATACAATTTTGGCAGCTATGGGCATGCCCTACAAGGAGAACCATACTAAAACTTGATCCGAGAACTTTTTGAAAAACGTACCCACCCTAATAAACAACTTCCATTTTTAATTATAAAACAATGACGATCTCGTCTTCAACTTTCTGAAGATTTCTTGACTTCAACTCCAGGAACCAAAAGCCACCGATTTTTTATTATTGCAAAAAAAACAATTTTTAATGATCGATAACAATACTCTCTTCTTTTTGCGAACAGTAAATTGGTTCCACTTTGACAGTTCAAAATTGAGGCCGTTTTGCGAACCACTATTCAGCACCCAGAAAAAATAGTAAACGGAAAAACAAATTTGCTGATGTTTTTTTTTTTCTTTTTTTTCGGGAGGGTGGTCCAGCCGCACATCGTTGATGTTGAAACCTCTAAACTGGGCCCTCGTCCTGTCACGTCCGTCAGTAGTCTTGTCGTACATTACAACTAGAATCAGATCTGCCAATGAATTAGTACACTTCGACCAAATAAACACTGACGCTGTATGGATCTGACTCTAGAATAAATGCACAGTTGTGTGTTATTCATAAGTCCAACTTATTCAATTATTCATTTAAGTCCAAATATTCACTTGCTAACTACTTTGGATTGAAAATCTAAATTTTAATCTAAAATCCTCTAAACTTAATGGTCAAAACTAAACGTTCCTTTAACTGTTGCAGTACTACCTCTATAAAAAAAAAACAATAAAAATTTGTGAACCAATGTACAAATAGGATAGAAATCGAGATTTTAAAAAGAAATGATCATTTACGTCAAAAGAACCGTAGTTCTTCGATTCGCAACAATGGTCAATACAACCATAATCCGAAAACCGTTAGTTCAACAGATCAACGAATTTTGTCCGATATCATTACATTATTGATTGATCGAGACTCTATGGACAATTTGACATAAAAGAATGCCTAGTATTCTACATCTATCAAAGTTTATTGACAGCATTACTCTAACTTAACAATTGCAACTAAATTTATCATCAAATAGGTTTTGAAAGAATACAGATTTATTTTAAATGCTAATGCTAAGCAACAAATCAATTGTACTATCCCAACCTAAATCCCACATTGTGATAGTGAAAAAGTCACAGAAGCAGCGGTGTCTTGTGCAATTGTGATATTTTCACTATCGGAGAACTACCTAGTTCACGAAGACAGCTTATCGGTCAACGCTTAAGCCCTGGGGCTGCGGCAAAGCGAGTTCTCGTAGCATGAAGTGGTGTCCATAGTGCTTATAAAAAAGAGTGTATACCCAAAGTTTAACTAATGCATTAGGATAGAATCATGCCCCTTGACTTTACAAGGCCCAGGGAAATTTGCTGATGTTTTTTTTTTTTCATAACAATAAATTCTCGAAATCCTCATATTTAACCTAACAAAAAATCTGAAAGTTAAGGTCATAGAACAAAATTGAAAAAAAATTGAAAAATTTATGAAAAATGTGTTTAATAAAATGAAATTTTACAAGAATTTTTTTTACTTCGGTTTCTATTGTAAAATCTAATTTGCAATCGAAAAGTACTGATAAAGTTCACCGTTTTCAAGATTAAGATTAAGGGTGATTTCCAACATAACCTCAAATGACAAAAAACAATGTTTCGTCGATACTTAAGGAGGTATTAGACAGTGACAAACAAACAAGACAAAAAAACAACTGACGAATTTACAAACAAACGCAGCCAAACTATCAAAAAGGGCGATTTTGTTTGTTTGTTTGTCGTAGTCTAATACCTCTTGTAGTTGTTTTGAAAACTAATAATTGCATAAGAATTCGACTGGTGTAAAATGCATTGAAAAAATAAAACACTTTTTTCATTCAAATGTTTTAACCACGGCCTGTAATTTTTTTCGCTCCCCTCCCTCGATTTTGATCAGAGTAGAGGGACATAAACTACAAAAACAAATTGCAGCGGCATTATTAAAAAGAAATGCGGGCTCTATCAAAATCTCATGAAATTCACTTAAAAAATAAAACAAAATAAAAATTTAAATTTAAATTACAAGCCATGTTTTTAACAGTTCAATGAAAAAAAAAACTAGGTGCATGACACACTAATTAAATAGTCAGATAATCTTTAATTTTCAAATTATGTGAATATTGTCGAAAAATTAATTTATTTCAAACAATGGTCAATACAACCATAATCCGAAAACCGTTAGTTCAACAGATCAACGAATTTTGTCCGATATCATTACATTATTGATTGATCGAGACTCTATGGACAATTTGACATAAAAGAATGCCTAGTATTCTACATCTATCAAAGTTTATTGACAGCATTACTCTAACATAGCAATTGCAACTAAATTTATCATCAAATAGATTTAGAAAAGATACAGATTTATTTTAAATGCTAATGCTAAGCAACAAATCAATTGTACTATCCTGAAGTCCCACCTAAATCCCACATTGTGATAGTGAAAAAGTCACAGAAGCAGCGGTGTCTTGTGCAATTGTGATATTTTCACTATCGGAGAACTACCTAGTTCACGGATCAAATCATGCCCCTTGACTTTACAAGGCCCAGGGAAATTTTCTGATGTTTTTTTTCATAACAATAAATTCTCGAAATCCTCATATTTAACCTAACAAAAAATCTGAAAGTTAAGGTCATAGAACAAAATTGAAAAAAAATTGAAAAATTTATGAAAAATGTGTTTAATAAAATGAAATTTTACAAGAATTTTTTTTACTTCGGTTTCTATTGTAAAATCTAATTTGCAATCGAAAAGTACTGATAAAGTTCACCGTTTTCAAGATTAAGATTAAGGGTGATTTCCAACATAACCTCAAATGACAAAAAAAAAAATGTTTCGTCGATACTTAAGGAGGTATTAGACAGTGACAAACAAACAAGACAAAAAAACAACTGACGAATTTACAAACAAACGCAGCCAAACTATCAAAAAGGGCGATTTTGTTTGTTTGTTTGTCGTAGTCTAATACCTCTTGTAGTTGTTTTGAAAACTAATAATTGCATAAGAATTCGACTGGTGTAAAATGCATTGAAAAAAAAAAACACTTTTTTCATTCAAATGTTTTAACCACGGCCTGTAATTTTTTTCGCTCCCCTCCCTCGATTTTGATCAGAGTAGAGGGACATAAACTACAAAAACAAATTGCAGCGGCATTATTAAAAAGAAATGCGGGCTCTATCAAAATCTCATGAAATTTACTTAAAAAATAAAACAAAATAAAAATTTAAATTTAAATTACAAGCCATGTTTTTAACAGTTCAATGAAAAAAAAAACTAGGTGCATGACACACTAATTAAATAGTCAGATAATCTTTAATTTTCAAATTATGTGAATATTGTCGAAAAATTAATTTATTTCAAACTTTTTTTTTGCGTATCGAACATCTCTAGAGTTTTTTTTGAAAAAGTCCAATAAACAAAATTTTGATTTTTTGCTTTTTGGGTGTTTTTGAATACCCTTGAATCAAGGCGGTTCTAAAAACACCCAATAAGCAAAAAATCAAAATTTTATTTTTAGGACCTTTTAAAAAAAATTCGAGATCTGAATTTCAGAAAAATCAAAATATGTTTAACAAAGCTCAAACATGGTTAATTTTATAATCAACGCAGAAAATTGCCTTTGAATTTTTTCAGTTGATCACACTTCTATTTCCATTCATATTTTGAAGTTTTTTGAAGACAAAATGGGTATTGTCTTAAATGAAAAAAAGAGTGAATTATGTAAAAGTGAACTGTAAATCATAATACCTGTGCACAGTAGGGTGTAATATCAAAATCGATTTTCCAGCACAGCAATTTTTCAGTTCCTTTTGGGGTCCTGAACAACTCCCCAAAGTTTGGGAACGATTGGTTTAGTCCTCACTTTGCGCAAAACGATTAAATTTTCCATATAAATTTGTATGAAAAAAAACATTTTTTTGGATTTTAATATTTATAAAATCCACGTTTCACGCTGTACTAATACCGGATTCATATTCGGATGCTCTAAAAGGTGCTCTACAACTTTCCCGAAGAGAGTATGGTGCTAGTTTGTCTGTGAAAAAAGATACAGCGTCCTAAAAACTTGTCTAAAACGTGATTTTCGAGCAAAAAACACGTTTTAGACAAGTTTTGAACACGCTGTATCTTTTTTTAGGAGCAAGTTAGCACCATACTCTCTTCGGGAAAGTTGTAGAGCACCTTCCAAGGCATCCGAATATGAATCCGGTTTTAGTACAGCGTGAAAAGTGGATTTTATAAATATCAAAATCCAAAAAAATAGTTTTTCTCATACAAAGTTATATGGAAAATTGAATCGCTTTGCGCAAAGTGAGGACTAAACCAATCGTTCCCAAACTTTGGGGAGTTGTTTAGGACCCCAAAAGGAACTAAAAAGTGGCTGTGCTCGCTAAATTTGGAGAACTTTCTTTTTTTCCATACAACCATATTACACCCTAGTGCACAGTGTTCGGAATGGCAAAATTAAGTGGAATAAATTGATAACTCTTTTATTTGACGTCCTAGCCAAATGGTGTCTTCGGAAGAGTTGTTGTACTTGATAAGGGCTATCTTTTGAAGTTATTGACATACAGGGTGACGACCTTCCAGGGTGTCAACCAAAAACTAACATTGTTGGATGACGTTGTAGGGCTTTGATGTCTTGCGCAAAGTTGTAGAAGAGAAAATTTCATGAAAGTTTGTCGAAGGCGCCAAATTTGTAGCTCTTAATCTACTCGAGATACACGCCATTTTTGCAAAAATGGTCCAAAAAAGCTCTTTTTTGGTGATAACTCAAAATGTTAGCATTTTAGGGGCCTACTCTGCCGTTCTACGCATAATTGTCCCATGTACAAAAAAGTGCAACTGAGAAAAACGCGATTGAAATTTTTCGACCGATTTCTGTGTTTCTACGCATAATTGTCCCGTGGGTTCCTATTCGCCTTATGTGTCCCTAGTCGCCCCAGTTAGCAGTTTATCACCCTTATTTGTGATCCACTTGGTATACAACAGATAAACAAGGCATAATGGTTAGTAAAACTAATGATTCCGTGTAAGAAAATACTTGGTGGGACAATTATGCGTAGACGATGCGTTCAACGATGGGACAAACAGACTTGGTGTTGTTTTTGATGAGTTTCCGAACAAAGTACCAGATTTTATGTGTTTTTCTTAAAGTACACATCAGACTAAACTTAAAAATGGCATAAAGTCAAAACCGTCAAAAACTGACATGGGACAATTATGCGTAGAACGGCAGTACTATGTTCTGAAGAGTTGTTTATGACATAAAATTACACATCTTTGCCGAAGACAGCAAAATGTTTTGAGCCTTTATTGAGGAGTACACACTTTCAACTACATTTCCTGAAAATATCTCCGTGTCTATCGGTGTCTATTTTTAGATATCTCAACTTGAATTTGACGGTTTTTAAAAAAACGTGCTGAACATTATTTTAAACACAGGGAAATGCATTTTAATTTGATTTCAGCTAGTTGCTCTTGCAATATTTAAATTTTGAAGTTTTTCGAAAAAAATAATTTGCCCCTTGATTTTCGGGCCGGGGGAGAGGGGGTTAAAGTTAAATTTTCTTAATATTTTTTTAAGTTCTGATTTTCTATATGTTTTCAAAATCAAATCAAAAAAGGATGTTTTAAGGGATTTAAAAAAAACATCTGGGTCATAGTGCGTGATGGAGCAAAATCTGGTTTAGGAGTAATGATTTTTTGAAAAAATCGTGATTTTTCTAAAATATCGAAAAATGTAACAAAACAAAAAATAAAGCAAAATAGAATTTTCCATTCACAAGTTATAGCCACTTTTGGGTATTTATTATCTTTATTGTGTTTTTTTTTTGCATTTTAAAAATACTTTTTGTAAAAAAAACACAACCGAAAAAAAAATTGGAATGCTGAGAAAATTTCCTATAATTTTTGCTCTGGAACTCTGAAAATCAGGCAATTAGTTTCTTAGATACATCCTCACAAAGAATTCGTATCGATGAAAATAAATTCCTCTATGTAATGACAAAATTATAAAATTTTTGAAATACACTCAAAAATCTATTTTTTTTACCTAAAATAGCTATAACTTGAAAACGGTACATTTTATAAAAAAAAAAACCTAAAATAGCGTTTCGATTACATATCGATTTTTTTTTTTAAATAAATTTTTTTTTTCTCCAAGTCTTCAATATTAAAAAACTCTATTTTCTACAATTTAGATTTTTAAACTGTTTTGAAAAGAATATACATGACAAAGTTTGACAAATATTTATAACTTATTTTAATTGTTCGAAAAACCAAACATTTGTAAAACAAAAGTACTGACGCTGATATTTGTAACTAGCAAAACAACAAACAAGTTGAATTCAAATCAACAAACATGTTTGTTAACATTTGCAAAGGCGTCATAATTGAATTCAAAAACACCGTTATTTTGAGAACGCTTTTTGTCTAACAAAATGAGGTCATATTTACATCTCCAGTAGCACATACGTATTTTTATATTATACTGATGACGCAATTCTGGCATGATTTTTCAAAGCATTCACTCACTCTCATGTATGTTTAAAGTTAAGTATTTCTTGTAACTTTTGATTGAAATGGTAAATAATATTTTATATTGTTTTTTTTTTTTATCATTTTAAAATGTGACTTTGAATTTAGAATCGTAACAAATTAATATTTTAATATTTGAAGTTTCTAAAAGAAATTTTTCTCTAGTTTGTTGTATTTATTGAAGGTCAATTTCAATTGAATTTTAATGTTTCAACAATTAAAATTTTAAAAATAGTAGTGAATATAAATCATTTCTATAAAATGGGACATATTTTAGCACTAAAGATAAAATGTTGAGACTTCATGTTGGTTAAGCGTTTCAACTTTTGATTTTTTTTTTTTTGTTATTTCTTAGATACTTTGCAATTTTTTAGCAGCAGCCTAACTGTAATCATGCCTTAATATTTCAATAATTACTTTTTGCTCAGCCTCGAATAAAAACGAAGAGCAAAAACTTAAAAAAATATATAATTGCCAATCAATTGACGAAAACATTCATATCAAAACAAGTAAGTTCGTTGTAGTTTTCCTCATTACCCCCAGTCGATAATGTTTTTGTTATTGAAATCTTTTCATAGTTTCTCCCTTATCAGTTCCTCCTTCTGTTGCCATTAGGAAATCTCCCAGCCTACTCGGTTTCGGTTACCATGGGAATACTTCATCCACAGCGCATCGCACCAGCCTTTCCCTGACCCCGAGGGTCAACACCGTATTGACTATTGATAGTGTGGGCCCACAACATGTTTATTATTTGCTAAGGCGGAGTTCAAAGCCACGATCATCACATCAGAGAGCTGACGCGGTTGTTTACTACTGGGTTGACGTTCATTTTTTTTTCGATAGTGGTATCTACAACCCGTCCCGGCCTGGCGCCGTTACTGACCAACTTACCGATCGTCACCCCGTTGACCTTGAACCCGGCCGACACGATCTGCTCCTCGCTCCACTGGGGATCGTCGTTGGCGTCGTCCTTGTAGAACGTCTCCTGCTTGGGCGGCGCAAACCGGAAGCCCTCCTTGACGCCCGGGTTGCGCTTCAGGTACGATCCGGTGGCCAGTCGGCGCGTCACCCACTCGATCGGCACCATGTCGCACTTGCGCGCCAGAAACGCGTTCGCGTCGACGACCTTCACGAAGGCGGTCTTAAGGCCGGCCCGGTTCAGCAGGGTAAACACCTTGGCGTTGGTTTGGTTCGAGATTTGCGCCTTGCCCTCGAGGTCGTGCGACCGGACGCCATTGTGGGCCGTGATGCGGTCCTTGTTCAGCAGGATCGAGTGGCCCGGCAGCGAGGGCACGTCGTAGACCTGCTTGGTCTTGCCCTCGATCAGCAGCTTGCCCAGCTTGATTCCTCCAACTAGACGGGGGTAGATCGCGCATTACAGTCAACTCGAAATGATGACCTTCGGAGTTACTGGGAAGCACTTACCTTCGGTAATGGTGGCGGCCATTTCTAGATCTCGTTGAGGCGATCTACTGATACAGCAATAAATTCTAATCAACTCTTAATGTCACTCGTTTAGAACACAGACACTTTATCACACAACGTGTTTTTCTTGATACGAGCTTCAAGGGATTCGTGTCCGTAGTCGGTCAGTTCCAGTGGCACACTAGCAGCGTATGTATGACGATGTAGAAGCCGGCTTTGAGTTCGACTCGCGAGCTACTCCGGATATTTATACAGAGCTGACGGTGGTGTTGGTGAGTCGCGAGACATGGCGCGTCCGCGATAAGTTGAATTTTGAGAAAGAGAAATACAAAAAGTCGCGAGAACGCGAGATTTGGAAGGGTTGTCGTAGTGGTGATGATCGTGATAGTTAAGGAATAGCTGCGAGCGCGAACGAACGTGAGAAATGTGTGTAAAGAGTAACGTAAATGGGAATTTGATAGAGGGTCCTTTTATTGGTATAGACTGATGTGCGAAATCGTCTCTGGGGATTTTACATGACTTTCTCATAATAAGGTGAGATTTTGTTGTGATTAATCGTAGATTAGAATTTCCATTGAACTGGCGAGATCAAATGGTCTGAGTAAATGATACGAGGCCAGTTGACGATGTGTGCTGAAACGAGGTGCCATGCGAGCAGCGATGTCATGAAGTGGGATAAATTAATCCAATGAAAACTTCTGTACTAAGCTTGGTGGGATTCCTATCTAGCTAAAGAAAGAGAGCACAACAAATATTTTTTGGGGTTTTATTGTATTGGTGCAAAGTATTTTCAGAATCGATAAAATTCATTTTGTCTTGGCTATGATTGTTATGGTCTGATTAAAAACATTTTATGTTAAACTTCAGATCTTCAAACTATTAAAAAAAATGCTTTAAATTTTCTTTTAAAAAAGGGAAGTAAATAATGTTTTGGCAAATAAACTACCTATCAATAAACAATGTTTTATTGGCTGATTTTAAACATGTATAAGTATCTGAATGGTAAGTAAAGTACCTAGCATGATTTTTTTTGGAAAAAGATTTTTTTTTTCTCTTTAGCTTGTTTTGATTAGAAAAATAGGGACGGTAAAATGCGAGCATGCAAATTCATTCACCCTACTTAAAACCATCTGACCCAGATACAGCGCCCTTAAAACTGGTCTAAAACGTGTTTTTGACTCGGAAATCACGTTTTAGACAAGTTTTGAGCTCGCTGTAACTTTTGACAGGAGCAAGATAGCACAACACTTTCTTCAGGAAAGTTTTAGAGAATTTTCTCAATTTCAACGCTATTGTGTTGGTTTGAAAACTTCGGTGGAAAATAAAAATGATAAAAATCAAAATGTAAAAAAGAAGGTTTTCCCATACTAATTCCAATACAAAATTCAAATGCAATGCGCAAAAAGTGGACGCAACCAATCGCTCCCAAATTTCGGGGAGTTGTTTAGGTGCCGAAAAAATATGTTCTGAAAAATCGACTTTCTCGAGCCATCCTAGTAACCATCCAGCACTAGCAAAAAGTCAGAAATCGAAAACAGATCGGCATTACATTGCTAATTAGTCTCTCATTTTTTGACATTTCTGGCAGTAGGGGCCAGCACTAAACCGGCCGAGTAAAGTCCCAACTTGGTCATTGTTCAGCACTGACGTAGCTGTTAGGGCTGATCTCAAAACTTCTTAGCATTTACTCGCAGCTGTAAAAGCGCTTTCAGTGCTGAACAGTGACCATGTTTTAGTGCTTGATGGTTACTTGGGAAGTTGTTTGCAATAACGGTGCATAATTCCAACATAATTCGATTTTTCAGCGCTCGTCTTATTTATGCTGAAAAAATCATCAATCATCCAACTTATATTAATAGTTATTTTTTTTCCATTTTTAATCAAATTGGAAATTAATTTCACTTTTGAATAAATCGAACACAGAGAAAAGGCAAGAAAAAAATTTATTTCATGAATCTGCGAATATTTTTAAAAATTTGGATAGTAGCATTGCTTTAAAATTGTTTAAAGAGTTATTCTTGAGAATTCCGCATTTTTTCGAGATTTTTAATTTTGTATTTTTTGATTTGGATGAAACTTTGTCACTATGTCAATAGAAGCTATTTTGCATAATTAATTGCTCTATAATTGCTCCATACAAAAAAATACGAATAACAAGCCATAGTCTCAACATTTGAGTGCAAAAAATGTTTTGAAATGCATTTTACACTAGTCCAGTTGTTTTGAAATCATTAGTTTTCAAAAAATGTACGATTTGACAAAAACAAACATTTTTGCGATAAAAAACTTGTTGTGATACCTACTAAACATCGCCTCTTGGGGAGCGGCCGTGGCTGACTGGTTACGGTGTTCGCTTTGTAAGCGAATGGTTCTGGGTTCGATTTCCATCTGCTCCCAACGTGAAAGTATAGGAAATATTAATCTTGAAACTCTGAACATGAACGAAAAGTCGCTCGAGTCGGGGTTTAATATCCCGTCCTTTGGATCGGTAAGCAAAAATGCTAACCACTAGGCCGTCGCGACTTGGTGAGCTAAAACTGGAATTAGGAGTACTGTTTCTACCAACTATATACCGATTGATGAAAACGTTCTTCAGGGCGGGGCTTGTCGATAAAGCTGAAGTACCTCGCGCTCGGCTAGCCAGCATAGGGGGGGATGGCGTCGCTATTTTTAGTCCACGTTTTCCACTTTTTCTCATCGCAACCGACTACTTTATCGACTTCATTTTGCTGGGCGAGATAGGACGCCGTCTATTTTTAGACGATGACTTAGCACTTTTCCACTCTTGCACTTAAAAAACCAGATGGCAGCACGATGTAACGCCACGTCTCTATAGAAATGGGTCAACGAAGCTTGGCAGAGCTAACACCTTTTAAATGCCTATGCGAGTTATTTGCATGTATAGAATGTAGATCTAAAAATACGTGGAAACAACTCAATTTGAAAGAAGCGGCCGCGTGGTTCCGTTTGGTTGGTTGCATACACACACATACACACATACTAAACATCGCCTTCTGATATTTCGGGCCAATTATGAAGGGAGTGACAAAAACTTTAAATAATATTTGTACCTGCCTAAATTTTAAAAATAGAAAATGTTGTCACAACACAGAAAAAAACCAATTCCCGTAATCGTGAATTAAGTTCACGAATGTGAGAACAACGTGGTTCTCGCATTCGTGAATTTAATTCACGATTTTGAGAATTGATTTTTTTCCGTGAATAAGTTATAATTTAAAAACCCATTTTCAGATGCTGAGTTTTTTTGCTTGGTTTTTTTTATTTAATGCATAGTTTCAATGGCATTTTAAGATATATTTTTTATGCATGGATAATATTTTATAATTTTAAATCATTGAGCAAAAGTTATCCGGGACTAAATATTTTCTAAAAGCAAAAAGAATTATTGTTTTTTACATTATTGAGCGGATTGCTGGTTGCTTAGATACAGTTTTTAAAAGTTATAAATTTGTGAAAAATGAGTTTTTCTAGGTGTTATTTTTCGTTTTTCTTTTCAACTCGCGATATCTCGGAAACTTTTGATTAGATTTTCAATGTTGAAAAATAAAACTTTTTTGAAATTTATGATAATAATCTTTTCGAAATTGTTTTAGTCCATTTAGAAAATTTCTCTTGATTCTAAAAAAAATAAATATTTTTTATTGAAATGTTTTTTTCCGCAAATCGGGAATTTTTGAAAGATGAAAACATTGTTACGAGCTGAAAATGCCTTATTCATCTTTTTTTTAAGTTTTGCGATTGAACCAAACAAAAAAAATGTTTGTCATGTGTCACCACTGAAGCACATAAACACAAATCAAAAAGATGTCAAGTATTTTTTTTCCGTGTTTTTGTGAGCATCTTACTGAAAATGATTTAAAAATAGTAGTTTATGCAACAAGCAGCAAAAAGAAGTTTTTTCAGCAGTCTTACGAGGTTTACCGAGTTGAATGTTGATGAAGTTTTGCAACGAGTTGCTTGATTTTTTTTTTTGCAATTCTGAAAAACGATTTTTGAATGGAATTTTATGTTAAACATTCATGTGTTATGTAAAATCATCGTTTCAAACAAAAAAAAAACATTGAAAAATATTACTTTTTGATACTATTGCTGAAAAATTCAACTTTAAAGCACCCATTTCAGTGTTAATTTTCCATTCTGTTATTTTTTATAGAGAAAAGTAGGCCATTTCGTCGCTCTAGAATGCCAGGAAATGTAAGTAGTTTCAGACGGAATTGCAAAAAGAAGAACTTTTCAGCCCTTGTTCCGAAAGTATTACGTTTCTGTTGTATTTTTAATGAAAAAAAAATAAGTCGTTTTGTCATTCGTGAATAACAGGAAATGTTAGCAGTTTCACATAAGGAGCTGCAAAAACTATTTTTCATAATACAATACTTCTACGTATATCTTTACGAGTCTCTTCCAGTTTAATAGTTGGCAAATTGCATCACATCTCCGTCGGCTCGTGCGAAACTAATACCGACGCATGGTTTTGTAGCGAGTCCTAATGTTTGTTCATAGCACAAATCACTTATATCGCAAAACCATGCGGTGTTGAATCCCGCGCGCGCGCGCGTCACTTTTTGATTTATCTCCCTTCGTTTGATATTGCTTTCGATCTGGCTCTGGTTTGTTTTGATCTATTCTATTGTATGAAATAGTGGTGATCGTGAAGATGGTGCTAATCAGCGGTCAAAATTAGCAACTCAAATGGAATAGTGTTGCTTTGCAAGTTTGAAGTCAATTAGTGGTAATCACCGGCGAAATCAGTGTGTGAGACACGTGCACTTTGCGACTATTTGTGTTTGTGAGCGTGAACTTGCTGTACGATCGCCGATCGCTGTCCTTGGATATTCTTGATCTTTTCGTCGAATTTGCTGAGGTTTGCAGATTGTGCGCGAGTTTGTCTAGTTTAGTTTGGATCGCTGTTGATAAGCCGTTCAAAAAAATTGAAAACAAACAAGTAAGTATAAGTCAATACACAGTTGGTCACCAATACGCGATCGTTTGACGAGAGTGATCATCACCGTTGACGTTAATTTCAAAGTCCTTTCACTGAAGCAAACTGATAAGATAACTATTAGAACTAGTCTAAGGATAGAACCTTCGATCAGCACCAAGTGTTGTGTTGCCATCCTTGTTGCGCACGCGATCAATGCCACGATCACTTCCTTTACATGTATTGGAACAAGATCAAGAGAGTGAGAGAGGAATCCGAGAGAGTCAACCTTAAGGTGGTACTAGTCGAAAGGGTCCCAAATGTAGCGTGTGTAGTGGAGCAAGGCTGGCCGATCTTCGACGGGGATGATCGCGGTGTGTTAAATATGAAAAAGAGAAATTTCCTTCCAATCAGTTATTGTCCGTCGAAGCTCGGAGAGGCGAGGTTCGCGCGATCGTATCACTGTGGTCTAGTGCTTGTGAGATTTGGAGAATTTTTCTGTGAGACGTGTGGACGAAGCATTTTTTTTTGTTTTTTTGGGGGCAGGTAAAAACTAGTTTTAGGGTTTTTTGGGGGCTCGTTTCGAGTGCATAACGTAATCTCTGTTAGAGGAAAAAAAAACAAACATACGTGAGACTGAAGTTGGAAACGGTGTCGCAACCAAGGTGAAACGTGGATTCGATTCGTTCGTTTTGGAGGTAAATTTAAGGTAAACAAAGTGAGGTCGTCAGCATAAATTATGCTGCTGAAATGATATTTTTTTTTTGGGGACAAAGTGCATCAGCTTATTTTGTGTTGGGATAGGGTTTCAACAGACAAGAGCGAAGAAGAATGTTTTACTTGGAAAGAAGGGCATCCAGCAGGAAGTGCAAACTGGTTCAACGGCTCAGCCCACGTTGTTTTGATTGATATTGCGACAGGACAAGGTCACTTCTGTGACGAAGAAAAAAAAACTTTTTTTAAGACTTGATGAAGGAATAATATGGAAATTGGCCTAATTTGCATTTACTTCACAATGTAATGATAAGAAAGGATGCAATAAATCATAACTTGATCGAGAATGATCGATATTTAGTGCAACGATAAATACATTGTAGTGATGAAACTCAAGATCAACTGAAAATAAATGAAATTCTACTCAGAAAACTCTTCATGAAATTATTAGCCATACAGAAAACCCATAGCGCAAAATTTAAATATTTAAATTTAGATCAATTTTAGACACGTTTACAAAAGCTAAAAATGTAAAAAACTGCATAAGGACTTTTCTTGAGTTTTTTAGGATTTTTTTTAGGATGTTTCAGTTTTCAAAGAATTTTAATATTCTATTTAGTTGAAGTAGTCTATTTTACATCTCGACAGAGCCATAATCACAAAAAAAGATGGATGGTTAATAGAACCTGCATTTCTGGCAGCAATGGGATTTCTGATACAAATTTAAAAGAAAAACTTGTTGCCGTAGAAAAAAAATCAGCTGGATTAACCAAAAAATAGCGAAAGTACAAGCAAAATCAGTCAAAAGGCTGAGTGAAATGACCGTCTTCGAAACTGACAGAATATTTTTTCAATCTGTTTTTTTTTTAAATCGGCTAAGTATTTAGCTAGATTTTCCAATTTGAGAAACTTGCCAAAATGATTTTTTTTGTGCACTCTAAGCTATTGAAAATTTAGGCTGAAAAACCTGACAAATTTACTGAAATGAGGTTTGGCATTTTCATAAGCTTTTTGCCTTTCTCACCTCAATGAGGAAAGGCTATAAAATCACTCGAAAAATGAACTTCTTTATTTGACCTCGTAGACCCACCTTCAGGTATACCAATCGACTCAGAATCAAATTCTGAACAAATGTCTGTGCACTTAAGTGTTATTTATAGACTTTTTTGAAGCCGGATCTCAAATATTTTGATGAAAAAGTTGTCCGGATCTATCATGCGACCCATCGTTGGATAGGTAATCAAAAGACCTTTCCAACAAGCCCAAAAGATTGAAGATCTGACAACCCTATCAAAAGTTATAAGTACTTTAATGTTTTTGACAAACTTTTTTGAGGTCGGATCTCAGATATTTTTATAAAAAAAAGTGTTATTTATACACTTTTTTGAGGATGTGTAGTGTCTTCACTTTATGAATGTGAGGGAGGCACCAACCACCTAAAGGTGGATTAAGTAACGTTTTATTATTGCAGTCAACTCTCTGGTTGTCAATATCGAAGGGACCGTCGAGGAAGAGAAGCGTCAGTTTACAGAACGATGCAAAATGAACACTCGATTGAAATTTGTTATTTTCTTCTTTATGACCAGCTATGGGAGAGAATCATGGCAACGTACAGCAAACAAAAACAAACAATCGTCAAACACCCTTCAAAGCTTCATTTCTCAAAGAAAAATGTCTATGCAAGCCATGGGAAAGTAAAGTTATTGACAACCGGAAGAGATTTTTAAAGCAAAAATAATCCAAGGGACCGTCGAGGAAGAGATTCTTCAAGCAAGAGAAAATATCGACGAACAAGGACAATCAAAGTGAACAGTTTGAAGGGAATGAAGAATTCATCGGTACATGGAGCAGTATTGATATCGAGAAGATCGACAGCCAGAGAGTCGACTGTGGTTTTATGAGAGTCCAGTAGCTTCAAAAATTAAAGATCATGGCCTCCACAAAGGCTCTCTTTATGACATTTGATTGTAAAAATAATTAAACGAAAATGTGCCTAAAAAGTTGTCAAATATAAAACAAATATTTTTTGTTCTCCTTACAATCGATTTTCGGTACACTCAACCCCCGGTGGTTGGTCACTTTTTCGTTTGACACTTTTTTAGTTTGTACCCCGTTGGTTGGTCAAAGTCAAACTAAAAAGTGACGAACTGTCACTTTTTACACGGCGCTCACGCACACTATCAAAACAAACGTTTGGTAGTGCGTGTGAACTCCGTGTAAAAGGGGTGTCAAACTAAAAAGTGACCCCGTTAGTTTGACAACAGTTGGTGTCAAACCATTGGGGTTTGAGTGTATAACCAACTACACTCAAACCCCGATGGTTTGACACCAATTGTTGTTAGACGAACGGGGTCACTTTTTAGTTTGACCCCCCTTTTACACGGAGTTCACACACACTACGAAACGTTTGTTTTGACAGTGTGCGTGAGCGCCGTGTAAAAAGTGACAGTTCGTCACATTGACATTTGGAGTACTTAATTGACATATAATTAGGTTTTACACCGTGACGTCATTTGACAGCTCATGTGCACTGTTTACATGGTCTTCGTCGATTGTCGACGAATTTTCCCGAACAAAAACGACGACCGCATCGAACCGTGCTAATGTAAACAGTGCACTCCTTCTAACCTCTTAATCGAGTCGGCGTAAAACCTAATTCGTTTGAGGGATCTATTGCAACTTTCTCATCAATACACATTTTAAGAATCTAAATAGAATTTTTGCCAATATTTGAACACGACTTTGAAGTTTTCAAACTTAGGGGAACTATACCCTTTCTCAGCCTAAAATTTCACTAAAAAACTACAGTTATCCCACATATTCGGAACACTCACAAATTCGGAAAACTTTTGTGATAATTTATCAATAGCATGCCAAATGCATTTTTTCTGTCGCCCCTGCTATTTTTAGGACCTTTATTTGGACTTTGTTGTTCATTTGGACAAAAAACTGCATTTCGAGACTATTTTATTCAGAGCAGCAAAACACTGCCTCCAAATTGCCTGTTCCATAATTGTGGGATGTTATTGTGCCTCCCACAATTGGGTACTAAAGCCCTATGTCAATTTTTATGTACAACGGTAAAAAACACGATAAAAAACCATTTCTGATCACTTTTTTCATTTTAATGCAAAATTTTTTTTTGACAAGACAACATTTTTCCGATGGATCAACTATGGTCCCCTTGGAACGAGCTGTCAAGTAGGAGCTTTTCTGTCAAGAAGGACCGCGAGGTTAATTTTTCAAAATTGATTTAAAAATCCATTTTAAACTCTTTGTGCTCGTACAAAGGGTCATTGTACTCAGAAAAATAAGCTTTATCGCTGTAAACAATAATATCAGCAATCTAAGCTTCATTTTAGGACCCAATTGTGGAACACCTGAATTTAACTGATATTTTCACAAAAAAATATCAGACCATTAATAAAACATCACTAAGCTTGAGTTTCATTGATTTCAGTGAGTGAAGTCATTATTTTGTAAAAAATATGAACTCCAAGAGAGAATCAAAGTTTGTTTACATCCGTAAGAAAAAAGTGTTCCAAATTTGTGGTTTTCATGGGTCAATGTTTTTCTTCAAAAACTTGATAGAAAAGTTAAAATTTGCAGTTGTTCGATACAGCTTTCGAAAGATCGCAAGGATAGCTTTCAAATGAAGGTAAAAGCTAATCATTATGTTCAATTATCGATTTGCTATGATTTGTTGAACATTGGCCGATCTGTAAACTGTTCCGAATATGAGGGATGAGTGTACGCCCGTGAGATTTTGAAGAAAAATCCTCTTGCCCGATTAAACTTTGGCATTTCTAGACTTCTTTGATAAAATCGGAATGTAGAAAAGAGTTGGC
This sequence comes from Culex pipiens pallens, assembly GCF_016801865.2. Lineage (NCBI taxonomy): Eukaryota > Metazoa > Arthropoda > Insecta > Diptera > Culicidae > Culex > Culex pipiens. The sequence continues at coordinate 26,251,345 of NC_068937.1, forward strand.
AGAATGTTGCCCCAACAAATATCAGCATTCGTTTAATTTTAACAGAAATATACGCAATTTCGTAAGATTACAGTCGACTCTCCGCTTGTCGATATTCAAGGGACCATCGAAAAAGAGAATGATCAGTTCACAGAACGATGCAAAATGAAGACTGGATTAAAAATAAATTTCCTGTTGTACACTGAAACCCCGATGGTTTGACACCAATTATTATTATTGTCAAACGAACGGGATCAGAACTCACACTTACTACCAAACGTTTTGTTTGATAGTAAATGTGAGTCCCGTGTAAAAAGTGACAGTTCGTCAAGTTCTAGTTTGACTTTGACCAACCAACGGGGTACAAACTAAAAACGTTACTTAATCCACCTTTAGATGGTTGGTGCCTTCCTCTCATTTATAGAGTAATTCTGGAACAACATTTGAAAAGGGTGCATAAGCATTTTGACAGCTGATACTATTTTGACCGAGACAACAGATCACTATTTAACACTTACAGTGTTGGAAGGTAGCTGGAGAGGCCAGTTACTGTTAGTTTTAGTTAGTTAGTTTTTTTTTTTTTTAGGGCAATTTTTTGCATCTTTAGCAGTAGCATAACTGTAAAAATGTTTTAATCATTTTTTGACGCTTCATTTTTTCTTGAAAACTAGACTTGAAATTTAGTCCCTTTTTTAATTCTACTTGACCTTGACCAGAACCAAATAAAAATCTCCATGGTAAGGAGTTCAGTGATTAGGAAACAGTGATGGTGGTCAAGTTTTGTCTAGTCATACCAGACTAATTTTATTGACAAAAAAGGAGAGGCCAGGGTCAGAGCAACAGAATTTGGCCCACTACCGAAAATTGATAAGAAGGTGAATCCGGGAAAGAGTTGCGTTGAAAAACGTTCGATTTCTAGACCATTTTTGCAACACGTGATTTAAATCCGTTTTGTGTTTTAGCAACTGGAAGTTTTTCTATCTTGTAACAGTTTTCCCACCGCACGCGGTCAACCGTTTTGTAGAGCATGGTCGTCCGATTGTGCAAACATGTTGTTACATCAAAAAATATATATTTCCACTCCGCACTGTTTGTGCAAAACTCGAGCAAAAATACAGACTTATTTTCAAACATCTCCTCCACCAAGAGCCGCGTTCGTTGCCATGGAACTACGAGCAGTCATAGCACGCGCGATTAAGGATTAGTAACTATCAATTCCAATCGCCAGCGAAATAGGCTACTACGATCACACACTATCAGCGCGCCGACATGGCCTGCTGCGCTGATAACGGGTTCACGAGCCCTTCTGTCGACGTTGTTTACTTTGAGCAGCGTTCCCTTTTGATGATGATGCACCGAGTTATGCCGATTGCACCATGTTTTTTTCGCTGACGTAGATCTGTTTACTTCCCGTAGGATGGATCAACCGTCACCGCAGCAGCAGCAGCAGGACCATGCCGTGGAGGAGGTCGGTGATGCGCTGGAGATGCTCAGCACGTCAGCTTTCACGACGCCACGTGTCGCGCGGGATGACGGGGACAAGTTTGCGCTGAAGGGGAAACGGGCCGGACGGGGGGTGGTCCAGTCTGGGCTGACACACGAGTGCGGCGTGTTTGGGGCGATTGCAACGGGCGAATGGCCCACGCAGGTCGACGTCGCGCAGGTCATCTGCCTGGGGCTGGTGGCCTTGCAGCACCGGGGTCAAGAGTCGGCCGGAATCGTCACGAGCGAGGGAAATTGCGCAAAGAACTTTAACGTGCACAAGGGCATGGGTATGATCAACAACATCTTCACGGACGAATCGATGAAGAAGCTGAAGGGCAATCTGGGCATTGGTCACACGAGATACTCGACGTCGGCCGCCTCGGAGGAGGTCAACTGTCAGCCGTTTGTGGTGCACACGGCGCACGGAGTGCTGGCGGTGGCTCACAACGGTGAACTGGTCAACTGCGACAGCCTGCGGAGGGACGTGCTGTCCCGTGGAGTCGGTCTGTCCACCCACAGTGACTCGGAACTGATCACACAGGCGCTGTGCCTGAATCCTCCGGACGGCGAGGACAACGGACCGGACTGGCCCGCCCGTATTAAGCACCTCATGCAGCTCGCACCGCTTTCGTACTCACTGGTCATCATGCTCAAGGATAAGATCTACGGCGTACGGGACCCGTACGGAAATAGGCCGCTCTGTATTGGAAAAATCGTCCCGCTTAGCATCGGCTCGTACCGGCAAGGTAAGCTTTTAATCGCGTTTGACAGGTTGCTTACCTTATGGAGCAATGTAAACAATGCTAAAGGTGGCCATCTGTCAAACGCAGGGTTGCTTAAAAATGAATGTTTTTTCTCCCAACACAGAAAAGGTCGAAAAGCTGGCCGCCGACGGCTGGGTCATCTCCAGCGAGAGCTGCGGCTTCCTCTCGATCGGCGCCCGCTACGTGCGCGAGGTCCTCCCCGGCGAGATCGTCGAGCTGACCCGCGACGGCATCAAAACCATCGACGTCGTCGAGTGTCCCGAGAACCGGCGGCACGCGTTCTGCATCTTCGAGTACGTGTACTTTGCCCGGTCCGACTCCATCTTCGAGGGCCAGATGGTGTACTCGGTGCGGCTGCAGTGCGGCCGGCAGCTGGCGCGCGAGGCCTTCGTCGACGCGGACATTGTCAGCTCGGTGCCGGAGTCGGGAACGGCGGCCGCCCACGGCTACGCGCGAGAGGTGAGACTGGCGCGATCAATTCTGCACGATCAACCTTCTAACGACACTCCCCCCTTCCAGACCGGTCTCCACTTCGCGGAGGTGCTCTGCAAGAACCGTTACGTCGGCCGTACCTTCATCCAGCCCTCGACCCGGCTCCGCCAGCTGGGCGTGGCGAAGAAGTTTGGCGCCCTGTCGGAAAACGTGTCCGGCAAGCGGCTCATCCTGATCGACGATTCGATCGTGCGAGGAAACACGATCGGGCCGATCATCAAGCTGCTGCGCGATGCCGGTGCCGTTGAGGTGCACATCCGTATCGCCAGCCCGCCGCTCCTCTATCCGTGCTACATGGGCATCAACATTCCGACGCGGGAGGAACTCATCGGCAACAAGCTGAACCCGGAAGAGCTGGCCAAGTACGTGGGGGCGGACAGTTTGGCCTACCTGAGCGTGGAAGGGCTCAAGAAGGCCGTCCAGCTGAACATGGACAAGAGCAGCGAGGATAAGGCCGGGCATTGTACGGCCTGTCTGACCGGGGATTATCCTGGCGGACTGCCGGAAGATTTGGAATGGTGATTTTTTTCCATGCTTAAATTGTGAAGCTCAAGTGTGCAAAGCAGACGTTCATGCTTATTTTGAGAGATACGAAGATAAAGTGCGATCTGAGATCAATGACATAAATACATGCCTATATATGGAGTTCTAGTTTAATAAAGTTTTAAGTAATCTTTAAAAGAAGGTTTTTTATGTTTCCGAAAATTTGTTCTCGAATTCTATACAACTGACATTCATACTGAAATCAATCCATTATATTTTGCTTTTGGTCTCCTCAATTACGGACTTCAGGGTATTATTCACTGAAGACCTCAAAATGTATTGACCATTCCACTATATACGAAAGACGGAGTCGGTCTCCCCCTTTTCCATAATGTAACGATCTCTAGATTCATTTGTTAACTTTCAGTATTTGGCCTTCCCATTGGATATCGCTGTAACATCGTTTATATTCTGAAAAGGGAGTTTTCATGTTCGCGTTGACGTCATGTTCTCAATGGCTTCTCTCTCCGTTGCCATGCACAGATTCCTTCAAGGATATAGCAGCAATCGATCGTCCAACATCTTCTCAAACCAGTCGTCTCATGTATTACAGAATCTCCGCTTTGTTTTTCCCGCCGTGGTTTTGACGCAATGACGTTTTGAAATGATGCCTCAAATCAAAGTTTCCTACGATTGGGTTGCTGCGTCCTCTTGAAAAACCAACAAGACACAGTCAAGGTATTTCGGTGAGAGGAATATCAAATAATAGTAAACAATATTCGAAACCAATCGGCGCAAAACTGGGCGATCAACAAAACGATGGGATTGAATAATCAGGAAATTGTCGTGAAACTGCGAATCGAAGTTCGATCGCTCGAAAATTCTCCCGCAAGTTCCCCTCACAACGTTGCAAAATAGCTGAGTACGGAGTTTGGCAGGAACGCGGTCGAGAAAAACGAAATGTTGCGCATTAATTTGGGACCCCCAAATTATCAAATTCTCCCTTCCCAAATTCTTACACTCTTTAATTATTAAATTTGTAAGTTTTTACGTGCAGTCAGAAAACCAAATTTTGAGAGTGATTCGTAGTGAAATTTTTACGAGATATTTGGATAATCGAGCGCGAAAATATTTTTTTTATAGCTAGATTTTATATTTTTGTTTTCGATTTACGCCGTTGCAAATATTTTTTGAAGTTAATGTCCCTCGACTCTGGCCAATGTCGATTGGTGCAAAAAATATCAAAATTGAAAACAAATTAAAAAAATATTAAAATTGAAATGGCATGCCATGGTTTTAACATTTGAATAAAAAAAGAGTGTTTTAAAATGCCTTTTACACCTGGCCAGATGTTTTGCAATCTTTAGTTTTCAAAATATCAAAGTAGGGGAACAGCATCTAATTCCAGCGTGCCTCTAATGTTGGCAGGTAAGAACTTTGACATTCAATTAAAGCTAATTAAAAGCGTTTTCAACTGAACTCGAGTGATAAATAGCTGTTTCTATCAAAAGTTTTGCAAATTTAGTTGTTTAAATAGTGAAAATCAGCAAATTGGATGGAATTAGGTGCGAGTGATTAACCTGCCAAAGATACGAGAATTTCCCCTATTCGCGAAATATTTTTTTTGTCGAAAAAAAAAACTTTTTGCAGTACTGTACAACGGAATTTCACAGAAATAAAATAAAATATTGTTGATCGATCTCAAATATTCCAAACAAGATAAGATTTTTTTTAAACGCAGGAAAATGCATTTCAAATTATTTCAGTTCATTTAAATTTTAAAGTTTTTAGGAACAATTTTTTTGTCTCCTAATTTTTCGAACCAATTCGGGGGTATATTTTTATTTTAGCATTGCCATTTTTTATGATTGAATTTTAAATATGATTTTGTTTAAAATTGTAAAAAAAATGAAATTGAAATAACAATGCATAGTCTCAACATTTTAATGCAAAAAGTGTTTTAAAATGCATTTTCACTGGTTAAGTTGTTGTGCAATCAATAGTTTTCAAATAAAAATGTACGATTTTTCGAAAAACATTAATTTTAGCAAAAAATAACTGTTTGTGCTTCTAAACATAATTTTTATTGAATTCTTCAGATTTTTAACGTGAAGACTTCCATCATTGTCATGATTTTTCGTTCAAATATATAAATTTTGCGTCGCTTTCAATATTTTGACAAAATTCCTTTAACAAGTTATTTAGAATAGTGCCCTACACATGCTGATTCCATTTGGTAACGATTATCCCATTCCTTGTAAAGTTATGGAAATCGTCATTTATCAATGATTGCCAACTAGGACGTCAATGACTGTGCCACAAAATTATATAAATTTTCAAGCACAACTGATTTAGATCAAAAATTCCTTCAGTGGCTTCAAGATGGTAACAACCGGCACATGCTGATTCATTTTGGTGCTGAAATTGGTTAAATTGAATTTAATACAGAATATTTTATAGTGATGATCAAATTTCTTCGAAAATGATCAACGGCTTCACCTTAAATCAACCCAAACATGCTAAAAATAATTCTAAACGCAGTGAAATGCATTTTACATTTATTTCAGCTGATTTTTGATAAACAATTTTTTTTTATAAAAACTTAAAATAAAATTTGTACCAGCCTAAATTATCAGTTGATACTACAACTTACATTATTCGTACAGAAATCATCCCATTAGATTTTGCTTTTCGTCTTCTCGGTTACGGACTTCACGGTTTTATTCACGAAAGGTATTGTATCGACAATCCAACCCTAACTAAAGACCGATGAAACGAGATTTCGGGGTTGAAATCAAACTAAACTTGTTGCGTTGGTAGTCTAGACAAGAGTGAGTGAACTGTATTTCAACAGTTTTAGTACAGAAAGCTGCATAGGACGAGCAGGCACTCATGAGAGGCTGAGAGATATAGATCGAGAACCCACAGGGGTGTTACAACATGTCATCACAACGTGTAAATAAAAATGCATACTTTACAATATCCTCGCTGTTTTCATAATGTAATGATCTTTAAATTTGAAACGACATACTTCTGAACTCCTGTGCATTGCAGTATACAAACTTAAAGGCATTTTATTTGTTTGACCGAGCTACTTTTGTACCCAGCCAGTTTGAATCGTATTTGAGATCGTTTTACCTTCATTTCAATTCTTCAAAATGAAAGATTGTTTATGGTTTCGTTGAAGTCATGTTCTCAATTGTTTCCGTGTCCGTTGCAAGACACAGGTTCCCTTCAAGGATCTCGCAGCAGTTGATCGTCTCACTTCTTTAACAACAGTCTCATTTGTTGTAGAAACTTCAGGCCATGTTCATCGCAGCAAAATCGTTCACGGCGAGATGTTCATACAACGACGTTTTGAAAAGATGCCTTCAAAGTCGAAGTTTTCGTTGGCTGGGTTGCTGCGTCCTCTCTTGAAACACCAACTGTGACGCTGGATCTGAAATCGACAGAAAAACAAGACAACTAATAATCACTTTTTTCACTAGCTTTTTTCTATTAAGTCTTTTTTGGGACAGAGACCAGGTTAGGTGTTGGGAAAGCATTTTTTAGACATGCACAATTTAACCAAAGTTTTTTTGCTGAATCACGAATAGGGAATTTCGAAAAGAGCAAAAACAGCATTCCCACTAATCTTCTTGTAACACACTAAAGATGTTTTCCTTTATTTCTTAATCGTACAAGACAAAAAACGTATGGTTAAGCATTGAATGATATTTAGATGTTGTAGTCCAGCTCGTACCGAATGTACTGATTCTTGGGATCGTTGGAAATGCGCGGATAGCCCACGATCAGCGCGTCCTGGGCGCCAATGTACAGCGAGTTGTAAATCTTCCAGTAAACGTCGCGCACCTTCCTCGCCGGATGGAACAGTCCCTGCAGCGTGTACTGCAGGATCTTGATCGGTCCGAGCGCCACCCGAAGGCCCTCGACGGCGTCCATGAATGCTTGCACCAAGTGGGGGCTCGTCTCGAAGATGTTGGGCCAAACGTAGTTGAGCAGATGGATGAGCGCGTCCTCGCAGCCAAAGCCGTACACTCCGAGGGCCATGTGCTTGATGGCGGCGCACGCCGTCTGTCGGTGGACCAGGTCCCGATCCATGAGGGCGTCCTCGAGGAGGGGGCACACGGCGTAGATGTAATCCTTGCCCATTTCTCCGATGTACTCGAACAGGAAGGAGAGCGATTTGAGGACGCCGTTCTGGACGTTGAGTTCGGGCACGCGGTACTCGTTCATGAGGGCGGGGAGCACGGTGAAGGGACGACACGTTTCGGCCACGATGGCGATGGCGACGGTCGTGCAGACACGGTTCTGACGCTCTTGGACTTTGAGGTTGTTTAGCAGCGTGGCCAGCACGTCGTGCGGGCCGATGGCCTTGGCGATGTAACCGAACGTGTTGACGGTGGCTCGTCGGATCGCTTTTTTGTGGGCTTTGAGCAGTTCGAGAAGCTCGAAGCAGATGCGCATCCACTCGCGGGCGGACACGTACTCGGGGCCACGATCGGCGATGCGACCGACCAGGTCGATGCAGTTTTCCTGGACCTTTTCGTGGCGATTCTTAAGGATGGGGGTGAGACGGGGCAGGAGGTCCTTGATTGGGGGTGTCATTTTGGTCATGCCGATTACGTTGACGATGGCTTTGAGGGCGCCCAGAATGGATCCGAGCACTTCGGGGTACTCCTCGCCGAGATATTCGTAGAGGACGACGCCCAAATGGCCCATCAGCTTCTCCTCCTGGCATGTCTTCATGACGATGGCGATTCGGGAGATGAGATCCGCCGCTTGTTGACGGACCTTGGCCGACTTGTTGTTCAATCGCCAGAGGATGGTACCGCAAATCTGGGGGAGATACGGTTTGACGCGCTTGCTCAGCTGGTTGACGATCGTGCCGAAGCCGTTCAGCATGACCACGTCTTCGGTGGTCTGTTCCTGGAACGCGTACAGAATGCCGTCGATGAGCTGTTCCTCCAGCCTGGAATCGATGTCGGCGGCGCCCAAATTGCCCATGATCTTCTCGATGGTCTCCATCACCATCTTGCGGTACTGCTCGTTTTCGTCCTTGAGATCGTCCACGACGCGGTTGATGATCTCGGACGCGCCCACCTTGTTGGCAATCTCCACCGTGGTGTCCACCAGCTGGCGGTAGTTTCGCCGATCCAGCGCCATTCGGTGGTTCCAAAAGTGTTTGAAAAAGTGCGGCAGGATTTCCTCCTTGATGTACTGCGCCTCCACACCGTCCGTCGCGCAGCACTGCTTCACGACCTTCAGCACAATCTTCTTCATCTCCTCGTCCGGCGACTGGAACTCACGAATCAAGATCAACATCACTTCCCTGGTGTAGTAGTTGGCGTACTCGGCGTCCATGAGCGGGATCAGATAACCGATGGCTTTGAGGAACGCCGCAAGACCTTTACCGCGATGCGTCCGGATACCCTTCCAGAGGGGCTTCAGCACGGAATCGAACGACTCGATACCGTACGGAGTGGCGGCTTCGGCCAGCGCTGCCAGCGCCAACGCCGTAATCGTACGGACCTTCTGCTGCTCGTCCACCAACCCGTGCTCGATAATCTCGACCAGCGACTTGAGATGGGGCAGGATGGCGCAACCCATCAGGATGGCAATCTGCTGGACGATCTTGATGCCGGTGTGGCGAGCCTGCCACGACTTCTTACTCTTGCAGACGGCCTTCAGGAAGGGTAGGAGGGAGGGGATTCCGAGCGCGGAAGCGACCACCGCGAAGGCACGGGCCGTCGTGTTTCGCACGTACTCGTCAATGTTGTCAATGTCGGGACGCATGGTTGAGATCATCGTGGCGAGGCCGGCGGCCTTGGCCAAGTTGGAGATGATTTCACGACCTTCAACGCGGGCGTAGTAATCTTCGTCGATCAGCAGCGGTTCGATGACGACCAGGATCTTGTGCACGTACGGACGCACGAGGTCGTCCAGTTTGTAGAGAATGCGATCGATGACCTTGACGAGGAGATGACGCTCTTGGTCTTCCAGGGTGGGACTCATCAGCAGGGGTAGAATCTGGTTGAAGAGTGGTCCTGCGCCGAATTCACGCGCCTTGTCGGTGATCTGACGGAGGGCGGCCTTTCGCATCGGAGGCGTTCCGTTCTTGATCTTCAGGAGAAGTTTCATAATTTTACGCTCCTTCTGCTCCTCCGGACTGAGCGCTTCTTCGTCCACGTCCAGCAGCAGCTTGTCAAAGTATTGCGCATCTTCCGGCTTCATGAAGGGCAGATTGCCCTTGGGTTGGTTGTCGATGAACTTGGCGCTGCGGTCCTCCTGCTGGATGAAGAATCCGGCTGGGGTTCCGGCCATCGGGGTTGGCGTGGCGGTCAGCTTGCGTGCTGGCGTACGGATTGGGATGTAACCGGCTGGGGGTGGGAGCACTTTGTACCCGGGCGGGAACATGGCGTCCAGTTCTTCGTCGCTGAACGGTCGGTTGCGTTCGTCGATTTCCTTCTCCCAGCGGTACGCTTGCAGCTGTTCCGGGGTCATCGACGCGAGATGGCCCGGGGTGGGCGTGGCCATGGCCATCGCTTTATTACCGATCGGGGTGGAACCGCCTGGGGTGAGCAGGGGCGTCGTATGTCCGGGTGTTGCGTGCGGGGTTGGGGTCATCGCGATCGACGGAGTCATGGCCGACGGGGTAGCGTTCGAGGGCGTTTCGTCCCAACGGGAACGTCGCTTCGAAGCAGGCGTTGTGCTGTCCATCACACTATCACTCGGTCCGCGATCGGCACGGGGCGTCTCAGCCCACGAATGACCCGGAGTTTCACGCTCCGTCTTCGGCGTCTCGTCCCAACGGTTGCGACGCGTTGACTTCTCCGCGGGGGTTTCCCGCCCCGGAGTGGCACCCGAGTGGGCCGGCGTGGCGTCCCAGATGCGTGCGCTCGGGGTCGCCCCCGGCGTTTCGCTGCCCTTGTGGCCGGGCGTTTCGTCCCAGCGATGGTCGGCCGGGGTTTTCTCCGCATCGCCCCACGTCGGCGTCGCCGGCACGGTGGACAACTTCTTCGGCGGCACGAACGACTCCTCCACCGTTTGGTCCCAGCGGCCACGCTTCTTCGATTCCGCAGCCGACTTGCTGCTGCTGCCGTCTCCGTTGCTCGACTCGCGGTTGATCACGAGGGAACCGTCCTTTGCCTTTTCCTGGATCTTTTTGCGGAGCTGTGAAAACAAAATTTGGGTTAGTTTTTGAACTCCGGGTTGACGATTTTGACACTACAGGGTGGCCACTCAAATCCCATTTTCGAATTCCCATTTTTTTGCCGGATTTTCCATAACATCAAATAATAGGTATTGTTACACAATCAATATTTATATGATTGCAAATCAAAATATTTTTATAAAATAAAATTAATACCTATCCATTGAACAAAGTTTCTAAAAATCAAATTTTCAAAATACATATACACATTTAAAAAAAAGTCAAACTATTGACAATTGTAAGTAAAAATAGTTACTTAGGGACCAACAATAGATTCATAGAAAAAAAAATTAAAATAAAGCACTAATAATTTCAATACAGAGAAAAACTTCAGATTTTAAAAATAAATTAAAAGTAATGCATACAATTTCATTTTATAAATTTCAAAAATTAAGTTTTTTTCATCAGTTTTATCTTGAGAATAAAGGAATGGCAAAAAGTTAAAAACAGCTTTGAATTTTTTTTCCTTTGTTTTGCTTTGTTCTATCGTTATCGTTATTTAGATAATTCTATCGGCGATAATGTTATCGCTGATAATGAAGGTAACTCATTTTTAAAATCTATCTAAAATCGATTAATTTAACCATATCGTGTTAAATTTTCAATGCTTTTACCAAGATATATTTTTTGAAAATCTAGTAAGCTTTTTTTTTTTTTTTTTGGGAGGGTGGTCCAGCCGCACATCGTTGATGTTGAAACCTCTAAACTGGGCCCTCGTCCTGTCACGTCCGTCAGTAGTCTTGTCGTACATTACAACTAGAATCAGATCTGCCAATGAATTAGTACACTTCGACCAAATAAACACTGACGCTGTATGGATCTGACTCTAGAATAAATGTACAGTTGTGTGTTATTCATAAGTCCAACTTATTCAATTATTCATTTAAGTCCAAATATTCATTTGCTAACTACTTTGGATTGAAAATCTAAATTTTAATCTAAAATCCTCTAAACTTAATGTTCAAAACTAAACGTTCCTTTAACTGTTGTATTACTACTTCTATCAAAAAACAATAAAATTTATGAACTGATATACAAATAGGATAGAAATCGCGATTTGAAAAAGAAATGACCATTTACGTCAAAAGATCCGTAGTTCCTCGATTCGCAACAATGGTCGATACAACCATAATCCGAAAACCGTTAGTTCAACAGATCAACGAATTTTGTCCGATATCATTACATTATTGATTGATCAAGACTCTATGAACAATTTGACATAAACGAATGCCTAGTATTCTACATCAATCAAAGTTTAATGACAGCATTACTCTAACTTAACAATTGCAACTAAATTTATCATCAAATAGATTTGGAAAGCATACAGATTTATTTTAAATGCTAATGCTAAGCAACAAATCAATTGTACTATCCTAAAGTCCCACCTAAATCCCACATTGTGATAGTGAAAAAGTCACAGAAGCAGCGGTGTCTTGTGCAATTGTGATATTTTCACTATCGGAGAACTACCTAGTTCACGAAGACAGCTTATCGGTCAACGCTTAAGCCCTGGGGCTGCGACAAAGCGAGTTCTCGTAGCATGAAGTGGTGTCCATAGTGCTTATAATAAAGAATGTATACCCAAATTTTAACTAATGCACTAGGATCAAATCATGCCCCTTGACTTTACAAGGCCCAGGGTATTTTTTGAAAATCTAGTAAGCTTGAAAGTAAAATATTACTCAAAATTGTTCACAAAATGCCGTATTTTTTCGGAAGTACTCAAATTTTCATAATTAGCAATATGGGTATCAAACGACGCAAATTATGTAAAATATGTAGCTTACACAAGTTTAATGAATGTACGAAGCATGCATGCGCTTTGTTTGATACCCATATTGCAAATTTTTAAAAATTGTAGTATTTTCAAAAAAAAATCTAATACATTGTAAAAGCATAGAAAATTTCGATTGGTTTAATACCCACATTGCAAATTATGGAATTTAAGTATTTTCGAAAAAAACGGTATTTTGTGAACAATTTTGAGTACATATTTAAACTTTGAAACTTACTAGATTTTCAAAAACTATATTCTTGGTATAACCATTGAAAATTTAACATAATTGACGATAGATTATCGTTATCGTCCCGACGATAACGATAACCATTATCGTTATCGTCAGACGATAATATTATCGACGGTAATTTTATCGATTAACAACTTTGGTAAGAACCAGTAAGGAACTGATCGTACAATAACAATCGTTAAAATAAATTTGTATTCGATAAATTAAAATAAAACTTTTAAAATTAAAAGGAATTTATAAGTTTAGAAATTAAGAAGTTCAAAAATACAAATATCTAAATATAAAAAAAATTTAAAATTACAAACTTTAAGGCTTAAAAAACAAAAATTTTAAATTTTCTAAAGCCCTAAAAAATTAGGTAATTTAGAACAAAAAAAGGAAAAAACTCCAAATTCACGAATTTTGAAAATCAATAATAAAGAAACTAAGAAATTCTTAAAAATCGAACACGCTGGCATTATGTTTTTGCCAATACCCGATTTTTGTCTCTTTTCGTACGATCCATTGATTATTTTTTACATAAACCATAATGCATTTGAATGAAAAAACGTCTTGGGGCCATTGCATTTACAAAAAAAACATATCTTAAATAAGAAAATCAAAAAAATAATAAATTCAGAAATTAAAAAATCTAAGAATTCAAAAATTGAAAATCTTACAATTTCCAAAAGTTTAATTTATTAAAAAAAGTTGCAAGAATTAAAAAATCCAAAATTTCAAAATTTTACAATTCAAATATATAGAATCTCAAAAGTCCAGAAACTTTAAATTTTAAAACAAAATAAATTGAAGAATCCTGAATTTAATTTTTTATTTTTATTTTGGAGTTGCGGATTTTTAAATAGTGAACTAAATATTTTTTTAGCTTTCTTATTTCTGAATTCTAGATTTTTTTTAATTATGAATTTTGGAATTTATTTTTATATTTTTTTTCTCAATCTTTTTTTTTAATAGATTGAAAAATTTAGAAATTTCTATTATTTCAAGATTCAAAATTTTTTAGGATTTTAAGGACAGTTTTCTTTTTCAAAAATCCTGAACTCAAAAATGATCAAGTCATATAAAAATATAAAATAAAAAAAAATCAAAAATTAAGAAATTTAAAACTCACGAATTTACAAAATTTATTAATTCAGAAATTCAAAAATACATTTTCACAAATATTCAAAAATTCGAATGCTCTGCCATCCTTTATGTCCTTTATGTCAACCAACGATTTTAGCAACACCTGTGTTTGGCAGCAGTTTTTTTCCAAAGCAGTAAAAAAAATGAGAAATTTTGAAATTTTTTTAAAATTCTAATTATAAAAAAAGTTGTAGAAATAAAAAAAACGAAAATTCTAAATTTCTACAATCCAAAAAAATAGCAATTCAAAAATCCAGAAACTCCAGAAGTTTCCAAAAATTAAGAATTTGAGATTTAAAGATTTTTAAAGAATTTAAGAATTCAAGAAGTGTATTTTAAAATTCCAGGGTTTTGATTTTTTTTTTAATTTCTGGTATAGTGAATTTTGGAATTTCAGAATTTTGATTTCGTTACCTTAAAAATTTTAGAAAATTTCAAAATTTCTGAATTTGTTATTATTAGAATTTTGGTTTTGATTTTTTTTTGAATATTGGATTTTTTTTTTTATATTTTGGAATCAAAGTAAAAAAATATATCAAACATTTGTCAGAAATATTAACTATGACTTAATGAAATAAGTTTAAAATTTAGAAATATTTACCTCAAAACAACTTCCTCAACTTCAAAAATTCAAGCCCTGTGGCAAAATGAAATAGAAATGAATTGTTTTAATAACACAAAAAAAATGTTTTGATACTCTCAAAACCGACAAAAAATAGCCTTTTTCTCAAACAGATAAAAATAAAGTGGATGGAGCCTTGAATTCAATTAAATTGAAATTTGAACAAAATACTACAAATTATTCAAGAGTGAGAAAATATACCCCGATTTCAACTCGAGTGGCCGCCCTGCCATGACTGCCAACAACTCACCTCAACCTCCTCGCCCTTGAGCATCTGCTCGCGCATGATCTCCGTGTACGAGCGGGAACCGACATCGGGAGTCTTGCCGCCTGGAATACATCCGAAAACAAGCAGAACGAGAAAATCGAACTGATTAGTTTTCAACCTTTCCTAGCGACTAGTTTCGCGTGATCGATTTAACTTATACAAACGAGACACAACTTGAAATTAGGTTCATTTTTTTTAGCTTTCTGTTGAAGATTAAGTGGGAGGGAAAACGGAAAAGTTTGATTAATTTCAAGTTTCGTCCCGGCAGTGATACGTACGTGCTCCAGCCAGATCCTCAGTGCGCGAAACATTTTTTCTGCCACGATTTCAATGCTTGAACACTAATTCTTTAAAGGCAATTGAAAAAACTTTATACGCAAGAGTTACGAGTTAAATTGTGGCGGGTCAGAAAAATGTTCACGGCTGTTTTTGGCTTTTACTGAGAGAAATTGAGTTGGGGGGGAAGTTCCTAAAACAAATCTTTGTGATTAATAATTTTCTGTTTCTGAGTACAATTAACACGCTCATTCACCATTCTCACAACAAACCGACCTCGGTTGAGAGCGTGCGCGCGACACTTTCCGGAACTTGCTTGCTCAAGAATACTGAAAGTATTCCAGCGCAGGACCGGTTCTGGGAAGGGGCGCGCAGCGCCCGCAAAAAGGAGGCTCGATATTAACCTGAGATTTCTTTCGGCGGTCTCACTCTGACACCGGATGTCCACCGGAACCTGCGTGGTAAGTGGTTTTCGTTATTAAAAAGTGGCAAAATACTGGACTAGGCGTGTGGGGTTTGGGAAAACTGGGATTGTGGAAAGGAGAAGGGAAGTTTTTCATACTCATTCGTACCGTGAATCTTGAAAGATTCTCGTTCACTCAGAATCCCACTCAGACCAAAATCTAACGTTGCTTGAAGAGCGCCGGAAGTCTCGGAACAAACGTTCGGAGATCGACCGGCGTCGCAACCAGATAAGTCAACTATCTTAAGCTAGTACAAAAATACAGTTTCAACTACACAAGATTAGAGTTCAATTCACAACTAGAAACTCACCGTCGGCAAACGGATCGGCACGCTCCGGCGAGATGACCAGTCGGCGTCGCTTCTGGCGATACTCGTCCTCCTTCTCACCGACCGTAGGTCGGCGCCGGTCCGCGAACGGATCAAAATCTGCATCGGGCTAAAACGAAACAAATTCAATCAATCTTCATTTAATCAAAACAATAAAGACCACTCACCTGCGCGACATCGTTCAACAGCGCCGCCGGCGCAGTATACCCAGGGGCTCGATTCCTCCCGCCACCACCAGCTCCCCCGTCTCCTCCCCGTCCCATCGGCATTCCGTCGTCCTCGTCGTCGTCCACATCGTCGTTCGGCGCAATCGACGTGACGTAGCCCTCGTACTTGCCCTTGCCGGCAGCCCCGTCGTACAAATCGGCATCGTAGTAGCCGCTCTCTAGCAAACCGACGCCCTTGTCCTTAGCGGCCTCGGCGCTTATTTCTTTCTTCTTGGACTGGATGTCCCGGATTTGGGCCTCGATGTCTGGAAGCGGAAAAAACAACAACAAAAATTAGTGTTGAACCATCCAAGCAGGCACCAGGGAAAACAAATATGGCTGCGCCATCGATACGGCGAAGTTGCGAAATTTTCGAACGATTTAAATCGTTGTGATTTCACGATCTTGCGAGAAATTTTAGCTTAACCGAATGCATCATTCACTAAACTAGCGATTTAAACTGTTTTTACACTAATTAAAAGCTTATTTAACACAAATTATTGAATTAAATACGTACCTTCATGCGTTCGTGGTATGTTCTCCATTTTTCACACTGAACTTTGACAGCTGACGGAAGGGCAGTGTTGCCAGCAGAAACTCGCTTCAAAAATCTGTATCAAGTTTTGTACAGTGTGGTGATAATGTCTGCAACAGCAGATCCATGGGGTCCTTAACACTACAGATTGTCGAGTCAACTTTTCCCATCTTTTCCCACAAACATAACGCGTTGCTCAGCGCGTTTGGTGTCCAGCGCGTTTGGATCCGTCAAAATCGATTGGCCAATCTGTTTGACTTGACAATCTGTATTCAAAACCATTCCGGGATTCGAACGGCAACAAGGGCCTCACAATCGAGAGCAAGAAGCAGGTTCCGATCGAGATCATTTCGGACTGTTAATCATCACTCCGAAAACGACCACGTGAACACCGTTGAGTTTGCCAAGCAAAGTCGGCGTATCTAGAGTCAAGACGTGGGCCGCCTCCGTTTGATATTGTCGGGGAAAAACCGTCCTCCTCAAACCCAAAATCGTCACCCTGAAAGGCAAGAAAGCCCTTACAGACGCCATCTGGGTTGAGGGTACTGCACAAATTTCAAAAACCTAAACACGGCCAAGCTTTGACCTAAACTGTCAACTTGGCATTCCGAACCCCAGCAATAACGTCGCGGATACCACGGCGGATACTTCAATAAGTTGGTTACAATTATTTTCAACTAAATCTAGATTTTTTTGTTCATGTCTAACTCCTCGCCCTTCTGGATGTTTTTCATCAGCTTCGGAATGGCCTTCTTCAGCAGCTCCTGTTCCTAGTCGTTCACCTTGGACATACCAAGGTTCTTCTCGAGACTGTTCTTGCCCAGCAGCAGCGGCTAAGAGAAGGAAGTGGATTTGGGCCAAAGCGAGAGCAGAACAGGCTCCGGCATTGGCTTTGGCTTTGAGGACCTCTTCATGGTGACCACTCAAATCCCATTTTGAAATTCCCGACTTTTTCCCGACTTTTCCAGAATCTCAAATAATAGGCATTTCTTATCTAAAGAATGTTTTCAAACAAAAAACTCCTTATAAAAAGTCTATATAAACCATAAAAAAACCTAAACGAATTTAAAGAAAATAAAACTATCGACAACTTTCGATAAACAGAAACTTTACAACAAATATCTAAAAAAAAACCTTTAAAAATTGAAGCACTCATTATTTCGATTCCGGATAGAAACATAAACAATAAGTCTTTGAAAAATAACCCAAAGCTCAATAATATTTGTAATTTCAATATTTATTTTTTAAATTTGCAAAACTATAGTTTTTGATACTTCGTTTCAACTGGAATTGACAAAAAGTTAAAGATAACTAAATTTAAAATATTTTACTAATTTAAAATATGATTGCTGTTATCCTTTAAAATACTTTTGAAAATATCGAGGAATTCGTAAAAAAATGTTTTTACAAAGTTTCCTTTTGAAGTTTGTAAATTTTGTTATTGATTGTTTGAATTTATGTTGATTTATCTAGTTGTCAGTATTTAACTGCTTAATTTTTTTCAATGAAAAAAAAAAACAGTTTGATAAGATTTTATGTTTTACAACTTATTTTATATGAAATGTTTGAAGGAAAAAATCTTTTAACATATTTGCAATAACTTTAACCAAAATTTGTTGGATTAATTTTTTAACAGATTCATTTTTTTCATGTTTTCAAAACAATGTTCGTTCTGAATAAATAAAAAAAGATTTTTTAAAGTGATTTTTTCAATATTTAAGTTTTCCTATAACTGAAAATCAAGCTTTATCAAAAGTATTTTACACATACTCACAAAAAATTCAAGGGAATCATTTGAAAAAAAAATATTAAATGACTTAATGAATTTAGTTCAACAGTTAAAAATATTTACCACAAAAAAAAAATGCCTAACTCAAGTTGGAATCTTCTATCAAATATTCAATCAATGTGATCAAATCAAACAGAATCATACGTTTACGCTAGCCATAATCGTTAAAATTAAACTCAATTTTTATAATATTTTTTCATTAACTTTGTTGTTGTTTTAAGTTCACGCAGAAAAATATTTTGTAGAATCAGCCTGTACGAGGTTTGATTCGACAAAATTTTTGTTGAATATAATCAACGCAAATTTTGCGTTGAAACAAACCTTGATTTTCTCAATTCCACAAAAATCTTTTGTTGTTTTGAAAAAGTTGCTTTGACGTTTACCGTTGATTCAACAAAAATCTTGATTTTCAAATCAACAAAACGTTTTGTTGATTCAAACATGCCTTATTTTTCTGCGTGTTAGAGTAAGAACAAGAGGTAATGTTTGATAAACAAAAATAAATTTAAAAATACCTTTGATTCATTAAAATTATTATAAAATTCTGTGTCAAATGCATCTAGAGTTTACTAGTATTTTTAATGTCTTAAAAAAAACCTTTCAATTATCATATAAATTGAAATACCGTAATCTGGGGTGGATCGGGACTACAGTCTGAATAGGGACAGCAGTTTTTAGAGCACTTAAAGCTTTTAAATTTGGAAATGGATGTACACATTTTGTTGGCCCGAGTCTATTCTAACCGAAACCAACCAGAAAAATCAAAATATTGTGCTCCAACATGGTTAAAACTGCTGTCCCAATTCGCCTCATGTGTCCCGATTGACCCCAGTTTACGGTAGTGAAAGAAACCTTAAATTTTAAGTAAGTTACTTAAGAAGAATTCTCGCTTACTTTTCAAAAGGTTCTATGTAAAAAATATTACAAAATTATTCAAGAATTAGAAAAAAAGATTAGGCAGGTATGCTTGGAATTCCCGACTTTTTCCGACTTTCTGACAAAAAACCACAAATTCCCGACTTTTTCCCGATTTTTAGCGGATTTTGGCGAATTCCCGACTTTTTCCCGACAATCCCGATTTCCCGACTTGAGTGGTCACCCTGGGGCCTCTTGAATGCGTTTCGTCAGGGTGACAATCTTGTTCTTGAGAAGCTCTGGGATGCACTAGGATGATGATCTCGCCGGAGTGACCTCCGATGACCGGAATGTTGACCCGTCGAAGTCGACACCCTCACCGATGAACGTGTTGGCACCACGGTTACGACACGACTGTCATCCACATACAAAGCGAGTGAAGTCAAAATCGAACCAAGATCGAACCAAGTTTTTAGCGCGTGGCATTTGAAAAGGTCGTATGCGCATTGGACATAAATTACATAAATAAAAACTTTTTTTTTATTGTCTTTAGAAAGATTTATGTTTTTTCTCAAATTTGAACTAGGGGAATAGCATATAATTCCATCGAGAACCTAATGTTGGCTTATCAGCACTTTGGTGTTCAGTTACAGCTAGTTTAAAGCATTTTCGACAGAAATTTAGTTAGTATTCTGAAAGCGTAATTCATTTTAACACAACGGACAGGATTTTAACACAACGGAAATATCAAACAAATTTTATTTTGTTTCAAGGAAACTGAAGCTATTCAGTTTTTAGTTCAGTTCAGTGTGTTGTGTAGTTTTTCTTGCATGGCCAAGTAGAACTTTGTTTTATTGATCTAATAAATGTTAAATGTAAAAAAAAATAACGTAATACTTGTAACTATCTCGCATATATATGCAAAAAAAAAAGTTAAAACCGAGGTAGAAACTAACAAAAAACATAATTTGAGAAAAAAAATTGTATTTATTTCATACGACCTTTTCAAAAACCATACGTAAACAATATTGACAGCGCCTCTGGTGGGGACTTCAGGAAACTGCATGTGTGTCAAATCCCTGGTTGGCACGGATGATTTCCAGCATGGAAATGCCAAACACGCACCTAGTGTTCCAAACTCTGGCCTTGAATAGAGTGTCGCAGGCAATCGGGACCACCGAGTTGATTTATTTGTTACCTGCTGTCTTGGTTGCCAAACAAAACAAAAACAAATAAGATTCGCGCGTAAATCAGCACAAAACGGATTCGAAAAAGTCAGCGCTGCCAGGTTGATCTGTCATACAAGGGCCGAGCGGATGCGGCTCAACGTAGTACCCGCGGTTCACAGCTTATGAGTCATACTTTTTGGAAAATTTTGTTCGGAGTGTTTAGTCTTTAGTCTATGATCTGAAACTTTCTGTGAATTTGCTGTGAAGATTACCACGGCACTTTGAAAAGTTTAACTCCATGTTGCACGCACACACTCTCACTTTTAATTTCTCGATTCTCCCCGTACAAAGGGAGAGCCGCCCTTGAAGTTGGCCCGCGCAGCTTCTTTGTTCCTCGTTTTGTGCCGTCGTCCGTAAGCTTGACAATGTGGGGAAACTTGTGTTTATTAGAAACATCAAATTGTGAGCTAGCCGTGTTACCGCTTCCCAGTCACGACGTTCTAGCAGGATTCTAGCAGAGTTCTTACAGAGCTGGATATTCTTATAGAACTCTAGCAGAAATGTTCTACCGTTCTAGCAGGATTCTGACAGAACCAGCTCTGCTAGAATATTTCGTGACTGGGTTTGACCAGACCGTGGTATATAAACTTCTTACAAAAAATATTTGCTGTGGCTTAACCAAATTTAAATGTTTGATGCTAAAAAATGCTAATGCATGCTTATGAATAATATTTTTTGCTTTATTTTGGATTATGCAATTATGCTTTGAATTACAGTCGACTCTTTGATTGTCAATATCCAAGGGACCGTCGAGGAAGAGAATCATCAGTTTACAGAACGATGTAAAATGAAGACTCGATTGAAAATATGTTTTTCTTGGTACCCAGCTATGGGAGAGGATCATGGCAACGTCCAGCAAACAAAAACAAACTAATGTCAAACACCCTTCAAAGCTTCGTTTCGCAAAGAAAAATGTCTATGTGTGGTGGATGCCTTTATTGGTAAGCATATAATAATTACATTGAATGCGCAACTGTATGTGCGGAATCATCACCAGTGCAGTGGACTCGTGTACATAATAAACAATCGCGTCGCGCTCAGTTAGGTTGGAAGCCTCAAGCTTATCGGTCACACTTCTTGTATAGATACACGTGGTCACCACACAATGGCGACGAGGATGAAGCGAAAATTCGAATAAAACATAGATTGCCTTTTGAAATAATAATTATGGTCAATTAATTAAATTTAAAATATGAGATGGTTAATGAAAGAACGTGCTCTCAACGACTGTGTTAAAAAAAATATCGTGGAAAAAGTGTTTTAAATTATGTTGTGTTAATGTTTGTGATACCATGTGAGGAATAATTTAAAAAAAAGTATGTTATTGCAGAAAAGATTACATTTAGTGAAAATTGTGGTAGAAAAATGGTGCAGCGGGGATCGAAATTGATAGTGACCTTGGAAAGTGTGTGCGCAAAGGAGTAAAGAAAGGTGTGCATCATCCGAGGCTGCAAGGAAATGACCTTGGAAGAGGATTATGATTAGCGCACAAAAGCATAAAGAAATGTGCGGTGATGGTAATTATGCACATGGAGCAAAAAGAGGTTCTAACTGTACATATAAGGTGCGTATTTTCTGTTATGTGCAACAGTTTTGGCATGATGTTTCTGAGTGATTATCTAATCATGATTGGTAAAAAGAAGGGATTTATTTGTTGTCATCAATTTATTACAGAAGTATTTAAATTTCTAGTCGTAATGGAAAAAAAGTTATGGATACGGTACGGAAATTAGCTAATTTTCGGTTGTGGTAGAAGGTTAAAGTTACAGTTTGGGGAAAAATAATATCATGAGTTATAAATGCATCAGGAATGAACCCCTTGGTTGTGCATTCTTATTTTTGGTATTTTAAAGACGCCCGAATAAACAAAATATGAAAGTTACAGAAATAATGAAGTTTCCATTTGAAAGATAAAGATTAATATTTGATAATTGTTTCAAAAAGAGTAAAATTTCTGGTTGTAACAGAGATATGAATGTTCTGGTAGTTGCGGAACGATAGGAAAAAAATTGGTTGATACGAGAAAAAAATGAGTTCCGGATGTAACAGAAATTGAAATTTCTGGTTGATACGGAAAAGTGGAATCTGATAATTTATTCAAAAAAGAGTAAAATTTCTGGTTGTAACAGAAAGATGAATGTTCTGGTAGTTATGGAAAGACAGAAAGTAAAAAAAATCTGGTTGATACGAAAAAAATAATGTTCTAGATATAACAGAAAAATGAAATTTCTGGTTGATACGGAAAAGTGGAATTTCCGGTAGTCACAGAAAAATGAAAATTCTGGTTGTTACGGAAAATGAACATTTCCGGTTGTTACAGGAAGATGGAATTTGGAAATGAGATGGAAAATATAAAATTTCCGTTTGTTACAGAAAATGAAGTTTCTGGTAGTTACGGAGAATTTGGCATTTCCGGTCGTTACAGGAAGGTGGAATTTCTGGTTGTTACGGAAAATATTAAATTTCCGGTTGTCGGTTCCGGGCCTCGATGTCTGGAAGCGGAAAAAAACAACAACAAAAATTAGTGTTGAACCATCCAAGCAGGCACCAGGGAAAACAAATATGGCTGCGCCATCGATACGGCGAAGTTGCGAAATTTTCAAACGATTGAAATCGTTGTGATTTCATGATTTCGCGGGAATTTTCAGTTTAACCGGATGCATTGTTAACTAAACAAGCGAATTGAACTATTTTTACACTAATTTAAAGCTTATTTAACACAAATTATTGAAATAAAAACGCACCTTCATGCGTTCGTGGTATGTTCTCCATTTTTCACACTGAACTTTGACAGCTGTGGCGGAAGGGCAGTGTTGCCAGCAGAAACTCGCTGCAAAAATCTGTATCAAGTTTTGTACAGAGGTGCAACTGTCTGCAACAGCAGACCATGGGGTCCTTAACGAATGAACAACAATGTTGAATTCAACACAGTTCTAAACCAAAAACTGTTTGCTGTTTTTACATATGGGACGGACAAGATTAGAGCGGCAGTACACTGTCCCTGATCGCATAAATGTCCCATATGCAGTACATGGGCAGTACAGAGTGAATTCGTTAATTCGAATTTCGCTACACATCGGAATTCGAGAGCTAAACGTGGTAATCGTGCTATCTTTTCACATTTGTTTTTTGGACATTTCGATAGAAAAAATGTGGAAAAATGTGTTTTAAGAGAGGGCCCGAAACATGCTGCAGGTACTTTCCGATGTCCGATTAGTTTATTATGGAAGCCATGTTGAACGAGATCTGGAACTGCTGCACTTCAGATATGTCAAGGGGTATGCTCTTACACACCAATTTTTTTTGCTGAAATTCCTTGTGAAATTCAGTAAAGTTTTTCTGAATTTTCATCTACTGAAATTTTAGTAAACGATTCAGTAATTTAGATTTTACTGAATTCTCAGTTAACTGATATTTCAGTAAAATGGTTGTCAAAACAACTGAAATTTCAGCAAAACAAACGTCAAATTATTTTGCTGAAAATTCAGTAATTTTCTCGTGGCAGTTTGACAGATCATTTGCTGAAGATTCAGCAATCGTTGCTAGTATTTAAGTTATCAAAATTTGATTTTGCTTATCATTGAAAATGTTTCCAGTTGTTACTTAAATGGCAACCCAAAATTTGCTGTGTACGTTCAACTTCGGAATAATTCGTTATAATTTTTAATTATGGTGAAGCGTTCGTTCTTGATAGAAACACAGACAACAGACGTTTTGGCACGATCACCACCTTGTGTAAAAACATGCAACGGTTTTATCGAGAATGGCAAACCGTTTGTGGCGCTGTCGTCGCAGAGAAGATTTGACAACTCTCCCGCGCTGCAATTAAGTGTAAACAACCACATTGAATTATGTGGTTGAGCGTATTCTCATTCTCATCAATAGTTTCATGCCTTAAAAATAATATTATGGAAAAAAAAGTTGTATGCCTCTTTTCGTCGATAAAATTGATGTGTAGATAATACAGAGTTTTGAAATGTCGAAAGTAATTATTTTGACAATCGCTTCAGATAATTGTTAGTTAATTTCAAAGCAAAAAATCACTTTTATTAAAAAAACGTTACTTAATCCACCCTTAGGTGGTTGGTGCCTTCCTCTCATTTATATAGTAATTTAGTCTGATATAGAAACTATTTTATTTGAAAAACTGCACTTTGCAATTTTTGTCAAGTCTGCAGATTTCTATCAGAGCCTGTATAAGCCAATTTTGCCCTTACACAATATTACCATTAGAATTTTCCTTATCTGTCAGACAACAACAGCAGAATCCACCTCCTTCACTTCCATACTGTTACTAAAAATTGCAGTTGCTGAGATAAATAATATATAAATAACAATTAGGTGCTAATAACTTTTGATAGGGTTATCAGATATTTGATGTTGTAGGCTCATTTGAAAGGTCTTTAAATTAAATCAGATATGAAATATCTGAGATCCGGCCTCCAAAAAGTGTATAAATAACACTTAAGTGCTAATAACTTTTGAAAGGGTTGTCAGATCCTCGATGTATTAGGCTCATTTGAAAGGTCTTTCGATTGTCTAAATAACGACAGGTCGCATGATAGACCCGGACATCATTTTTACTGAAATATCTGAGATCCGGCTTCCAAAAAGTGTATAAATAACACTTAAGTGCCCATAACTTTTGATAGGAATGTCAGATCCTTGATGCTTTAGGCTTACTAGAAAGGTCTTTTGATTATCTAACTAACGATAGGTTGCATGATGGACCCGGACATCATTTTCATTGAAATATCTGAGATCCGGCCTCCAAAAAGTGTATAAATAACACTTAAGTGCTAATAACTTTTGATAGCGTTGTCAGATCTTCAATGTTTTGGGCTCATTGGAAAGGTCTTTTTAATACCTTTCTGAAAATGTATAACATGGTAGGTTTTCTTGCAAAAACCACCCTTTTTACAATCTTCCGGACATACGCCAAAATCGTTTTTTTAGCATAACTTTTGAAGTACTTAACTAAACTTGCTGATTTTAAATAGAGACCTATGGGACCCCAAGACGGATCGAATGAGACTAATACGGTCAAAATCCGTTCATCCAGTCTGGAGATAATCGAGTGACAATTTTTTTGTCCACCCACCTACACACATCCACACAGACATTTGCTCAGAACATGATTCTGAGTCGATAGGTATACGTGAAGGTGGGTCTACGAGGTCGAATTAAGAAGTTCATTTTTCGAGTGATTTTATAGCCTTTCCTCAGTAAGGTGAGGAAGGCAAAAATAGCATCATCAAAATGATGTTGGTGAGAATCAGAATGCGGCTCCTGCAAAAGCTGTCGTGCACTGCAGTCTACATTCAGGCTTATTCTTGCAAGTGGCAATAGACTACGAGATGGCGTTAGTGTACCACCCGACATGTTTTTACACACGATTTTCAAATTTTTCTGTTCTAGCTGCTACGTCTGTTGTCTGTGGCGCTACATAAGTTTTTAATGTCACATTCAATTCCATAAACTCAATATAAATATATTGCAAAAAATAAACTCGACAATCATTTAAAAAAATTGAAAACATTTCAAGCAAAACATTGTAAAACGTCCAATCTCATTTTTGTTAAATAGCCATTTTTTCACATGAAAATCACTTTTTTATGCTTTTCTCGATATATATAGATAGTTTAAGACTCTTAGCCTTGTTTGCAGCAAAAATCCGTTTTTTTTACACTTTTGACTTTGGACCTTTTACATTGTTTTGCTTGATTTACATTAAATAAAATTATTTTCAAATTTACTCAGAAATGGCATGTACACCCTATTTTGCGCAACCAGTTTACGGAACGTTCACCCTATATGGACTGTCAAAGCGAGGCACACTTTTTGACAAGCTTGCCACCAGTCTGGTTTACAGACAAACCGAGAGCAATTCGCTACGAAATCGGTCTTTTTTTTAGAATTTTAATTTTTGTATTTTTAATCCGGCTGAAACTTTTGGGGTGCTTTCGGAATGCCCAAAGAAGCCATTTTGCATCATTAGTTTGTCCATATAATTTTCTATACAAATTTGGCAGCTGTCCATACAAAAATGATGTATGAAAATTCAAAAATCTGTATCTTTTGAAGGAATTTCTTGATCGATTTGGTGTCTTCGGCAAAGTTGTAAGTATGGATAAGAACCACACTGAAAAAATAAATGATACACGGTAAAAAATGGTGATTTTTTATTTAACTTTTTGTCACTAAAACTTGATTTGCAAAAAAATACTATTTTCATTTTTTTTATTTTTTGATATGTTCTAGGGGACATAAAATGCTAACTTTTCAGAAATTTCCAGGTTGTGCAAAAATCTTTGACCGAGTTTTTATTTTTTTAATCAATACTGATTTAAAAAAAATCGAAATATTGGACGCAAAAATTTGCCAACTTAATTTTTCGATGTAAAATCAAATTTGCAATCAAAAAGTACTTCAGTGAAATTTTGATAAAGTGCACCGTTTTCAAATTAAAGCAATTTTTAGGTAACTTTTTTGAACATAGTCGCAGTTTTTTATTTTTTTAAATTAGTGCACATATTTGCCCACTTCTGAAACACATATTTTTGAAAAGCTGAGAAAATTCGGAAAATTCTCTAAATTTTGCTTTTTTGAATTTTGTTGATACGACCCTTAGTTGCTGAGATATTGTCATGCAAAGATTTAAAAACAGGAAAATTGATGTTTCTTAAGTCTCACTCAAACAACACACCATTTTCTAACGTCGATATCTCAGCAACTTAATGGTCCGATTTTCAATGTTAAAATATGAAACATTCGTTAAATTTTCCGATCTTTTCGAAAACAATATTTTCAATTTTTTAAATCAAGACTTACATTTCAAAAGGCGTAGTAGGTATTCAATGTTGAATTTGAGGCGTGAATATTTTCTGGCTGTGCGTCGAATTAGGTGCAAAATTGGCAATATTTTCTGAATCATTTTTTTAATATCTCATAAACAGTCTAAAGGGCCAGTCATCGAACTATCTATAAAAAGCCGTCGTGGGCTGGATAAAATAGCTTCGAGGGCCGGAGAATGGGCAGGCCTGATTTGAAGCCTTGTCACTGTTCAGACTGTAGTCCCGATTCGCCCAGATTCTATGTAAGATTAACTTTCTATCACAGACAACAGACGTAGCAGCTAGAACAGAAAAATTTGAAAATCGTGTGTAAAAACATGTCGGGTGATACACTAACGCCATCTCGTAGTCTATTGCCACTTGCAAGAATAAGCCTGAATGTAGACTGCAGTGCACGACAGCTTTTGCAGGAGCCGCATTCTGATTCTCACCAACATCATTTTGATGATGCTATTTTTTTAATAAAAGTGATTTTTTGCTTTGAAATTAACTAACAATTATCTGAAGCGATTGTCAAAATAATTACTTTCGACATTTCAAAACTCTGTATGATCTACACATCAATTTTATCGACGAAAAGAGGCATACAACTTTTTTTTTCATAATATTATTTTTAAGGCATGAAACTATTGATGAGAATGAGAATACGCTCAACCACATAATTCAATGTGGTTGTTTACACTTAATTGCAGCGCGGGAGAGTTGTCAAATCTTCTCTGCGACGACAGCGCCACAAACGGTTTGCCATTCTCGATAAAACCGTTGCATGTTTTTACACAAGGTGGTGATCGTGCCAAAACGTCTGTTGTCTGTGGTAGCGCATAGTTTGGCAACCAAGAAAACAGGAAACTTCCACTGGAAATGATACTTTTGTTAGTCAAATCGTTGACTAGGACTATGAATCTTCTTACCTGTAACTTAAATTGTTGTATACTATGACTTATGAAAAAGGGTTCATCAAATATTATGAAAACAACGAGAGTTTTAATTTTGTTTCCAACGTAAGATCATTCAGAAACTGTCCCAGATTTGGTCCCAGACGAATGACTTTTACCTTGAATGGAGGTTTTCTTCCGTTCATAAAACAATAAAGTCGCCCACCTTCACGTTTATAATTACAAACAGGAATGTTTTTATTTATATCTCATCTCAAATATTATAACCCCTAACTTATCGCGATAAAAAAAAACACGCGAAGACTAGAACAAACAAATTCGGCATTTTATCTTAACCACGCTTATTTACCTCAAGCCGGTGGCACAATCGTCGAGGTCGTACTGTTTCTCACCGAGGTGTACCGGACGGGCGAGGTAAACCCAAAGTCACTTTGTTTGAGCTTTCGCTTGATGCAGACGATGGCGAATCCGATGATGAAGCCGATGAGGAGTACCACTCCGACGGACATGATGGAGATGAGGAGTGAGCGTGGTCGGAGAAAGGCTGGCGCTTCGTAGATCGGGATCTTTGGGACCTTTTTTGGTGGGGACGAGCAGAGGGATTTCCCGGCTAGGTCGGTGAGGGGGAGTGCTGCCAGGTCGTACGGAGTCTCGCAGCGTGCTTCCGAGGCACTGTGCGGAGCTTGGAACTCGTCGTTCAGGATGTGCTTGATGGATTCGAGGGCTTCGAAGAGTTCGCAGTCGCAGTGCCATGGGTTGCCTTCCAGTTTGACGGATCGCAGCTTGGGGAACACGTCGAAGTGGGCAATGTCCGAGGGGTCATCGTGCCCGTCCGGGATGGGTTCGTTGAGATAGAGGTGTTGGAGCCCGCAGCGGGAGATGTCCAACTCGCGCAAACGGGTCAGCCCGCCCAGGTCACTCATGTCGAACTCGGTGAGGGCAGGGTTGTTGCTGGCGACGAGCACCTCCAGCGAGTGAAGTCCGGAGAACGATCCGGCGGCGACCTCGTGCAGCAGGTTCATTCCGCTGATGTTGAGGTGGGTCAGGTGGTCGAGGTCTGGGGGGAAAAGTATTTAAAATAGTGCAAAATTGCAATGTGATTAGAGTACAGAATTATTTTTTTATTTTTACAACTTATTTTTTAAAGCATTTTATTAGTGTAACGATACGCAAATAAAATTTAATTAAAATTTGATGGTTGAAGAACTTATTTTGATATTTTGAAAAAATACTTATGATTTGCTAAACAACTGTGAAATTCATTTTAAAACACATTCACACTAACACATGTGTGTTAGTCATTCAAATGTTGTAACAATGTCTTGTGATTTCAGCTTTTTTTTTTTCATTTTTGGCTTTACCTTTTATTTTGATTTTTTTTTGACTAACTTTATTTTTCTTCTAAATTGCTGACCGTTAAACAATCCTCAACCTCAAACAATAATGATCAGTTTAAAAATTTACGTTGAATTTTGCCACGCAGAAATGTTCGTAAAATTCGTGTTGTTATAAACGGGATGGCATGCGATTTTCCTTTTTGTTTTAATGTTTTTTAGTTCTTGATTTTTATCAGTTTTTATTTTGTTGTTTTTTTAGTTTTTAAGATCATTGTTTTTTTTTACTTTGTCGGAATTTATTTGAGGCTTATTGCATTTTTCATTTTTTTTTTTCATTTTTGTGATTTTGTTTTCATTATTTGGTATTTATACATTCTAGGTATATCAGAAAGACAATGCAAAATTTTCTGATTATTTTTGTGCTTTTATTTGTTAAATCATTTTCTTTTGATTTTAAGATTTTTTTAAATTTTTGTCCAGCTTTTTTTGAATGATTTGTTTTGTTTTATTAATTCGATACATTTAGAATTTTTGTTTTTTTTTTTTTTTTAATTCAGAAATTTTTTAAAACTGTTTAATGTTTCTGAATTTTTGAGCATTTCGATTTTTTGGGTTTATTTAAATGTTGATTATTTTTAATTTTTATTACAAATTTTTAAAATTTATTCGCATTCGCATTCGCATGGAGATGGTGATCTTAGCGGGTTGCAGACTGGATTTCGTCATGTATGTGTGATTCATTAGAAATTTTTTAAATTTATACTCAAAAAAATATACATTTTCTGAATTTGAAAATTTGTACAGTCCAGACTCGATTATCCGAAAGCCTTGGAAAATTTTCAATCCAGATAATCAAATCTTTGGAAAATCGAATCACTAAAAAAGACTCTTTGTCTTATTTTTGATTGTCGAAATTAGGTACGACCCCTAACTACTCTATAGTGTTTCAGAATGTTGAAATCCAAGATGGCGGATGGAAAAATGCATTTTGTAATTTAATAGGCCATCAACTATAAAAATTTGACTAAAATTGGGTGGTAGAACTCAGATTTGAGGTTAAAAGCAAGACAATAAAAAAAATATGATTAATGATTCGATTATCCGAAGTCCCATCTAAACCTTCGGATAATCGAGGCTTCGGATATTATAGTTTTTCTTGTTTTGTGTTTTTTTGATTTTTATTTTCAATTGATTGTGGATTATTTAAATAACGGAAAAAAACACCTTGAAAAAAATATGATTTCTTTTTTTTGCAAATTTTTGTAAGAATGTATAAAGTATTTTGTGTAACTTTTTTGAATAAATTTTAGAAATTTGGATTTGCATTGGCCTTTTGTTACATTGAATAAACCTTGAAATTCACTTAAAATGGGACAAAAAAAAGTACATTTTCAATGCTTTGAAAAATCATGAACTAAAAATAATCATAACCCCATGTTAATGTTTTTGGTCGTTCTTTTCCTTTGCTCGAAAGATGCCTTATTATATCTACAAAAACAATAATGCAACATAATTGTTTTGGTTATAGGGAAGGACACCACTTAATCTTATTTTTCTAAGTGCAATTACACTGTGTAAGACCACACAGGCTGCTGAAAATAACTTTGCAACCAATTAAAAAAATAGCTTGACGGCCTTTTGGATAAAAGTCTCTTCTTTGACAGCTCGTTCCGTTTGACTTTTGTACATAAAATTAAAATAGGGTTTTAGGACCCTATTGCTCATAATATCGTCGACTATCCAGATTTTTAAGCGAAGATGGCGTTATGAATGGTGCACGTACCAACATTAGAAAAAAAAAAACGTGTGGCTGTCATGCCATGGCACTATTTTTTTGTAATGTTGGTCACTGTGTGATTTTGAAATTTCGGACGTGCACCATTAGGTTTTACGCCGACTCGGTTTTTAGGTAAGAAATTTGACAGCTTGGCTGCACTGTTTACATTTTTTGCACGTGTGTCTCAGCAAAAATGTGTGTGCGTGTGCGCTCGTGACGTCACGCTGTAAAACCTAATTCGTAACGCCATCTTCGCTTAAAAATCTGGATTGCTCATGAAATAACCGTTGATTGATAACGATGACGATAATATAACCGTCATCGTTATCGAAGCTCAAACCCAGTCACGAAATATTCTAGCAAAGATGGTTCTGCCAGAATGCTGCTAGAACGGTTGAACATTTTTGCTAGAATGCTGTAAGAATATCCAGCTCTGTAAGAACTCTGCTAGAATCCTGCTTGAACGTCGTGACTGGGAATAACTTACATCTACGATAATATTTTCGTTCAACAGAAAATTAAAAAAATATTTAAAGAATTCTTCTGTTATCACGAAAAATTATACTTACCAAAGAAACTCTCATCGTCCAACATTTGAATCGGATTCTCCCCTATGTACAGCGCCACGAGGGAAGGCTTCAGCAACGCCACAGCGCTCGGAACGGCGGCAAAGTCATTTCCCTGCAGCAGCAGCTCACGCAAATTGTCAATCTTCTGGAACAGCTCACCGGGCAGCTCGCTCAACCCGGTGTACGACAAATCCAGATGTTCCAGTTTCGCGATCGAGCCAAGCGCCGCGGCCGTGTCCTCGGTAATCTCCCCCAGCGGATTCCGCGCCAACGACAATCTCCTCAAATGCGTCAAATGCTCGAACAAAGTCGCGTCGAGAAATTCAATCGAGTTGTAACTCAGATCCAGCTCATCCAGCGCCAACGACTCGTACACCCGATCGTCGTACTTCCCCCGGAACACATCCGGCCGCAGCACGTCCGCCGTCAGCCGGTTCCAGCTCAAATCCAACCGGATCACGTTCGGAGTGTCCAGAAACGCCCCGCTGGCCAGCTCCGTCAGGTTGCAGTGCCGACAGCTGAACACCAGGTCGGCCTCCGTCGGCGGAAGTTGCTGCAGCGAGTTGATGCTGTTGCCGGACAGAGAGAGTACGATCTCCTGACCGGTTTGATTGGTACCGAACTGTTCTGGCCATTCCGCCAGCATGTGGCGCAGATTCTTGGTGGAGCAATCCAGCAGCGAGAATCCGGGAGAGTTCCGGACTACGCAAACGCATCGCTCGCAGATGTCTTCGACCGGTTCGAACTCTTCGCCATCGCGGCGGGCGAGGCCCAGCCTAATCGCGAGGAAGAGCAGCAGGACGACCTGGAACGGAAACGGAACACGAAAAGAAGACGCATTAGATTTCACCAGAACCACAATGATTCACACCAAGTTAAGTCGCTCACCTTAAACCCATGAAACATCATCGAAAAGTGTGACTAAAATGTGTTCATGTTACGTTTTATCACAAATCACAGTAGCAACTTGGGCCAGCACACAGCGAATACTGACCAAGAAACTTGCATTTGGTGGCGGGGGCTTCCATACCCAGGTGTGTTAGCATGATTCGCTGTTATCGCGAATTCGGCGTTATCAGTTATCAGGCAACGGAACCTCCCGAGACAAGCCTTGCAGTTTGAAGGGGGAAACCTTTGCCACAATCTCTGTACTACGCTTCGTTTACCTCCATTAATATTGCAACCCCTGCCACGTTATCATACCCATAGGAGGACTGATAAAAAAAATGTGGACCATTGAGAGCGAGCAGAGGGAATGCTTCACTACTTTTTTTTTATTATTTTATTGAAGACTATTCAATGGAAGTAGTGCTTAAACTGCTAAAATTCATTATAATCTATTACCTATATCTTCCATAGAAGAATGTTTGTACAGAATTTCATCATTTTAGGATTTAGCCGATTTAGGTTATATCGTCTCAAAACTTCGATTTCGTCCCACAAATTCGGAACACTTTTGTGATAATTTGTCAATAGCATGCCAAATGCAGCTTTTCTCTCGACCCTACTATTTTTAGGACCTTTATTTGGACATTATCTTGCTATTTCACTAGTAAAAGAGGTCCTTTTTAACAAAAAACTGCATTTCAAGAATATTTTATTCCGAGCAGCAAAAAACTGCCTCCAAATTGCCTGTTTCATAATTGTGGTTTGTTATTGTGTCTCCCACAATTGTGGAACACCTGAATTTAACTGACATTTTCACAAAAAAAGTTATCAGACCATGTATAAAACATCACTAAGCTTGAGTATCACTGGTTGCAGTGCGTGAAGTCACTATTTTGCTTCGCAGGCCCGATCGTGTTCTTTGGCCGTTCGTTTTCTCGCTAGCAATGACAATGAATGACAATATTAGTCCTTCCTTTATCTTCGTAGATTAGAAGGCACGCCGTCGGCTGAGTATGTCGAAGTTATTGTGTTCATTACATGCGGGTCGTGCGGATCGTGTGGGTCTTCTGTTTGTTTCTTTTTTATTTTGATTGCTTCCAAATTCGCTGAAATCAATATTGCAGGGGAAGGTGGGGCAAGACGACCATATGGGGCAAGAGGAACAATCGCTCGTACGGCCGTAATTTTTACAATTTTGTTTATTTCCAGTATGAGGAAATGTTGCTAGCAATGCAATTAGCTGATTCTACTACCACATAACCGCCAAAACGACGTAAACGCCACGGAGCATAAGATTCAATGAAGTTTTTTTACAAACCTTTATTTTCTTATAATATTTGGTAAGTACAAAATAAGACTTTGGGTTCGTTTTAAGGCTCATTTTATCAAAATGCATTTTTTCCTAGATCAGTAGTGCCCCTACCAATGACTTGCACTTATTATAAAGTATGATTTAACTTTTGGTTATATTTGTTGAGAGCTTTTAAAAAAATTTGTTCAGGTGGGGCAAGTGTACCATATGGATTTTTAGTATGGAAAAAAATACGAATTGCTGCAACAACATATTTTATTGGGAAATAAATACATAAACGTACTTAATAACTGATAAACAATTGTTTAAAAAAATGTACATACAAAATATAGTGATATTATGAAAATTTCCTTTTTTTCATCTAAGTAATAATCTTTTTCGTAAAAACGATCAAATTTTTAGTAAAATAATATTCTTTAATCTAAAAATGAAAGAAACTTTTCAAATACATCCTAATCTGATGTATCTAAGTGATAACAGTTCAATTGTCAGCAAATTAACATGTTTTTTCATGCATTGTTCCTCTTGCCCCAACGGGTTATTCGTCTTGCCCCACTAGTTGAGTAGAACGTACGAAAAATCAAAAAAATTAAAATCAATTTTTTACATTAAAAAACAGATTTTTTAAAAAACTTGTTCTATCAAAGTCTCAGTTAAGACCTGGAATAAGATGATTCCAATAAATCCGACAGATTTTTTAACGTTTTTAATGGGTTATAACGATCATTTCCTTAGCTTGTTACACTTGCCCCACTTTCCCCTATTCCAGTTTTTGTATTAACTAATCATGCATTCCAATTTATTGTAGAGTCAACCGTCTTTTATGTAATATTTTTTGTATAAGCTCGCGTTATCAATAATTTAAGTCCTTCCCATAGCATTACTGCTCGGTTGGCACGGGTTCGATTAAAACATATTTTTAGATAAACAACATTGTATTTTTCCGCAGCCGGCTGCCCACTTCATACCCATCTTACTAACCCCTTAACTACATGTGATACTTTGTCGAAGATGCAGCAGTGGTCTTCATCACTCAAGTATCGGACTACCATTCCCATCCACTTCCCCGTGATCTTACCACTTTTTTGGAGATTCCGGTCAATAACGGAGTAGCAACTACGGATAGACCCCAATGCTATGCTATGCTTGAGATGGTTGGTGCCTTCCTAACGTTAATATATATTTTGCCTTCCTCACCTCACTGCGGCAAGGCTATAAAATCACTCGAAAATTAACCTTCTTAAATAAACCTTCTAGATATACCTACCTTCACGTATACATATTCTGAGCAAATGTCTGTGGGGATGTGTGTAGACAAGATATTTTTCCACACGATTTTCTCAGAACTGGCTGAACCGATTTTGGCCGGGTCAGCCTTATTCGATTCGTTTTGGGGTCCCTTAAGACCCTATTAAAATGTATTCTATTTAGTAAAGTATTTAAAAAGTTATGCTAAGAAAAAGATTTTTGTATCTACAAAAAAGGGTGATTTTTTGCATAACCTCAAAAGGCCGGGTCTTTTTGTTTACGTGCGAGAGTCGCGCCAGATGCGAAACGCCCGGTTGCCACATTGCTTCAAATGAGAGTATGTATGTTTTCTGGAAAAGTCTGTATCAGGTATATATTTTTTTCATAAACTTATTTTTATTATTACTTTGTAAATGTGAGGAAGGCGCCAACCATCTAATGGTGGATTAAGAAACGTTTTTTTTTTTTAATAAAAGGCCCAACCTGACTGACCCGACCCGAATGTTCTCTAAATTCAATTTCATACACTCCTAATTTTTGATAGGGTTGTCAGATCTTCAATCTTTTGGATGCATCGGAAAAGTATAATATTTGCTCCTGACTAACATATCAAAAAGGTTAAATAATCATTAATACCCACTATTTAAGTTTCAGAGTTGATTCCAAAATTTAAAAAAAAAATCGAAAAGATTAGAAATTTCGCGAATATTTCAGTTTTAAACATACTAGAAAATAAAAAAAGATTTTTGGATGGATTGGATTTTTTATTCGCTGTATTCCAGCAACCCGAGGTCTAATCTTTAATGTTTATTAGGCAATTTTATGAAGAATTTACTCAACTTTCCGAAAACCATATTTTCAATGCTTTTCTATGGTTAAAACAGGTTAAAACGTTACGGTTTTGTGTCCCCTAAAACATTCAAAAAAAAAAAATAACAAAAAAATTAGATAATCCAGGAAAATTAGATGTTGGGAAATTGATTTTATGTGAAAAAAAAGTTATTTAAAAAATCCACAATATTTTTCCTTGTACGATTTATTTTTCAGAATAGTGCTCATCAATACACTAGAGGTGGGCAAACCCGTTCTTTTTTAGGAGCCGCTCATTTTCGCTCGCTCATCAAAATGAGCGGCTCTTTTGAACGGTTAAGTGACGAATGACCTCTCTAGGTTAAAGTCACGTTAATAAAATAAACAACAACTTTTGAACGGTTTTTTCGCTCTTTAAAAAAAAATGATAAAAAGGCTACCGTAAAACGGGTTGACTTTGATAGCCGGGGTGACTTTGATAGGTTTGCGATTTTTCCGCAAAATGAAGAGTACAATTAAAATACGTAAGGAATGGTTTAGAAACATACTGACCGTGGTAGAGAAGTGTTCAAAGTACCTAAAGAAGAACTTTTCATAATTTTTTTACAAGTTTAAAAAGTTAGTTAACTATAGTTAAGAAAATGTTGATGAATGTCATTATTTTAAACTTCTCAAAGTGTCATGATTTTCTCAATGAACATGATTTTTAATCGGAAAACGGAATGCATTTTCGGATTCTTTGGACAATTTTCCACTAGGAAAAGGTTAAAAAAGTTTGTAAATAATAAATAATATGTGTTTTTGAAACACAATTTAAAAAAATCTCCAAATTTATAGGCAATTCAAGTTGAACAAATTTCATGTAAAATGTGAAAACTTGTAATTCGTGCTTTGAATTCAGTATAAAATGCAATATAAATCGATAATTTTATAAACAAAACCAGTTTTAACAAATTTCAGGCAAAATTCCGACTTTTTACGATTTTACCTCAAATTTATATGTATTTTGCTAAAAAGCTTA
This sequence comes from Culex pipiens pallens, assembly GCF_016801865.2. Lineage (NCBI taxonomy): Eukaryota > Metazoa > Arthropoda > Insecta > Diptera > Culicidae > Culex > Culex pipiens. Next base: position 26,288,197 of record NC_068937.1, read on the forward strand.
TACACTTAGTTAACTAAATATAAACATTGATTTTTTTTTTCTTAAAAACTATATCAGCTACTTTAGTGATGGTACATTTAACGTACAAATAAAATTTGAACATCTTAAATATGATTTTAACAAGAAAAACTATGACTATCAAAGTCACCCCGGAATTTAAACTAAGAATTTTCAACGTAACTATTTTTCTAAACATTATTGAAAAAACTTTTTTTCCGAAATAGTGCATGGACTTTGTGTGGACTACCCCAGTACATGTTTTAAAAATAATAATCTGGAGAAAAACCTTACCTGTTGGAAAATATTCTGAAAACAAATTGAAATCCTATCAAAGTCACCCCGGTATACGGTATTTAAAAAAGCTATTTTAAATATTTATGTGAGTTTTTACGTATTTTTATTAGTCTTTTTAATAAATTGTTGAATAAAATCGAGAAAAATCGCTTGAAAACCATAGGTCTTGGCGGTCTCTACACTGAAGTAAAAAAAAAGTACCAAATTCCTAAATTCTAGGAATTTTGCCACTTTTCCTTATTTAGTAGTCGGGTTTTTTGAATTACTTAATAAGGAAAGGAGGCAAAATTCCTAGAATTTAGGAATTTGGTACTTTTTTTTTATTTCAGTGTATGTCAAGTTTCCTAATCCAACCAAAATGTTCGAATTATTCGATGGGGAAGCAGTTTTTTTTTTAACAAAATTGCTATTTATTTAACGAAATTGCGTTTATTTTCGCTAAAATATAACAAATGCAGATATTTTACACTCAACCCCCGGTGGTTGGTCACTTTTTGTACCCCGTTGGTTGGTCAAAGTCAAACTAAAAAGTGACGAACTGTCACTTTTTACACGGCGCTCACGCACACTTTCAAAACAATCGTATGATAGTGTGTGTGAACTTCGTGTAAAAGGGGTGTCAAACTAAAAAGTGATCCCGTTCGTTTGACAACAGTTGGTGTCAAACCATCGGGGTTTGAGTGTATTTGGAGCAAATACTCTGTGGGAACTTTTATTTGAGGTTTATTTGGTAAATCTAATCTAATCTAATCTTTTTTTAGGTTTATTCGGTAAAGACTATAAATCGATGCCAGTATGCTCTCTTGCGAGGATGTTTTTTCTGAAATCTCTAGTAGTCTGCTGGTAAAATTTTCCAAGTTAAGCATTTTGAAATACTCATGTTTGTGTTCGGGTAATAGTTTGATGTTGTAAAAACATATTTTGAAAAGTTTATTTTACTTTGCTCTGAAAAGCATACCCTTTTGGAATAAATTCAAAGAAAACTAGGAATCAGCTCTCAAATAGTAGGGAACTAGCGTATCTTCAACCGGTTTTATTATTTGGTACTTGAAAAAGTACACTGTGAGACAATTTTGGCAAATTTGGCATTTATTTATAAGCATTGAAATATTTTAAATTATATTTTCAATTCCTAATTCCTAATTACTTGAAAATTAAAATGAGTTATATTTATAAATTAAAAAATAGACACATGTTTAGAAATCAGTCCATTTTGGAACGGTTCTTTCAAAAGACCGGAGTTTCAAAAAGAACCGCGGGTCTTTTTTTGCCCACCTCTCACAGTAAAAAAATCTGTGTAAAATCGCATGCAAAAGCATGCACATCACCTTTGTGAGCAAAAGCATGTAATATTTCATGAAAAAACGTTTACACAAAAAGCATGTACCGAAAAAAATAAGGTCTGCTCACCCCAAAAATAACATCAATCGTGCGAGAGTCATATTTAGATTACCAAGTCCGCTACAACATCACATTCCCTTAAAAGAGCTATAAGCTCACTGAGAATTGTTATTGTATTACCTGTAAAAGATGAGAAGGGCCTTGCTCTATAAATGCAAAAAAGATAAATGTGGCAAAAAAAACCTTTTTCGAAGACACCAAACCGATCAGAAAATTACAAATTTTCGAATATTTACGTACCATTTTTGTGTGGGCAGCTGCCAAAATTGTATGGAGCCTTGTAAGGGTGAACCAAAGACACAAAATGACATCCATGGTCATAGGAAAGGATCCCAAAAAGTATGAGCCAAGAAAAAAAATAAAAAAAAATCATTTCGGGTTTTGGTGGAGAATTGCTCTACTTGATATCATGGAAATATTTGTTGATGGGAAGTGCACAGTTTTCAATTTACAAACATTTGAACGAACAGGTGAAATTAGCATAGCATAGCATTAGTGTCTACCCGTAGTTGCTACTCTGTTATTGACCAGGACCTCCAAGAATTGCTCCGTGGACCACAGATGAAGAGTAGGAACCAATCATCACCACTTCGCAACTTTCAAATGTCCCTATCATGCTAGCCAATCACAGCGCCGGCCACGACCAGTGGTAAGACACGGGAAAGTGGATAGGAATTTTTAGTCCGATACTTGAGTGATGAAGACCGCTTAATCGGCTGCGTCTTCGACAAAGTATCACGTGAGGTTTGAAGGTGTTAGTAAGATGGGTGTGAAGCCAGGATTCACCGTGGTAAGTGATGCGGCCGGTCAAATCTATTTATAGTCCTTAATTCTTCGTATGTTCTTGGATTCATTTTTGGAAGCTTTCCAATTCGGTTCACCAAGCTTTTTGTGGTGAATTCTGGTCGTGTTGAAAGTTCAATATTCGCCTAACAATTATGCAACCAGTGTCCTTGAATTCAACTTGCATTCAATATTGCATTTTCCTGTTCTTAGGTTCACACAGATTCCATTCAAGTTTCTTGGATTCTTATAGCATTCTTAATCCTTCTAGACAACTAAGCCTCGATGGTCTGGTGGTTAGCATTTTTGTCTGCTGACCCAAAGGACGGGGGATCGAACCCCGCCGCGAGCTAATAGGGGGATGGCGTCGCTATTTTTAGACCACGTTTTCCACTTTTGCTCATCGAAACCGACTACTTTATCGACTTCATTTTGCTGGGCGAGATAGGACGCTGTCTATTTTTAGACGATGACTCAGCACTATTACACTCTTGCGCTTAAAAAAACCAGGTGGCAGCACGATGTAACGCCACGTCCCTATGAATTTTTCGTTCATATTCAAGTGTTCAGAATTATTCCTTCTTTCCATAATTTCTCGATAGGGGCAGATGGGAGTCGAACCCAGAACCATCCGCTTACAAAGCGAACAGCGTAACCATTCAGCCACGCCTACCCCCTTTTGAACGAACAGGTGAAATTTTCGAAAAAATGATTTTTGCAATTTGAAAATACATGAAGAAAAAAATTGTACAATTTTCCTTTTGACACTCTTGATCGGACTGCTGGTTGCTTAGATAGAGCCTTTTAAAGATTAAATTTAGTGGAAAATTAGATTTTCTCTCTTTGTCTCTCAGCCCGAAAAATGTTATGGAGCCTTGTATGAAAAAATTGCATTTTTTTACAAAGGGGATTGCACTGATATTTGGACGACACTAATTTTGAAAAATATTTGCAACGGCCCAAACACTTAAAAAAAAAACATTGATAAAAATATCTTTTTTCAATTTTTCGGGAAACAAATTTAACATAACAAAAAGCAATAAACATGATTTAAATATTTATTGAAGTCTGAAATTCTATTTCAACTAATGGAAACTGAATGAAATAATGTGGCCTTCCTTCTACAAAGTTACATTCGTGAAAATAGCTACGTAAAAAAAAAACTAAGCTATAAAAATAATCTTTCAATATGCCTTTTCCCGATTGATTACTCATTTCATCATGCTATGCAAAAATAAGGATGATTCCATGCGAAGTTCGTTAGGAGCCGCCAAAGATTCAAGCTGTTTTGTTTCCTTTCAACAACAACAACAACACCAACTGGATGCTGTGAATGCTGTCGATTAATAGCTATGAGCTGCTTGCTGAGAGGAGAGGGATAGATGAGTCATTTTGATTTGGTGCCAGCCTGTCGGCTTCAAGCTTTATATTTACAAACAATTGCGCCCAACTCCGCACGTTGGAATAAAACACAACGGAACATTCTTCCGCAGCACATTATTCAGGAAGCACAAATAAGGCATCCGCGAGTCAGCACATGTTTCGATACGATACGATATTATACCTACCACAAAGAAGAAATTGTTTCAATTAGCAAGTTGTGGAGTGTGCACTTGCGACCAACGCGCCACGTGTGTTTATGCGAACCATTTGTTTTTATCTTAAGGTGACTCATAGTTAGTACTACCAACTTGGTGGGTGCATAACTTAGAACTATTTTCCCCTTAATCCGCCTAATGTTATTGAAAAAATACAGTTCACAAACCTTCACAACTTGCGTCATCGCGTAGCAGATGTGGTGGAAGCAGCTTCAAACAACAGTCTTATCATCAGGGTCATTTTCGAACGGAACAATCTAGGTTCAATGCAGGTACTAACTGCTTCAACAGCTTGAACAAAACGACACAACTCGTACCAGCATCTCACTACTAGCACTTCACACGTGTACACTTTAAAATTGTTCTGCACAACTTTTCATAGATTCGCTTAAAAATTCCGATAACAATCCCGAACTTTACGCGGTTCAAGACATTTGCTTGCGTTGTTAATCGAAGAATCGCCAGACGAGAACTGATCTGGCCGACTGAACCGAACCGAACCCCGTGAGAGAGCGTGCTGGTGCGGTGGTGAGAAGGTTCCTTGCTCAGTACAAGGTGGGACCACCCCTCCCTATCTGCGCAATACAGAGCGTAGTAATAGCCGGTTTAGCAGCATGAGAGCATCGGGGACGGTATGGTAAAGCGTGAGTAGCTATATAGTTGGGCGAGGTAAAATTGTTCTTGGAGTTAATCTTTGTGTTCAAGATTACAAATATTACTTGGTTTTTGTTGTTCCTTTACTGACACATATTTCACTGTTAAAAAAAATTAAATAATATGTTCTGGTAGTGCTTTCAATTTGGTATAATTAGATTTCAAAAGGTTCGATCGATTCTCGATCAATTCACAAACTATCAACTTAGCTTCAAAAAGCTTCAAATAATTTATCGACAAGTTCTTCAAATACTCTTTACTGAAAAATAATGCAAATTCAATTTGTTTCAGAGAAAAAAAAATAAGTGTCGGAGGTCGTGATGGCTGTTACGACGTTTTCGAATAACTTCGGTTAGTTGAGCAATTCTGTGAGACTTCGGACGACTTTTTTTTTATTTGAATGAACCTTTGTGTGTATACTTAATCTTTTGCCAAAGAAGTCATTTTGCACCTTTAGTTCGTCCTCACAAGTTTGCATACAAATTTGGCAACTGTCCCTTAAAAAGCTATTAAAATTTTTAAAAATCTGTATCTTGACAACGAATTTTCTAATCGATTTGGAGTCTTCGGCAAATTGTTTAGGACCTCACAAAAAATTATTTACGCTATTTTTTATTATTTTTGCGGCAACTATTATTCAAAGTTTTAGTGTATTTAAAATATATTCAGGGTGACCACTCAAATCCCACTTTCAAAATTCTAACTTTTCCAGAATCTCAAATAATAGGCATTTTAACCCAAAGAAAGATTGCAACTCAAAAGCTGTTCAGCCATCGGACAAAATGTATGAACCAATGTTTAAAACATAGAAAAAAATATAAACTTACCAATAAATTTCAAAAATAGATACTCTCATAATTTTGATACAGAGAAAACCTAATAATTCATTCTCTAAACAATTATTAAAAGAAAAAACAAAAACACTCATAAACGTTAAAAAAAAACTCAATTTAAATTGGATTCCTCAATTTTTTTCAATGAAAACTGGAATTGGGTCCTAATATTAGGCATAAATTTGTTATATTATTTTTCACAACGATGAAGCAACCGCAAAGGATTAAAATGGATTTTTTTTTTGTTTTCTACCGTTGTACATAAAAATTGTCATAGGGCTTTAGGACCCTATTACAAGCCACAATTTCAACATTTCAATGATTTTTATTTCTAAAAAGTACTATACTGCCCATGTTCACATAAATGTCCCATATGCAAAAACAGCAAGCTGAGAAAAACGCAAGGGAAGTTTGTCCCACACATAAGGCTACGTGTTAAGTTTTCACGAAAAAACAGGATTTCCTCTTGATTTCTAGAACAAAGTACTGGATGTTATATGCTCTTTTGAAAGAGCACACGATTTTGAACAAAACTGCATCAATAACTCAAAAGTGATGAAAATGCATATGGGACATTTATGCGATCATGGGCAGTATACATCCGAACAGTTGATTTGATACAAACATATTATTTAAAAAATCTAAATATCTAGGAATTCGTGTAAAAATGTGTTTTTATCACGTTTCCTATTTTTTCTTGTACATTTTGAAATTTTATTTTAAAAAGTCAATGTTGTTTTTTTCAGTATTTTAATGTTTTTTTTCTTTAACGGGGGTAGGCGTGGCTGAATGGTTACAGTTACCGTAAACCGGGGTGACTTTGATAGGATTTCAATTTGATTTTGGAATATTTTCCAACAGGTAAGGTTATTCTCAAGATTATTATTTTGAAACATGTACTGGGATAGGCCACACAAGGTCCATGCACTATTTTTGAAAAAAGGTTTTTTCAATAGTGATTATAAAAATAGTTGCGTTGAAAATTCTTATTTTGAATACCTGGGTGACTTTGATAGTCATTGTTTTTGTTGTTAAAATCAGGTTACAGGTGTTCAAATGTTATTTTTGCGTCGAACGTACCATTGCTAAGGTTGCTGATATAGTTTTTAACAAAAAAAATCAATGTTTATATTAAGTTAACTATATGCTTATAAGCTTTTTAACAAAATACATATAAATTTTAGGTAAAATTGTTAAAAAGTTCGAATTTTGCCTGAAATTTGTTAAAAATAGTTTTGTTTATAAAATTATCGATTCATATTGCATTTTTAACAGAATTTGAAGCACGAATCAAAAGTTTTCACATTTTGAATGAAATTTGTTCAACTGAAAATGCCTATAAATATGAAGATTTTGTTAAACTAACTTCGTTTTCATTCTCCTAGTGGAAAATTGTCCGAAGAATCCGAAAATGCATTCCGTTTTCCGATTTGAAATCATGTTCATTGAGAAAATTATGACACTTTGAGAATTTGAAAATAATGCTATTTATCAACGTTTTCTTAATTATAGTTAACTAACTATTTAAACTTTTCAAATTTTAATGAAAACTTCTTCTAGAAGTACCTTGAACCTTTCTCTACCCCGGTCAGTATGATTCCATACAATTTCGTACGTATCTTATTTGTACTCTTCATTTTGCGAAAAAATCTCAAACCTATCAAAGTCACCCCGGCTATCAAAGTCACACCGTTTTACGGTACGCTGTTCGCTTTGTAAGCGGAAGGTTCTGGGTTAGATTCCCATCTGCTCCTATAGAGAATTTATGGAAAAGAAGGAATTCTGAACCCTTGAATATGAACGAAAAATTCATTAGCTCGCGGCGGGGTTCGATCCCCCTTCCTTTGGGTCAGCAGACAAAATTGCTAACCACCAGACCATCGAGTAGTTAACTAGAAGGATTAAGAATGCTATAAGAATCCAAGAAACTTGATTGGAATGTGTGAACCTAAGAACAGGACCATGCAAATATTGAATGCAAAGTTGAATTCAAGAGCTTTACTGGTGGCATACTTATTAGGCGAACATTGAACTTTCAACACGACCAGAATTCACCACAAAAAGCTTGGTGAATCGAATTGGAAAGCTTCCAAAATGAATCCAAGAATATACGAAGAATTAAGGACTATAAATAGATTTGACCGGCCGCATCACTTACCACGGTGAATCCTGACTTCACACCCATCTTACTAACCCCCTCAAATCTCACGTGATACTTTGTCGAAGACGCAGCCGATTTAGCGGTCTTCATCACTCAAGTATTGGACTAAAATTCCCATCCACTTCCCCGTGTCTTACCACTGGTCGTGGCCGGCACTGTAATTGACTAGCACGATAGGGACATTTGAAAGTTGAGAAGTGGTGATGATTGGTTCCTACTTTTCATCTGTGGTTCACGGAGCAATTCTTGGAGGTCCTGGTCAATAACAGAGTAGCAACTACGGGTAGACACCAATGCTATGCTATGCTATTTTATTGTTTTTTTTTTTTTTAACGAAAAATCTTCTTTAATTGGATTAGGTCCATATAACAATTTCACAACTTTAGTTAGGAATTTCATTCTAAATCAGTTGAAAATAAAAATCTGTCAAATTCTGGAACAGATAAACGGAAATTTTTGAGCTATCTGGCAACCTTTCAACCCTGATTTCAATTATCATTGGTGGAAAGGAGAAAATAAGAAATTTCAAGTCAAGGTGTTATTTTCTAAACAAAATGAGTTGGTTTACCCCATTTCACGGTAAATCCATACCGAACACCTCAAAAACAAAACAGAGAACGTGTTGCTTATGGACTAATGACTTCAAGTGCTTCTGTAACAAACTGCTCTCATCAACAGAACGCAACAAGGCTTCCGATCACGCCAACTCCAAAAAACCAAAACAAGGGTGGTGGCTCTTTTGTTCCATTCCCGACACTGACTGATGGTCGGTTGGTTGGTTGTAGTTCCCATGGACCTGTTGAAGTCTCTCACTTGCGATCGGCGCGTATTGTTTTTGTCGTCGCAAGGTGATCACGTTTTTCTCTCAATTTCAGTGCTTGGTTCGGAATCAACCAACCGGACGACGCGATCACCACGACGGTTCGAATTACGCTCGAAACTTTGTTTCTGTTTGGTTCAGGGGTCCGATATCCCGAACAAGAGTAATGACGTAGACACAAATGTTTTATTTTTTTGTTAGAATGTTTGAGCTCACTCGGTGAACAAGTAAGTTGCTCGGGGCTATCACTGAGAACAGAACATAGTATGATTGGGATCTTTCTGTTAAGTAATGTTCACGACGAGCAGCGGTGTGGTTGCCCTTTCCAGGGGTCACTCGCTCGGGGGTCCTCGAGGTAAGGTTAGTTACGGTCTAACATTAGCTCGTTGAGGGGAAACCGAACCCCCCCACTTATGAGTTCATTCATTCTATGATTTCTATGTGAACAGCACTTTGATACTACGGAAGGTTAATGATGGGTTATATCTTGCTGACATTTGTAGGATTTTACGACACTCCTGAGAAGCGATAAACAAAAATAGCAGAAAAATTATTAAATCAAGAGTTTTAAATAATTTAAAAATTTAGACATCTCTTCAAGCAGAAAAATATTTTGTAAGATCAGCCTGTACGAGGGTTGATTCAACGAAACATTTAGTTGAATATTTTCTCATACCGGTTTGTTGTTACGAAAAACTTGCTTTGACGTTTGGCGGAAGGGAATAATAGTGAAAAAAAAATATTTTCGCTAGCGAACTTTCTTTACCCGTGAAAGATAAAAGAACTTGTCCAAAAAATCACTCAGTAAATAAATAAAAGATTTTTTTTTTTTAATTCCGTTGTTCGCACCACAAATTAGTTTATTTCGTTTTGTTTCAAACATTGTTTTCAACATTGCAGGTGTAACGTGTGACGTTACACCTGCAAGTGTAGTAGTGACATCGATGTTCTGCCGAATAGGTAGTCCAGATGATTATTTTTTGATTTTTCTATTAACGATTTTTCGTGCGCGAGAGAGGAGAGCCGTGTCCCCTGCCGATTGTTTCTGTTGATCTTTTTATGAAGATTCTTCCATCGCTGGCGTTGATTCAACAAAAATCTTGTTTTCAAATCAACAAAATGTTTTGTTGGGTTTTTTTGGGTAAAGATTGTCAAAATCTAGTTTTTTATGATAACAAGTTAATAAAAAATGCGTTTATTTTTCCGAATACAGTCATGCCTCGGTTTTGCACTCCTCGGTTTTGCACTGCCCCGGATTTGCACCGTTCAGCTGCCTCGGTTAAGCACGGCCCAGTGCTTAACTGAAGCACAGAGCTTATGGGTTTTTGGCTATATGGGAGACATTGGCTTTAATCGTATGAAAAATCATGCAAACATCAAAAAATTATAGTGTTTTTGGAATCAGGATGATGTCAGTTATCCATTAAAATTATTATTTCATGAAAATTTTCTCAAAAATACGTATTTTTCCTGTATTTCGAAAATGCATTTTTTTTCTCTAAAGTATCCAAAAATATATTGTTATTGCAATATGGGTATCAAATGATCAGGTTTTCTTCATACATTTTGGATGTAATAACAACATTTTTAGAAAATACTCAAAATTTTCACAAAACTACGTTTTTTCGAAAAAAATACTCAAAATTTCAATTTTTACAAAATGGGTATCAAACGATCGGGATTTTTTCATACATTTCGAATGTAATAACAATATTTTTTGAAAATACTCAAAATTTTCACAAAACTACGTATTTTTGTAAAACTTTTCAAAATTTTGTGAAAATGATGAGTATTTTCAAAAAAATATTGTTATTACATTCGAAATGTATGAAAAAATCCCGATCGTTTGATACCCATATTGTAAAAATTGAAATTTTGAGTATTTTTTTGGAGAAAATTTGGAGTATTTTCTAAAAATGTTGTTTTTTGGTTTCTTTAGAGAAAAAAATGCATTTTCGAAGTACAGGAAAAATACGTATTTTTGTGAAAACTTTCATGAAATAATAATTTTAATGGATAGCTGACATCATCCCGATTCCAAAACACTATAATTTTTTAATGTTTGCATGATTTTTCGTACGATTAAAGCCAATGTCTCCCATATAGCCAAAATCCCATAAGCTCTGTGCCTCGGTTATGCACGCCTCGGTTTTGCATCCCCCATATGCGGTGCTAAACCGAGGCATGACTGTAGTCCTAATTATAACCTAAACAACTTTGCCGAAGATACCATATCAATCAGAAAACTCCTCTTCAAGATACAGATTTTCGAATATTTGCATACACAGTAAAAAAAAAGTGTAAACTTGGAAGGTGTAATTTTGGAAGGTTGTAATTTTACCTCAAAAGTGAAATTACAACAGAAAAGTGGTATTTTTTTTACTGTGCATCACTTTTTCTATGGACAGCCCCCAAGCTGTATGGCGTCTTGTTTGGAGAAACCAATGATACAAAATTACTTATTTGAACCTAAGGAATTGGTATACAGTCCTGACCCGATTATCCGAAGGCCTCGGAAAAATTTCACTTTGGATAATCGAATCACGAAAAAACAATGTTTTTCTTCGCTGTGATTTAGAGTTTTAAAATCAAAGATGGCGGCCTAAATGGTGGTGTCGACATATTGAGAAAATTTATTAGGTATGCTAAAAGGCAATCAACAACTCAAATGAGGTAGCAAACCACGAAATAAAAAAAAAAGATTTTTTTGTTAGTAATTCGATTATCCGAAGTCTCTTACAAATTTTGGATAATCGAGTTTGGACTGTACAAATTTTCATTAAAAAAAATACAAAATCAAAACCAGATTCCTTTGGAAAATTTCTGGAAGATTGTAAGATTATTGAAAACATTGAGAAAAAGATGCCGACTGTTATGTTACAGACATGACCAATATGGCAAACAACTTTGCAAGATGCTCTTTTGATGAATACAGTCCAGACTCGATTATCGGAAGGCCTCGGAAAAATGTTCACTTCTGATAATCCAATCACGAATTTTTTTTTTTTCGTTGTCTAATTTTTGAGCTTAAGTATGACCCCTAAACTACGCTAAAGTGATTTAATTTTTTTTAATCCAAGATGGTGGCCAATTAGCGGTGATGAAATATTGAAAAATGCATTTTAATATTTAATCGAGGCTTCGGATAATCGAGTCTGAACTGTATCTCTTTATTGAGTAGGAGCAAGACGACCAATTTTAACCCCATCTAACAAAAAGGGACGGCAAAAGTCAGTTCCGGGATTTTTTATCGGAGATTTCCGGTAATTCTGATTCATCCAGTAAAGGTAAAGAATTATTTTCCTGAACCCAGGTTTTATTGGCTTGAAATGGAGACGCATGCCCCTCACCTTTTGACAGTTTATCTCATATTACGTCATTTGCGAAGCGATTTTAGTACGAAAATCCACTTACCTTAGAATTTAAAAGTCTGGTCCTGAGTTCTCACTGCTTGTGACCGATGTCTCCGGCAATTCTTGGATACATAGAGACCCTAAGTTTCCAGTAGCAAAATCACGTGGTTTTTGAAAGAGTTTGGATTAAACGCGTCCGTAGTATCTGAAGTTCATTGACGTAATGACACAAACTGTTTGAAATGTTCCTTCTTCCCTAGCACCGGCCTACTCGGATATCTCCAACCAAATCACCAATCTGGGGATGTGATACATCACACGCTAAACGCAAACACCGCCAATTCAGATCATTAAATTTAATATCTTTTCATCAATTTTATTTATCTTCTAACTTGTGTTCATCCTGTCGATCAAAAAATAATAATAATAATAAAGTGAACGCACTGTCAAACTAAAACGTTTCAGAGAATCACACACACACTTTCTCCTCATTTTTTTGTGTGTGCTGCTGCTGCTCCTTTTCTTATTCTCTCCGTACACCCTTACCAAAAATCATGATTTTTTGAGTTCCAAATCCCACTTTTCATACGATTTTTTGAGTTCAGGTACTACAACCATAAAAATGGTTATATGGGTTGAACTGAAAAATTCGTATGAAAAGTGGGATTTGGAACTCAAAAAATCATGATTTTTGGTAAGGGTGTACACGCGCAATTGTTCTACCATCATCTCTTTCTTTCCTTCACATCCACTACGTTCTCAGCATCAAACTTCATAGTTATTTCGATATATATTTTACATCCTGGCTGCACTCAAAAGTTCTCACTTGTATGCGTGTGCGTGAGTGTCAGCGTGCGTCGCTCATTCTACTGTGTCTGTTTGTGCATGTGTGAGTAAAAAGGGAGAAGAGAGAATAGGATTTGCGGAGAGAGGGGTTTGGTGAGCTAGGTGGCGTGTCCAAACTCTCAAGAGGAGAGAACAATAGCAGGAAATTATTTAAATAAAGACTTAAAATTAAAAAAAGAAAGTAAATTACAACAATTGAGCGCGCTAGTGCTAAGAGTAAGTAACAAATCCCACCAAGGTCAGCGAGAAGAACTGTCAAGCCATTGTTGTTGTTGTTGTTGCTGTTGTTGTACTGTTGTAGTGTGCGTGAGCATTCACTTGAAAAAACAGTTGAATGCCAGCGATTGTGAGCGGGCCAGTTTGCCGGGAAGTTTCTTTTTGCTAGCGCTAACGCTAACGCTCGAGATAACCACGGCCGCCGCGTACTTGACTGTGTGCGTGAGTGTGTGGGGAAAAAAGTGTGAGCGTTAGTACTCGGTAAGCCGAAGGCGATAGTTTGTGTAGACTGCGAAATTGGGAGAGAGAGGGAGAGAAAAGAGAAAGAGAAAAAGAGAAATCGACGTCAACATTTCAAAAGGCGCTACAAACATTTAAAAAAGTATTGATAGCGCTATTTGAAAAGTTTGAGGTCGATAAGTGCTTTCGTGAGATGGAAAGAGAGTAGCCAACAAGGACAACAGGCTGAAGAATTAGTCACAAATGACTTTTCAAACAACGCCGACATGCCTTCCGAGCTGTAAGAGTATGGTTATGGTTCATATGAACGGTTAAACGAACTTGAAACACGCTCAAACAGATTTGAACCAGTCACAGATTTTAATGTTTTAAATACTAAAAGGTCAAAATTTCGAATAGTTTGTAAACGATAATTCACAATATTATTTGAAAATATTTCAGAAAAAAATAAAATTAAAAAATTCAGGTCACAAACTTACACAAACCTGATAATTTTTGTGCAAAGTACTGAAAATTGTCAAAAATCATTATTTACTTTTTTTTATATCGAATTGATAGATATCATGATTTTTTTTTAAGACAAACGATTTTTTGTAAAATTTTAAACAAAATACCAAAATTTCCGTAATTTTCAATACGGGTGTTGAATCTTATGATTTTTTTTTAAATAACAATATTTTTACGAAAAACATTTTTTTACAGAAAAAATACTCAAACTTTGAAATTTTCAATAAAGGTGAAACGAGGACAACAATTTGAATTGATCGTCGCAAATCTGATGTTTTTATTTTTTAATAAAAAGTAAAATTATAATTCTTCTTTTCACAGATTTTTTTTTTGTTCGTAATCAAATTTTATAAATTTGCAGTATATCATCCAAACAGAGGTATTTTTTAAATAAATTTTCTAAAATCTTACGATTTTTCTGCAAAATAATATTTTTTAACACAAATTTTAGTATAATATTCAAATTTTGAAATTTTAAAGTACTAAAACTACAATTAAATGAAAAACAATATTTTTCAAATTTTCGTAATTTGCCATATGGATTTCAAACGAAGACAACATTTGTATAAATTTACACAAAATTACTCATATTTGTGCAGAGTTGACCTTATTTCACGTATTTTAGACAACGCAAAAAATACAGTGTAGATTTCAAAAGAATTCAAATTTTGTGTAGATTTTCATAAATGTTATGTTTATTGTACAAAGCACTGACATCTTCATTGAAAAAAATAAAGCTCTTCACAGATGTGATAAATCTGCCAAAAGTTGAAAAATTAAACAAAGTACTAAAAATTATATTTAAAAAAACTAAGTTTTCAGTAAAATACGTAAAATTTTCTGACTTCTAGAGATTTTCTTAAATCTTATACTTATATTTTTGTAAAAGCTAAAAAAATTCAAATTTGCAATATGGAAGTCAAACAAAATCAAATTTTGTCTGCTTTTCCACAAAAGTTTTCAATATTCTTCAGTAAAATACTCTTGTTTTCGAAACTGGTAGTATGGATCTCAAACGAAAACAAAAAATGTATAATTTACATAAATCTGATAATAATTTTTCTCTAAATTCGTAATTTTGTTGTGAATACTGAAATATTTGAAATTTTGAATATATGTGATTTTCATAAAATACCTTGTAAAATATATTATATTTCAATTACATACTCAAATTTTCAAAACTTGTAGTATGGATCTCAAATGAAAAAAAAAACGAATGGTATAGATTTACATAAATCTTATAAAATTTTGAGAAAAAGTTTATTTTTCTCTTTTTTTTTACTTTTTGTAAATACTTTTGTTTAAATTGGCAATATGGGTGTCAAATGATCGCATTTTTTATGGATTATAACAAATAAAATATTTTTTGAGGAAAGCACTAAAATTGTTATAAAACACGTTTTTGTAAAATACTCAAATTATTAAATCATTTGCTGAGATTTTCAAAAATTTTATATTTTTTGGGCAATGTAATAACTTTTGTAAATCAAATATGGTTTTTGAAAAAAAAAAAATAACGTTAATTATCCAACTTTTTTTGAAAATATATATTTTTTTGAAAATCCTAATATTTCTGAAAATCGAATTTTGTATGATTTTCATAAAATTGTTAATTCGTGTTCTAAATTTTTCTAAAGTACTAAATTTGGTTGAAAACGATGATAATTTTTTTAAAGGAAAAAAAAACACAAAATATTTTTCCAAACATACCCAAAATATTTTTTTAGTATTGACGATTATATCTTCTCGATTAACAACCTTGGTCAGTTCGACGATGCCATCCGAGCCCGGTTGCTAAAGTGGAGTTGTTTTGTCGAACAAAATGTTACGAAAAATAATAAAAACAAAATGACAAAGCAGTTAAGTACTCACCCACACACACGCACTTAGACACAGCATGACAATGCCAACACACTCACACACATACGTTAAACGTTCTACGACCTTTTTGTTTAGCTATGTATAAAAAAGTGGGAAACCATGCACAAAATATAGACACATTTGACCTAAATCGCGCACGCAACACTCTGATTACACACAACTTTTGCTTTCTTGCTGCATTTCTGTTTGCCGTTTTCTTGTGTTAAGTTTTGTTTTGTTTGTGTGTGTGTGTTATTGTTTTACTTAGTTTACGATCTACACTTGTTTTGTTTTGTTGTTTTAGTTACACTCTCTCTTTCTCTCGCGCTCTCGCAACACAACACTGAACTGCTTCAATGACGTGTTTTTGTTTTTCTTCTTTTCTCTTTCGCACGATTTGATTATTATTGGAATAATTAATAATATTACCTCTATCTCGCTCTTTCCTTCCGCCGACAGGGCCCACTCCTGGAAGGATCGTTTCAATTTTCTTCTCTGATTCCTGATTTTGCCCAAATGCGATGAACTGAACCAATGGGGGGAACAATGAATAAAACATCCACCACAAAACAAACACACAACCACAACCGCAACCCGGTGAACCAATCAAAATTGAGCAGTTTTTGTTTTTTTTATTGATTTTATTTATTTGACAATAAACTCGAATTACTTGAATTTAGAAGGGGGGCGAGGGGCCTGGTACAATTCTAAAATCTCTGCGCGCAAAAGCATTGCGCAACTTAACAAATACACTGAACGCTGTCTTTACTACTTAGGGAGAGGGGGAGCAGCCGCCGGCGTGCCTTCCACGCAGCGCCGCTATAAAAACGGACTGTGTGTACTGTGTGAACATGAACACACACAAAAAGTGTGGAATGTTCCCACCGCAACTGGAAAACACGCTCGGCAAAGTTTTTTCACGTTTGTGTGTGCGTGTGTTTGTGTTTGTTAAACGAAAAGTAAACAAACGAAATAAAATTTACAAACCCTCTTCTTCTTGTTCGTTCAACACGCGTCCGCACACCCACACACACAACCCACTTTTACGGTTACTTTCTCCCTTAAAAATTCCTGATCTGAGGCTGTCACACCCCTTGTGCACTTCGGTAGACTGTGTGTTTGTGTTAGTATGAATGAGATGTGTTGGTGTGATTGTGTTTGTGTGTTTGCTCCGTTCCTCACTTTCACAACGCGCCAATTGTTTGTTTGTTTGTAAAATTTCACACGGTTTCATCATGTTTGTTTTTGTTTTGTTTCTGTTTCCGCCGCATCCGCGTAGGGGACGACTGTTGTGGTAGTGTTGTTGTTGTTGTTGTTCGGTACAACTGTGTAATATTATTAATTAATAATAATCAAATCGTTCTGAATTTCATCTCGATAAACTGTGGGACCGCTCCCGGCTACTACTGCCCGAGACGGAATTTTCATTACACTTATCGTGCAGGCGCTGCGCCGCGGGAAGCTTCGCGAAGAACGGATGCCGGAGGGCTTCACCTGGAAAGAAAAACGAAAAAAAAATCATGTTAAACTATGACTAAAACGCCGACGACGTGCCTTCCGAGGTTTGGTGTCAAGAAATGACCTTGTTTGGCCGCTTTTTCGAGTCAATGTTGTGGACCATTTTAGCATAGTGACATTGATATATTTTTGAAAATAGTACCCAATTTAATCTTTGTTTTTAGTTTGAAAGAATTTCACATTAAACACATTTTCTCGGGGCAAGACAGTGAGCTCGAGAGCAAATCTTCGGAACAAAAGGAAACGAGAGCAAACGGGAACAAAAGAGAGAAAACGGGATTTTTAAAAGAAAGACAGAGAGAGGGAGAGAGAGACAGAGAGAGAGAGAGATAGAGAGATACTGTCTAGCTCACTGTCATGCTTCGATCAAATTGCAGCATAAGCTACAGAGTCGGATTAAAAGTTATTCTCAGTTAATTGTCCCCCCTCTTTAAAATTTCCCTTAAAAATCAATTAATGCGCTTCTAAGCTTTATAAAATTTTGAATTATGGGACCGGGACCGGGACTGGGCCTACACAAAAAAAAAAAAATCATTGGCATTTAATAAAATAACAGTGGATTTTGTACTAGCCTTAGACTCAGACATGCATACGCTGTAATTCCTCTTTTAAGAAGACGTTAAGTTAAGATTTTGATGATTATTCAATTGTCGCAATTCGTAATTATTCAATTGTTATACAAAAAAAAAAATATTCGTTAAAATTCCTGTTCAAAATATTTTTGATGACCATGTTTCGAAAAAATCTATACATAAAACATATCTTCAAAGTTTAAATTAAGATTGTTTTTACACTTTTAACGTAGAATTTTTTATAGTGTGTCTTGAAATTTAAATTACCGAACCCCGTGCTTCTTAGAATTGTATAGGGCCATGAAAAGATTTATCATAAAAACGTATCTTATCTCCATAAAAAAATAAATAAAAAAATAACGATTGATCTCGAGGCAAGACAGTTAGCAAGAGAACAACGCGCTGCGGAACAAAAGAAAAAGAGAGCCAAAAAGAATAAAGGAGAGTAATCGGGAAGAATTTTCAAAATAGAGCGGGAGAGAGTTGCTCCTTTGCTCACTGTCAAGCTTCGAGCAAATTGCAGCATTTAGAAACAGATTCTGCATAGGAAACATAGATTTTTTTTAGATGTTTGTTGGCTACTATGATTTTTTCTAATTTCGAAAAAAACATATTAAGTTTAATATTTTGTTCAAATTTTAAACATTAATGCTACTAGACTTTTATTTGTTGAAAGTTTGAAAGTGTGCCTTGAAAACCGAAGTGCTCAAACTCTTTTCTTCCCATAACATTGTTTTTTCCGTTGTTATTGAGTGGCCTCCATTTTTAAACGGTACCATTAAATGGAACACAAATTTCACATAACACTAAATAACAGTAATGAAAATACCATGAAGTGAGACAGAAAGGGAAGAATCTCAAATAGAGAGAGAGAGAGAGAGAGAGAGAGAGAGAGAGAGAGAGAGGCAGGAGAGAGAGAGTTGCTCTTTTGCTCACTGTCTTGAGGCATTAAACAATGACAAATGACAGCATCAGCAACAGATTCAGGGTCAGATAAAGTCCAGAGTTTTTTTTGAAAAGGTCCAAAAAGCTATTGCCTTTCATATGTTTATAGGACCTTATCAAAAAAAAAGTCGAGAAGTATATTTTAAAGATAATTATGACGTTTTGTGTTGTTTTGTTTCAAAAAGAACAAAATAAAATTTTATTATTTCAAAAACAGTTAAAATTAAAAACAAAAAAAGAAACGAAAGAAAAATGCAACAGCAAAAAATGTAGTAAAATAAATTTGGCGTTTTGTCATTTAAGAACGCTCCCTAAAATGAGTTAAGTTTGTTTTAAACCAAATTGGACGTTTTCGAAACCGAGGAGAATTTTCCTTATCCCCTTAAAAAAGTGGAGCGTCAACACTTCTCATTTTCCAAATCCCCTTTCTTTGTCCTTGATGTTGAGGATCCGATTCACGTGGAACTAGTTTTATTCGAAATTATTCCACGGCAACCTGTTCTGGAAAATCATTACACATACATGACGAAGTCCAGTCTGCAACCAGCTTAAATCAAAATCTCCAAGCGAAGCGAAAACCAAATTGGACGCTTTCGATTTGAAAATATGCGAAATAGCCTTATATATTATCTAACGGAAAAAAAGTACTATAATATGGTCCAATTTTACCGGATTTATTCTGGAACTGGTTCCAACAATGACTAGTTTCAAGTGCACTGGAAAAACATAACCAAAATTCATAAATTAATCTTACTAAAAATTGGAAGCTATCAAAAGGTTATTTAAATCTATTTTTAATTTATCTGACCATTACGAACAGTACCAGTGAATCCGAAATTTGAGTCTTTAAAAAAGCGGCATTTCAATTAAAAGAAAATATAAAAAAAAAAATCAAAGAAAATTCCGGGCATTTGATTTTTTTTTTGTCAATTCCAATCAATCCGGAATTCCGGTCTTAGCTAGGGCATTTTTGAAAATAGATTTGATATGCCAAGCGACCTTTAAAAAAAATGTATTGAGCGTTCTAAAACGTGAGAAAATATCTTTAATTTAGTTCCAGCCACTTGATAAGTTTGGCCACTTCCGGTCAATCCGGAATTCCGGTCCAAGCTGGGTAGTTTGCGAAAATGGTCCATTTTGTTAACCGACATGTCAAAACACTTGTAATGAGTGATCTAAAGAGCGAGATAATAATTTAAAATATCATTTTTGGCCCTCTGGCCACTAGGTCCAAAATCCGGTAAATCCGAAATTCCGGTCCCAACTGGGATACCTTTCTAAAATGGTCCAATGTGTCAAGCGACATTTCAAAACACTTGTAACAAGTGTTCTATAATTCGAGAAGATGTCCAAAACTAAGTTTCGACCACCTGATCACTTTGGTCACTTGCGGACAATCCGGATATCCGGTCCAAATCATACTAATTTTCGTAAATGGTCCAATTTATCATGCGACGCGTCAAAACACTTGCAACGAGTGTTCTAAGCTTAGCATCAATACTCACTCAGCGTGATTCTGTTGGCGGGATCGTACTCCAGCATGCGCCGGATGATGTCGAACAGCTGCAGGTGGTCGGGCGTCTCCGCCAGCACGTACCGGTGCAGCGGCTTGCAGTGGTCGCGCACGTACCGGCCCGCGCTCGACTTCTCGTCCCAGTCGAGCTTGCCGTGGTGGAAGTATTTGGTGCGGGTTTTTCTACAAAACGTTTAGAGTTGAAATGGGGATCTTTTGGGGGTGCTGAGCGGCTCTTACCTGGCCATTCGGTACGGAATTGTACCCAGTATACGCTCCATCATTGCGAGGTGTTCTCGGTTGTCGTGGGTTTGGAATAGCGTAATGCCTAGATACAGCTCGAACATTATACAACTGCAAGGAGATCGTAGGTCGTGATTAGATTTCAAGTTACAAATCGAAGCAGTAAGAGGACTCACCCTATCGACCAGACGTCGCACGGTTGCGACCAGCCCAGTTCCAGGATTACTTCCGGCGCTCGGTAGTGACGGGTGGACACGATCGTGCTGTGATGCTCGTGGTCGAACGTGGCGCTGCCAAAATCAATCAGGCGGATGTCGGTGCACTTGACGCGACGCACTTCGCGGTTCTAAAATTGAAGTAAATAAATTAAACTCTAAAATCTTAGGAAGAGGGTGTAGAACGCACCTTCCGGTTGTTGAACGACGTGGTAAACTCCGAGTCCACAAACAGGATGTTCTCCGGCTTGAGGTCGGTGTGGGTGAGCTTGTTGTCGTGCAGGAACTTGACCGCGTAGCACAGCTGGTAGGCCATGTGCCGCACGTGGTCCATCGGGTACGGTTCGTAGTTGTTTTCTCTCTGTTGGTGGAAAGAGGTTGAACATTAGTTCTAGGTCAAACCTTCTTCTTCAAATGGGGGTGAGACACTTACTAGAAAGTCGAAAACACTCAGCCCGAGCATTTCGAACGCGATGCACATGTGGCCGTGGTAGTCAAACCAATCCAGCATTTTGACGCATAAACTGTGAATTATTTGAAATAATTTTAAAATAAGTTTTTTTTTAAAGCAGACGACGATCGACACTCACTGTTGGAACGTTGGGTCCTTTTCGGCGATCTTCTCCAGTGCGTTGATTTCCAGCTTGGCCGCTTCCCGATACTTTTCCACGTTCTTGATCACCTTGAGCGCCATCGTGTGATCCCTGTGGATTGAAGGTTGAGGAAAAAAGAAGCGGAAAGTTTAGTCAAATGTTGAGCTTGAATGTTTGAATGTGGTTCAAATTTGACATTTCGCCTTCCAGAACAGGGCGGAAAATCAAGCATCCCAAGCCAAATTCATTTTCCATACGACTTTGTATGGGGTCAAGTCACTGTTTCAGTTGCGATTATTTTTGAGCATATTAGCCATTTTTGCGATTCAACTTGAATAATCCAACTTTATTGCAAAGAGTTGGTCTGCACTTCTATGAGGAGCGTTTGGTATGGTATGTCCACACAACCTTCCTCCCCTGTAGATTCTGTGAAATGTGATCCGTTCTAAGAATCCTCTCTGCGGTAAGCACAACGCAGTGGGGCTGACCGCATTGCTTTTTGTAATAAATTTTAGAGTGTTCTCGGATGAATTGCAATTTATGTTGACAAGAAAAGTGCTTGGGCGTTATCTAACTCTAATACTTATCCAGCATGCCATGCTGTAGTCGGACTGACTGCACTTCTACAATGTTGAAATTAATCGAAAAAATAGCTAAAAAACATTAAAATAACCAAAATTTTAAAAAAATAATTTACGGAACGGAAAATGTATTTGGCTTGAGATGCTCGATTTTCGTGCAATCGAGGTCACATTAAGGATTCTGATTCATACAGTTACGCCCTGCAATAAAAGGTGAAAGTCAAACTTGAACCACCCTAATGTATATTTACGATTATTTAAAAGTATGAAAATCTTATGGTTCTAACAGCTTGCAAATTTTGAAAATTTAATTATAATCGTTCAATGAATCCTTTTACATCCAGATTTTTGTTTCACTAAGTTTAATAACTTTAAATACCAACTCCATATGAAAATTAAACTCAAAATTTTTAAATGGAGGTTCCTTGCTCACATAATTAGATGCGTAATTTTTATTTCTAGAGTTTTTTTTTATTTTTAAAAAAAGAGGTCCTATACACATATAAAATACAATAGCTTATTGGACCTCTTAAAAAATATATACAAAAATTGGGTTTTGGCTGTAACCAAGTTTGAGTGGATCCAAAAATTAAAATTTATCAAAAATATACAAAAAAAAAAAATCTTAAACAAAATTAACACCTTACCATTTTAACCGATTTCAGCTCTTTTGGACACAAATTTAAAGTTGTTAGTTGACAGCTCAAATCAATTGAAACGACTAAGAGCTATGAGCAGGGATGGAATAATCGCGAAAAAATCAATTTCGCTTGCGAACTTTCTTCACCCGCGAAAGAGAGAGGAGGCAAATCACGCAAAAGAAATTCGCTCCCGAAATTCTCCAAGAAAATCAATCTGCAGATAATTTTTTGTGAATTTCCTTGTCAGCACCACTCAAAAATATTTATTTCACTTTGTTTACACACATTGCCCATCTACAAAATGTGACAGGTCATTTTTCGACGTGTGATGTTATACTTGCAAGTGTAGTAGTGAAAAAGATGTTCCGCCGAATAATCAAGATGATGATTTTTTTAGATTCCTTTTACCGATCTTTCGTGCGCGAGAGAGGAGAGCCATGCTCCCTTTGGATTTTTTCTCTTGATGAACGTCCAATGATTTTCTTTTGATGATGATTATTCCATCGCTGGCTATGAGTTTTTGAAATAAACGTTTTTTGCCAATTTTTCGAAAATTTAAATTTTTCGAGTCACCTTAACATGGATAGGACAACTTTTATGTCCTGATGAAAAATAAAAAATCTAATTATTTGAGAAAAGGAACCTCCTGACAAATTTTGAGACATTTAAACTAGAATCTCTGTGTATGAATTTGAGGTAAAAAGTAACAATTTTGCTTAAAATTCATAATACAAAAAACAGGATTCTACAGCAAGGATTTTTTTAAATTTATTATTAAACTTGTTGTTTTAAAAAATTCTTGAAAAAAATCACAACCCTTAAATTACCACGTTCAAAAATAGAACCCATTTTTTTCGAACTCATATTTTTTTTTAAATTTATAATAACTTCTTTTAATTTAATTTAATAATTTCAATTAGAGAGTTATATCGCGTCATGAAAAATATTTTAGATTTTATAAAAACTTTATAAAAAAAAAAAACCCTTAATAAAAATATTTCAAAATGACAAATAAGTAATTCTCTAGAACTTCGATTTTTTTCGAAATTTTTATTTCAGTATTTATCGAAGTGAACGAAACCTTATCTTTGCATTCCCTACACTAAAATACCCCATTTTGCATCATTAGTTTTACAACACTCCATATAAAAATCTATATCTCGAGAAGTGATTTCTGATTCTGATCGATTTGGTGTCTTCAGCAAAGTTGCAGGTTTTTTTTCAGAAAAAATAGGTACACGAAAAAATATTATCGAATCTTTATTTGATTTTTTATGACCAAAAGTTTATCTCCCAAAAAAGCTATTTTTATGTTTTCATTTTTATTTATCTCTTTTCTATAAAAGGCATCTTTTGCGCTTAAGTTTAGGGTGGTGCAAAGTCTGGTACCGAGACCATGAATTTTATTTAGGAAAAGGTTCTTTTTTTAATAAATCAAAAATAATGTGAACCAAAATTTCAAAATTATTCTAGATGTAAAGTTCAACTTGCAATCAAAAATAACTTCACACATTTATTGATATTTTTTTTTTAATTCAATAAAAGAAAAGTTTCATTTAAACAAAAAAAAATACAAAGAAAAGTCGATTCGCTGAGAAATACTCAAATATATTTTTTGAAGTTCAATTATTTTTTTTTTAATTTTAGTTCTTCTTTTATATTCTTTTTTATCTGCACGATAAAATGAGTATTGTACTGGAATACACTTTTACATGCATACATGGAAGGTGTATAATTAAAAGGTTTATTTCAATTTAGACTGGAAAATGGACATTACTACGAAATATTGCTAAATTTACACATTCTTAGAGGGAAAATTACACATTTTTTCTGGCTTATTTTTTTTACATATTCCTGGATGTAATATTACCATGATTTTTTTACTGTGCTCTTAAGAAATATTTTTTTAAAAGTAGCCTATAATTTTCGTGTGGTCCTCAGTATCATTTTCCCATCCTTACCTAATTTTTTTTTTGAAAATTCAGGCCTGAAAGAGCTAAAAAATTAAACATTTCTTTACCAAAGTCATGCCTTTTTACAAATTCATTTGATAATTTTTGGTCAAATTTATCCATTTTCGTGAAAATAAAGATGTGACAATTTAAATTCTTCGAATCGTTTTACCTCAAACATATTAACTTGAATTTTTGGGATTTAAATCAAAGGCAAATCTTTAAAAATGCTTCTAAGAAAATGCAGCAAAAAAATCCGATGGTAAAATCGCATGCAAAAGCATGCACATCACCTTTATGAAAAAAGACACCTAACAATTTTTGTAAACACACAAAAATAGCAACCGACGAATTTCAAACTCAGCACTACATGATGGGCTACATATTTCAGGGTGTAATATTACATGAATTTTCATAAAATATTGCAAAATTTATTTTACATCCGGCAATTTACACGCTACTGGATTACTCCTTTTTTTTTGCTGTGTAATTGAAATAATAATATCTGTTTTGAAGTATGCTAACTATGAATTTTTAGCTTTGAAATAAAAAAGCTTAAAAATGAAAAAAACATTATCTAGAAAAAATCAACAGTTTCCAACGGTTTTAGCCCAATTCGACCATCCTAATCAGATTTTGACAGCTGTTTGTTTGTTTTTGTTTCAAAATGAAAACCAGAGTTTTTTTTTCCAATTTATATGATAATTTAATCAACGAATTTATACTCACATCTCCATATCCTTGACTTTCACCACCCTGCCGAAGGTACCCTCGCCTAGGGTGGCCAGGATTTTATCTGCTCGCCAGGACATCATCAGCGAATATGAAAAAAGAAAGAGCAGAGGGAAGAGAAGAAAAGAGAAGGGAAAACGGCAACCATTAGTTCGAACCTCCATTCGTTTGGGAACAACAATTGATCGTGTGTAATATTCGCTAAGAGATTTGGTTGTTTGCTTTTTTTCTGAGTGTACTTTTTTTTTGTCTTGCTTTGATTATTGAACTAACTATTTCGAACTTTTATCAGTGTAAGAGTTAGAGAGAGGGGGAGGGCGCGCGGAAGGGGAAAGAGATTTCGATTTTGATCGCGAAAAGAAAAACTTAAAAACTGAACGAGGGGGGGTCGCGCGATTGTTAGAGATTGAAGGGTTGAAAGTTTTTAAGGTTAGGTCTGAAAACGCTTGTTCATCCAAAGGTTAACTCTGGCAAGCGGAAAGCTTCCATCGGAGTCGACTTTGACGTTTCGGCGTCGTGTCAGCGCTGATGGCGGTTTCCCTCTCGCCAGGGTTGCTTGGATGAAAAAGTGTAGTATTGTGGTTTGCAGGTGAAATTTCCGTTCGGGGAGCTCCGGTGTTGGCGGAAGGTCGTCCGTGGCCGCGGAAAGTACTCGGCTCCCCGGAGGACGTTCCCCCTTCCGGAAGCTCCGGAAGCTCGACGAGGGGGGGTCGCGCGATCAAGATAGAGACTTGGAAGGGGAGGTAAAAGTAAAAAAAATAGTAAAGAATTTAAATTAATGCTTCACGAACATCTGTTATGAAGAATGTCGCCAGTGTGGTAAATCAAATGCCCATCAGCATCATCCCTCACGGATGGTTGTTTCTGTGGTTGTTCCGGCCATCATCGTTCATCATCGAGTTCATCATCATCGTCATCGAGACATCGTCGAGTTTCATCGATTTCATGGTTCGGATCGGATCGTCATCGGGGGTTGTCCATCGTCATCGACATCATCATCGTTGTAGTTGTAGTTGGGCAGGGCGAGGCCGGGGTTGAGGGCGGCGTTTTGGTGTTTCCACACACACACGCACGCACGTTTCGTTGGGGCACACGAGGGGGGGCGACACACACACAATTCGACCAGTGGAGTTGGTTTGTTTGTGATTGTTCATATCGAAGAAGAGACACGAGAAAAATACGGTATCGATTTGCGATAAGATAATTAGTTCGAAAAAAATATAAGAAAAAATTTGGTATACAAATATAGTTCATCTTTTTTTTTTTTGGTTGATTGGCTTAGTGGTTATCAGGCGGAGAGCTTTTTTTTTGCACGCAGGTTAAAACAAATTTTTTTTCGGAATTATTTTTCAACAAGAGAGAAAATACAATCACACTCACAAAAAAATGAGCATGCAGTTGAGGGTTAATTGTTTTTGTTGTCTAACCGTGATGATTATTGTTGACATTTGCTGCACACACTCACACAGGCACGCTCGCGCATTCAAGCTTTCACACACACAGTCTTTCTCTTGCGTTTCCCTTTCTTCGTTTTTTTTTTTTTCAAAGGTAATTCGAACTAATTTGACTAATTTACAATGAGAGTTGACATTTACCTGACGCTTCGCACAGGTTACTGCGTGTGTTTATGATATTTGTTCCGGATGTTGTTGAAGGAAAAGGGTTTTTTTTTGTTTTTTTTTTTTTTGGTGAGCAAATTTTAGTAATGGTGTTAACCTGGCGATGGTGTCCTATAAACGTAACGGTAAAGGTTAAATTAGTGTCACGCGCACACATAGTTACATAAAAACGCATGATGACATGCAGCAGCAACAAAAATGAAGCAAAATTCATGAACAAAGATATCAATCCAGCATTTTAATAAGGAAGAGTATCACAAGAGAACGATTCTCTCCTTACTCTCTTCTCTCTGTACTGTTTACTGCAAGATATGGAGATAAATGATAATAAACTATATATGAATGAATATTCGAACCTCTGCGATTCAAAATAGCTATCTGACCTATACTCTTACAGGTGAAACGTCAAACGTCACTAAGGCCGATGCAAATATTTTTTGAAGTTTATGTCGCCCTTCCCTTCAAAATCGGTCAGAAAAAGCAGGGTGCAAAAAAAATATTTTAAATATGAATATTTAGTATTTTTTCAAAAAACTTGGAAAAGAAGTCAAATGAAATGAAAATAATTTGAAATACATTTTCCTGCGTTTAAAATCATATTTAGCTTATTTGAGATCAATCAACAATATTTTATTTTATTGTGAAATTCCTTTGTACAGTCCTTAAAAAAAATTTTTTTTCGACAAAAAAAATATTTCGCCAATACTTCGATATTTTGAACCTTAAGATTGCAAAAGATCTGGGCAGGTGTAAAATGCATTTTAAAGCACTTTTTTTCATTCAAAAGTTGATATTTTTTTTATTTGTTTGCCCCACCCCTCAATCTGGGCCAGAGTCGAGGGACTTAAACATCAAAAAATATTTGCAACCTTGTTAAATTTATGTTTTTTTAAAGCTCAGGGTTTTTTTTCTGCATTTGGTGACTTAACGTTAGTGAGAAAAGGCCTTTGTTGTTTGTGAAAAATGAACATTTGAAGGCATCTTAATATTCATCTGACAAAGCAAAAAATAGTTCAAAAAGCTGTATGTAGATTTTAACACATTTTTATAGTGAATACAGTAAACTGACTACTAAAAGATTCCGGTAATATTAAACCGGTAAAAGTTTGGTTCTGAGACACAAACAACAATCATAATAATTGGAGCGTTTGGTACGGTATGTCCACGTATCCTTCCACCACTGTGAAATGTAATCCGTTCTCAGAATCCTCTCTGCGGTAAACACAACGTGGTAGGGCTGGCCACTTTATTTTTATGTAATACATGATTTAGGT
This sequence comes from Culex pipiens pallens, assembly GCF_016801865.2. NCBI lineage: Eukaryota > Metazoa > Arthropoda > Insecta > Diptera > Culicidae > Culex > Culex pipiens. The sequence goes on from NC_068937.1 coordinate 26,316,161, forward strand.
GTTCTTTGGCTGCGTCTGTGTTGGATTAGATTAGATTAATCAAATCGAAGTTTGGTTGTAAGATTCGTTTTGTTTCATTTCAAACCAAGTCAAATTAAAATGTTGTGCATTTGGAGAAAAATTATTAAAATAAAAATGATAAGATGTTTTTAAACTGTTTATTCATTTTTTTTGTTGAAGTTCCGTTTTAAATTAAAAAAAGTTACCAAAAATTACAAAAAAATAGATTGTAAAAATACTCAAAAAATCAGGGATTTTTTCTTATGAAAAAAAAAACTAATTTTTTAATTGGTAAGCCTTTTTCAATGTTAATGAATAATACCAAAATACAGGGTAAAACATTACCACTGAATTTTACTAACGAATTTCAGTGAAATTTTTACCAAAATTCACTTTTCAATTCAAAATATTTCAACAAAAAAAATATTGAAATATCATTTGGAGGAATTTTAAGATCGATTTGTTATTTTCGGCAAAATTGTAGGTATTTTGATCAGGATATGTTTTTAAAAAGGACCTATAAACACATAAAAAAAACTCTAGAATTTAAAACAAAATGTACAGGAAAAAAAATGTTTGCTGATTTTTTAATTAATTTTTTTTACGTAAAAATCAATGTCCTAAAACCTGTATTTAATAACTTTCAAAAAAAAAAATCCAGGCCGTCAAAGGGTTAAGGGACACAAACCAGAAAGTATTGAATCATAGAGAAGTTAGACAAAAAAAGATCCACAGTGTTGCGTTTTTCTGAAAAAAATAGTGTTTATTTTTTATTTCTGAAAAAATATAAATCTTTCAAAAAATTTGCCAACATCATTTTGAATGTAAAATCAAATTTTAAATCGGAAAGTACTGTATAGAAATTTTAATAAAGTGGGCCGGTTATTAAAAATAGCCACTCAACATTTAAGTTTCGATCTTCGAAATTCTATGAGCAAAAAAATTACCACAATTTTTTAAAATTTACCCAAATTGGGTACAAATGATTCCAATATTTTGAAAAAAAAAAGACCTTAGAAAAAGAATCCGTTTTAAATGGCCCTCCTTAAAATTACCAAAATTAAACCAAACAAATATTTCTACTGCATTTAAGTACAATTATATCAAATTATTTTAAATTATACCGAATTCGGAATTTTCCCATTTAGTAGGGGAAATATGCCCATTTTAATCACTCTAAGCCGTTCGACCAATTCTCATCACTTTGGCCGTTTTCCGCTATAAAATCAACATTTTCAGATGTATCAACAATGGAGAGTTGCTTGCTCACTGTAATTCATGATCAAAGTGCTGATAGGCCGATAATAGAAATAGGCTGAGAAAGGGCATAGTTTCCCTACCTTGATCAGCGTTCGAAAAGTAAATAAAACTACTTTAATTTTCTAGTGGCATTTGACAATCGCCTTGATTGGAGCCTTAAATAACATTTCAACAAAAATGGTTAAAAAGTTGTGTCCAGATGTTAAACTCATTCGGTACAATAACCTGAAATATCGTATATTCTGACCAGAATTCAGTAGAAATGTTAACAAATTTTGTATTTGCTTTACCAATTTTTTTTGACTAATTTATTTGACCGATATGTTTATAATTCACCTTCAAAAAACTGTTTTGAATTGAATGTTTTGAGTTTTCTTAAGTTGGAAGGAAATTTATTAATTCTGGAGTTTTTTTTTGAAAAGGTTTAATAACCAAATTTCCAGTCTTTGCTTTTTGAGTGTTTTGAAACCGCCTTGAGTCAGGGCTATTTAAAAACACCCAAAAAGCAAAAACTTGGTTAAATGGACCTTTAAAAAAACTCCAGAATTGTAGAAATTAAAACAATAAAAAAAAAATCCAAAATTAGAAAGGAATTTGAATTGATTAGTCACCTATGACTTTTTTGTGTGTCATTAAATAAAATAAAATAAAGGAGGTATTAGACTATGGCAAACAAACAAACAAACTCGCACTTTTTGTGTTTGACAGTTTGCCAAACTCGCGAACTCGCAAACAAAGCCAAATGTATGCAGACTGACGTTTCTGCAAACAATCAGCGCAGGCAAACTGCCAAACTGTCAAAAAAATTGTTTGTTTTAGTCTAATATTTCCTTAAGTAAAGGTACCAAATGCTATAATTATGTAAAATAATATATAAAAAATCATTTTTTTTTAAAAAAAGCTTTCGCAAATATCATCCGGCTAGTTGCCGACTAACTTGAATAACTAGCTCTTGTCTGAAATCTCTTTAGACATTTTTAGAACAGTTCTATAGTTTGTATTGAAAATGTCCTATAGACGTACGAAACACAATTACTTATTGGACCTTTAAAAAAACTCTAGAGTTAAGCTTGACAAAAGATGCAAATGTGTTATCTTGGAAGATATTGGTAACAATTTGTTAACAGATACTTATTGGATTTTGCTATATAATAAAAAAGCATTTTTTTTTTTTGTAATCTACAGAAGTGGTTATTTGCCCACTAAACATCACTTTGCCCAATTGCACATTGTTAAACATTTTGACGAAGTCGGAAAATTCAGAATATTCTGTTATTATTTCCCAACATCAATCATTATTGTGGTTTCTTACAGAACTAAGTGATTTTATTAACACTAACTGGATAGTTGCCGACTAACCTGAACTAATCATTAGCTTATCATTTAACTCGCAATTTAATCAGATTTCCTACAAGTGTTTGAACACAACTTCAATTAATACTCATGAGACGTAAATCAACCCCCTTGTTTCCCGATCCAGAACACCCCAAGTGTCCTCAATTAGCCCCACCAATCAGATTCACGTTTACGACTTCAATTCAGCGTTGATTCGTAGAAATACCCATTACTGGCTCGCAATGAACAATAATGGAACTGTTCTGTTCGCCACAATAACGCGCTCGCGCCGATGTCAACGAACTCCACACTTTGTCACAGTCCCTCCTGTTTTCAATTAGAGCGTTAGTCAAGCATGCGACACACAAACGCACGCTCGGGGTTCAATCCGGAACCGCTTACAAAGGTGGACAGTGCCTTCGGAATGCGCGACCGCGAGCTGCGCATCAACAGCTGATGCTGCAGCGCCTGCTGCTGCTTGTACATGGCCGAGGACGCCCCGGTGTGGATGGTCAGGATCGACCCGTTACCGTTGTACAAACCGCCACCTCCGTTGAGGTGCGACGAGACGTTCGACATGGTGAGGGATTTCTGGAGACCACCACCAGCTGCGCTGGTGCTGGGCCCGTACTGAGCGAGTCGACTCTCGCGGTGGTGGAACCGGCTGCCGGTGGTTGGGGATTTGATGCGGGTCAGTCCGTCCGGGGACGGTTCCGGCTTCGGTTTGTCCTCTTTGGGGGCGTACTTGGCGAGGATGGTTTCGATCTCCTTGCGGCGGTGGTTCCGCTCGATCTGCTTGGGATCGTTGGACGGGGTGTCGTCGTCGTCGGTGGCGGTGGCGGCGGTGCCGCCGCCAGGGCTTGTGCAGATGTCGTCCGCGTCGAAGAAGCCCTGGGTGGTGGAGCGTTGCAGTTGGTGGAAGTTGCCGCTGCGGCGGTGCTCCCGCTTGCGGTCCGTCGCTTCGGCGGTAGGGTTGGTGTTCTGGAGGAAGCTTAGGGCGGTGGTGTCACTGCGCTTGTAGGGCCGCGTGTGACGTCGCGGCTTGACGGCGGAGGAGCTGGCGGCGAGGATCGAGCTTCCGTTGAACTCGGACAGCATCTCGTCGGGGTCGTACTTGGACTTGAAGATGTTCTCCTTGCCGGTGGCGGCGGCGCTGCCGCTCGAGCTCGCGGCCAAGGACAGCGTCGACTTGCTGTCGTAATATCCGCTGTCCTTGCTGCGCGGCTTGAGGACGTACTTTGAGGAACTGCTGAGCTCGCGGTTGCTCCGCTCGTAGACTGAGGAGCCGGAGTTGGTTTTGTGGGCGAGCTCCGCCCGCTTCTTGTAGTAGTCCATCTCCAGCGATTCGAGGAACTTGTTGCGGTTGCGCTGGGTGGCCAACCGGTACGGAGTTCGCTCCTTGTGCGCCAACGAGAACGGTTCGTCTCGTACGTGGGAGGTCGTGGCACTTTTGGCCAGGGCGTTGAAGCCCCGCGATGACCCGAAGTTGGTGGGAGTCCGCTCGGGCTCCAGAGTCTTCTCCTTGTCGTCTTTGATCTCCTTCCGCCGGTGTACGCGATCGAGTATGTCACTGTACTTGGACTCTAGCCGGGACACGGCCGAGGACTTCCCGTTGGACGACTCCGCTGTAGAGCTGGACGCTTGCGATCCCGCTACGATGGGGGTCTTGTCTTTGTCTTCGGTTTCTCGCTGCAGGAAGAGGTGATCGTCAGTGATCAAGTCACTAGAAGGGTGAGGAAAATTGAGTGTAGGTAGCTTACTTTGGGTGGACTGTCGAAGCGCTTGCCGAACGTACGAAACAGTGGCTTGTAGTACGAGCTCATAGTACTGTTGAAGCTGGCGTAGGACGACGTCCGGTGCACCGAATCGCTGGACGAGCCGAGGCTGCCATAGTCGGACGTACTCGTCGTAGACCCGTGCCGATCGCGGCCAAACACCGCACTGCTGGACGCCGACGGCGCTAGATCGTTGAAGCTGTACACGAACATGGGGTGTGAGTTTTTCGAGGACTTTCGCGATCACTTCTTGGGCTCGATCTCGCCTGAACAAGCGCTACCGTACTACTGCAGTGCGAACGGGGTCAACGGCGCAAGTTCGTTACACTGCCCAGAAATGTTTGCATCTCCGCAGCAATGCAACACAGGAAGAGGTTTTTTAATAAACAAATGATGATCGCCGCAGGCGATCTAAGAATAGAGCAAGGAGAAAAAATGCACTATTTCTCAACCAACGCGCGATCGCGATCGCGATGTAAACAAAGCCCGCGTCGTCTGCGACGATCGCCGCTAGCGACCACCAGGTGTCGCGTCCACACTACTACACGGAGGACCCGCGAGGAATTCGCGGCGATCGCGATCGGTTGACACAGTTTGGCCCAAATTAGTCGCGCTAAAAATACTCGATCGTGCACTTTCACCTGCGGTGTTACTCAATGGTCGTGTTCAGAACTGCACTAGTTAACCCGTTACGCACTGCCGTAGATCAGCTCGATCGCGCCCAAGAAGCGTTACGTAATTACCGATACTGGGACCGCTGCTTGTCGGGCTTCTCGCTGGGATTGCGGCGGAAGCGCTGCAGGATGCTGTTGCAGCTGTCGGACAGGATCTGCGTGACACTGGACGTGTTGCTGCGGACGTAGCGGCGCCGAGTCGGCACCGCGCTCAGATCCGACGTTGAGGTAGCCATTGTGGTGGTGATCGTCGTTACACGAAATCACACAAGTTTACACAAAGTCGCGGTCGTCGGTGCCGCACGGACTTCATAAATCTTTGCGCGATCACGAAGCTCTTGGCGGTGATCGATCGGGATTTTCCCTTTCTGAAGCAAATCGGCGCGATGGGGAAAACAGCTGAGTTTCACGACGACGACGGAGGTCGTCAACTTCGCTTCTTGGGTGCGTAAGGTTCTGGGTTGGCTCTCTTCTTAATTAGCTTACTCTCTACAGCGTATTGGACGGATTCGAATGCTCTTCTTCTTCAGTTACACATCACTACAAATAAATAAAACATCTCACTTTTTCTCATTTTTTTCTTTTTTTCACCAGCCCAAGAAAATCCACTTCCTTGTTGTTGTCGATGTGGATGCAGTGTACCGACGACTTTTAGTGTGTGTTTTATTATTGTTTCGTTTCAATTTTCTCGCGCAAGGTTGAACGGCGACCGTCGACGACGTCGAGAGGAGAAATTTGCTCGATTAAAAAAAGATACGCCCTCAGAACAGAGCAAAACATCAGCAGATCGTGAGGCGGGGGCAGAGTGATTTTTGCTTGATATTTTTTTGTTTTTTTTTTTTCTTGTGGTGAGAAAAGTTATAATTTTATTACGACTCAACTCGTGTTTCGTGATCTTGATGGATTTTGAACGAAAATGTCATACATTTTTGTCTGGATGAAAATTTTTGAGTAATCGTCTTTTCAAATTTTACTACTTTTTCGTTCCCACTCAAAGAATCTTCATCAAAAGTTTCACTGGGCGCTCACAAAGGAGAAAAAAACCGAGAGACATAGAGCAAAATTATCTTCTCTCTTTTGCGAGATATCGATGAAATGAAAAATCCATCTCGATCTCACTAATACATTCAACCGTCAGACGCCGACAAATGTTTTGTCCTCTGGTCTAGGAATATTCAACTAAAGAGTTTTGCTGAGCACTCACTGAGAGAGAAAATCGAAAAAGAGAGCGGTTCTATCTTTTCTCTTGTGCGAGATATCGGTAAATGTAAAGCTTGAAGATTGATTTTTCAGGTGTTTTAAAATTAATTTTAATCTCGCTTTTCACCGACGACCAATGATAGTGAACAATGTTAAAAAATTCAAAGGCTATGAATGCTAAAGGCGTATACAGACACATACATGAAAATGTGACTTATGTTCTTTTGAGATTTCAGTATTATTTTCTGTTCTAGTTTAAGACGTAATAACTGATATCTATTGTTTTATATATTGAAAATATTGAACCTTTCAATAACATTTTGTAAAAGATTAATTAAAATATATTATTAAATAATTTGATAATTCAAAACAAGAAACTATCATGGACTTTTTCGAGCACATTATTCTAAGGATGAAATATTTTGATGCTAAGGCACAAATATCACAATTGTACAAAAAAATTGTAAGCTAAAAGATTGTCTTCCGAAGAAAAGTAGATACTACTCTGTAACTCTTACTCTCCAAATAGAGTTCAAATTAGAAAAAAAAATGTTATCAAAAATGTTTATTTAAAATTCATTTAGGCTATTCCAGCGGCCAAAACGAAACAACAAAAAAGTTTGAAAATACACAGTTGAAAAAAATCATGGTGAAAATATAAGTCTAAGAAAATTCGTGTAAAATTACCTTGAAAAAAAAAATGCATCTATCTATGTGTAATTCAACTTTTGTCGTAAATTGAAGTAAAATTAATCACACGAAAAATTTGTATTTTAAACCAAAATTACCTTCACCTCAAAATTTTGTCTATGCAAAAATGTAAATTTACATCTTTTCACGTGTAATTGCACTTTTTCATGAAAATCTTAGTGAAATTGCATTAAAAAGATAAAATTTTAAACCTTCCCAAAATGACCCTCCATCTCCAAAATATTGTCCAAGACAAAATGTGTAAAATTAACTCGAAAAAAGATAAATCTACATCTTTATATGTGTAGTTGACATTTTCACGTAAATTGAAGTAAAATTACATTGTAGTTGTAATTTTAGACCTTCCCAAAATGACCTATCATCCTCATCATTGTGTCTAAGAAAAATGCAAATTAACATTTTTTTATGTGCAATTGCACATTCTAACGTAAATTGAAATAAAATAACATTAAAAAAATGTAATTTACTGCCATTCTCAAAATCAACATAATTTGACCGAATATCTGTCGAGTTCAGAAATTGATTAAAGTTGAACAGAAGTTGTCTAGGAAACCCGTTGCACATAAATGATGTAATATTACCACAAAAAAGCTTGAAAAATTCTAAACAGAGTTCGAATGATTGAAAATGTCATCAAAAATGCATGTTTATTTGAAAATAATTTCGGCTGACAAGAACAGAAATAGCAAAAAAAAAAGGCTGAAAATAAACAGTTGAAAAAATCATGGTGAAAATATAAGTTTAAGAAAAAAGATTTAAAATTACCACGAAAAAATTATAACATGTAAATTTACATTTTTTCACTTGTAATTGCACTTTTTCACGTAAATCGAAGTAAAATGCATTAAAAAGATAAAATTTGAAACCTTCCCAAAATGACTTTCATCTTCAAAATTTTGTCCAAGACAAAAATTAACTCGAAAAAATATAAATTTACATCTTTTTATGTGTAGTTGCAATTATCACGTAAATTGATGTGAAATTATATGAAAAAGTTGTAATTTTAAACCTTCTCAAAATGACCTTTCAGCCTCAAAATTGTGTCTAAGAATAATGTAAATTTACATCCTTTTATGTGTAATTACACTTTCTCACGTAAATTGAAATAAAATAACATTTAAAAAATGTAATTTACTGCCATTCTCAAAACCAACATAATTTTACCGAAAATCTGTCGAGTTAAGAAATTGGCTAAAGTTGAACAGAAGTTGTCTAGGAATCCCGTTGCACATTAATTATGTAATATTACCACAATAAAGCTTGAAAAAAAAATTACGCATGAAAAAGTAAAATTACACTTTTTTCGGGCATAAAAGAGAACCCATTCTCATGTGCAATATTACCCTGTTTTTTTAATGTGTGTTTTAGTTAGAATTAATTTAATGTTGTACATCTTTGAAGGAATTAATACTTTTCTTGTCCATGAAAATAAATACGTTAAATTTTTTGAAAATATTGAAAAAATGTTACCAATTGTTGACTGCATTTAAAATTTTACGTTGGATTTAAATAACGACATTTTTTATGTGGTTTGATAAACAATAACAACATCATTTTTTTAAATTCGAAGTTCCTCAAAGGTCATGGATTCAAAGCAAGATCAACAACCTGGCCACTTCCGCGCAAATTATCAAATTAACGTTCTCGACGAAGCGACTAAGACGGGCAACCCTTTTGGCAGAACATCTAGCGCAGATAAAGAATCAAAACATGAGAAACCCCCAACCAAAAAAAAAACTATAAATAAAAGCATCAATCCCCGCGTTCCGCGAGCACGAGAGGTCAGAGTCGGAGCACCCCCTCCATCTCAAAACAAAAAAAAAAAACACTTCCGACTTCGAATCGAAACTGTTGAAAAACTCTTGAAAACTCACATCCTGAACCCCAGGGCGGCTAGCCGCACCAACATAAGACAGACAGGTCTTATGAGCGTAAAACGCAAAACATGGAATGAAGAGATGGAGGGAAAAAAACTCGAACCTGTCGAATATCTGAGGCTGGCTGGTGAACCCCTCGGCACGAGGGGTGCGACATTCGATTCATGAATTCAATTTTTTTTATGATTTTAAGATTTCTTTTACATTTCTTTAAAAATTGGCTTGATTTTTGAAGTTTTTTTTTGTTGTAATTTAAAATTACTAATTGGGGGACCCCCCGACGCAGTCGGTGGCGTTCGGCCTGTCTAACCGGCTTCGAAGTACAATTGCCATACTTGGAGATGTGCGATTATACGGCTTTGAATGTTGAGCCAAATTGAATCCCATGTACCGACAGCTTGTTTTTTAAAACATCATGCAATTCGAAAAAGGACGGTTTTTCAAAGTGATGAAATTGTGGCGATTTTTTTTTCTTTCAATATCTTAGAAAGAGAAAATCAACCCAAAAATCCCTTTATGTTCAAAGAAAAAACGTGACGTCCATGACAGTGACAGTGGTGGAGGTTCACCACCAGATAAAAAAGAAGTCAAACTACTCGTGCCACTACCCCCTAAGGTCGTCAAGCTCAGGCGAGAAAAGACCAACACCGTCGATTACTCAACTTCTGGGTGCAAAATACAAACATTGAGCTGAGTCTAATCAGGCTTGCTGGGCTTAAGTCGTGTGACGTGGGACTACGCCTTTATTTTTCAAAATGAATTTGAAGTTTTATATCTAGAGGTTGAGGACCTTTCCAATAACTATAAGGAAGAATTCAAATTCTCTGACAACTTTTACAAAATCTCAGAAATCCAATACGATTTCGGTATCGACATAAAAAAAATAGCAGACCCAAAAAAAAAGTTCGCCTCCACCGGTATTCGAACCGGAACTCTTTGTTTGAAAGGACATCTCTTTACCCCTGAACCACAATGGCTTGATGGTAGTCGAGGGGTAGAACGCAATCCCTTTCTTAATCTCTCTGATAAAGCTCTGGTAAAACCCAATTGCAAAAAAAGTGGCATTATAAGTCATAGGTTTCAAATTGAGGTTAGGTCATTGCAAAAGTCTTCAAAATCAATACTTATCTTTATTTCACCAAAGCTCGCATTCCGAAATCACCAACGCGGAATCGCGTAATCCAATTCCCCCCTCTCTTAAACGCCGATTAATTCGATAATTTATTTTATAGTATTCTCTTCCCTTTGAAAATTCCGCCGGCGTCCATTTAAATACGTCAAACGCGCGCGCCACACCGCGCGCTAAGTAGCTAATTTTAACACCCCAAAGTGTTAATGGAGAGCACTCACAGCTCGGAGTGAGCTGCTCAACACACCTGTTCAAAAGCCGAGCCTCATTAGAGCCGGAGGCTCGGTATGGGGTCAAAAGCGGGTGTGGTCGACCGGCTTGTTACATGTCCAAGGGGTTACACAGCCGGCAATTAGTGCCCTAGGTGGCGATTTAGTGACCCTAGCGATTGCCGGAAGTTTGGAGGAGGACTGTTACGACACTGGTGAGTCACTTTTGAGGTATTAAGGAAAATCTTAAAATTGGAGAATTTCCCATCTCCACTTTTTTAAGGGGATAAGGGAAATTTTCCACAGTGACTATTTTGATTTTTGATCATGCCTGGATTAACTTGCTGAACAATATCAACAATGTGGTTATCGAAGTCTTCTTCTTGAAAATAAATCAATACGGAAGACGATCGAACCACGGACAAGAGCTCCAAGATTTGCAGTCATTGACTCGTGGAGATCTCTTCGAGTAGTCCCGCACTACAATGTGTCTCCGCAAACTTTTTCACCAGTTCAAATATAAACCGTGAGATGCTGGCCAAACAAAGGACGCGCCTCTCACTCGATCGCGCTGTAACTTGGCTCCGATCCGTCAAGTCGTCTTTTCCCAAGTGCATACTTGAGATTCCCAAGTGTGCGATGCGAACGCATCAAGCCACTACACAATATCTCAAGGTCAGTGTCACGACGTCGTCGACGACGATGCACTTCCTCACTTCCTCTAATGTTGACGATCGGATAGTGGTGGTGGTCGTGTCCCAAAAAAAACAAACCAACGTTCGTGCGAGCTTCTTCCGAAATTCCTGACATGGGCCAACCTCGACCTATTACTGGTGCAGAGGTTTAGTTTAGATTTTTTTTTGCTTCTTTCCTCCACCGACCGGAATCGACGTGAGTGACTTGTGACTGCGTCTAGGTGGAGTCGAAAAAGTAAATTTCTTTGCGTTGGCTTTTCTTTTTGTGTGGGGTGTCCGAGAAGCGTGGAGTAATTTTGCGGTGTAAAATGCCACTTAAAACATCCACGCACCTAGGTGGATGCATAGTTTTGGGGAAGTGATGCGTTCAGGGTTGAAAGTGACTCATGTGTAGAAGAATTTTTTGAGTTGGATTGAGTTTGGTTACAATAAGTTGACAAAACAATTCTAGTTAATTTTTAAAAATATTGCATCACAAAAAAATATTGATAAGTGTCTCGTTTCCCCTTAACAACATTACTACCGTTTCACCTTAATTTAATTCCCACAAAAAAAAACACTCCAAAATTAACCCTTTTCTTGATCGCTTGTGTGCACTTCCCGATATTCTACAAAGTTTAAAAAACTTAATTTTGCATATAAAAATAGCTTCTTGGTAATCGGTGCAGTACAAGGAGTCCCGTTTCACCTTAATTATATTTTAGAAAACCTTTTCCAAAAATCAGCCTCTTGTTATACGCGAATGATTTGCAACACTTCACGATGTTTAAAAAGTTGAAAAAAATTATTGAAAAAAGATAAATTGAAAAAGTGATAAGAGTCCCGATTCGCCTTAACAATATTCCGGTTTCCATTTAATTTTAGTTCAAAAGTTATGTAAAATTACTATGATATGACCAAAAAAGGGGGGCTTTGCAACGAAACTGATCGTGTTGTAAATTTTAAGAAAAGTATTTAATAGATGGGAAAGTTAATATCACTTAAAAGAAATTTGCGTGACTTTTGATAATTATGTTTTTTTTTAATAATTTTTTTTTTAATTTCAAGAGGTCATTTTTAGCAACTTTTGTTCTCCAAAACGTTACTTCTAATTTTTAGTATTGTTTCTAGGTGAATTTCAAAAATTTAATTTTGTTCAAAGCTCTATTTAAAATTAAAATTATCTTTTTTTTTTTTGTATTATAGCCTCAAACTCACTATTCACAGTGAAACAAAAAATATATTTTGAAAGTTCGGAAATTTTAAGGTTAGAAGGTAACATCCGCTCTTTGAGTAATTTTATCTAAATTAATGTTTAAAAAAGTGAACTGATTGAATTTCTCCAGTTCCTATTGTAAAAAAAAAACTTCTTTTTTTGACAGAAAATCTTTCATGAATGATTTGGTGTAAAAAAAAGTGTAATCTTACATCAGAAACTGGTGAAATTTTAATCAGTTTCTGTTGAATTTCACTTTTTCCAAATTAATTATGGTACAATAACACAAAAAGGATGAAATATTTAACCATCAAATTTCTGACCTTTTTCCTGTGTTTTCACCGGTTTTACGAATAATTACAAATGAAAACCCCGTACTGAAAGAGACGGAAAAAACTAAGAACTTAAGTTTGTTTGTCAGCAGTTATAAAACAAAGGTTTGACTGTAAATCAAAAATATTGCACCATGCTCATTCGTAATGCAAAAAGAAGCTTTCGATGTAATTTTACCTCATTTACACATAAAAAGATGTAAATTTACACCTTATTTCTGGCACTGTACACAAAAAAGGACAATTTTGGAAGGTTGAAAATTTGGTAGGTTGAATATTACCTCTTTTTTGAGTAATATTACATAAAAAATGTGTAAAAATGTGAACCTGATGAATATTCATCAAAAACTGATGAATATTCACCAATTCCTGATGTAATATTACACATTTTTTTCGACACAAAATCTGTCACCATTTCCTGATGAATATTACCATCATTTTTTTCTGATGATTCATGATTTTTTTACCCCATTTACATGAAATTTACCGTTAAGTGGTATTTAATAAATGGAAACTTGTGTAAAAAAAATAAATTAGGTAGAAAACATTTTTTTTTCGTCTGTAAATCAAGTAAAAATACTGCACCATGCTAGTTTTTATTTGAAAATAAAAATGCTTAACATTGAAAGTTAGAGCTTAAATCAGCAAGTTGGAATATAATCTTTTCGATGTAACTTTACCTCAATTGACGTAAAACAAGAAAAATTACATATTAAAAAATGTAAATTTACACTTTTTTTCTGACACTGTTATTCGTGTTAAAATTTCTAGATGTATTATTGACATGACATTTACCTTGAATACGGGAAATTATGTGTAAGAAAATAAATTACGTAGAAAAAGTTGAAAATGGTATCTCGTTAATTTAATTTTACTCAGTTTCTGATGTACAATTACACATTTCTTTTGACATGAAATATTTCTGAACAATTTTGTGTCGGACAAAAATGTGTAATTTTACATTAGAAACTGAGTGAAACTACAGCAAGGGAAAAATTTACATACATCTTATTGTATGTAAATTATTTTGTTACGCTTTAGGGGTACAAACACATTGAGGAACAAATACAAAAAATCCCAAAATATTGAGTTGACAATCTCAAAGAAATATTTTGTTCTGAGGTACCGGAGCTGCTAAGATTCAACAATTACCAAGCACTTTTCATTTGAGGAAAAAATGGTTGTTTACAATTTTCCAACCCAAAAACAACCTTCTCTGAGACACTTTTCTTCTTAAAAAAAAGATCCCGGCTCTCATCACCGCCACCACACATCAAACAGCAGATGGCGCAGAAATGCGAGTGTCAAAGCCGTTTTGAACCAATATCTGCTTTTTTTTTTGCTCGCTTTGCTTTTCTATTTTGCGGAAGATTCCGCGCGCTGGTGTCCCATGCCTCTAGTAGCGATGAGGATGATGCTTCTGGGAGGGAAAAACTCGTTATGTCACTCACGACGCCGCACGTAGGTTTTATTTTTAATTCGCAATTCTAGCCCCCGAGAGTCACCGCCGCCAACCGGTGTGGAACGACTCTGAGAGTTCGAAAGTGTGTTTTTTTGTCGCTCTTACCGTTGAGGTAAGAATATTAAATTTTTGAAGAAGTTTTTTTTTTGCTGAATTAATGATCGCGATCGTCAATCAGAACAGTTAGAAGGGGGGGTGTACGACGTGCTCTACTCGTCCGATCCAGCAAATTTCTCCCCTTGACGAGATCCCTTAAGGGGATCACGATGATCGTCCTACACACTAGGCAGAGGTACACTGCATCCGTCATCGACGGGAAAAGTAGAACACTCACTCACTCGAAATGGCACTAAACAATAATAATTGCACTATGCGAACTTCAAGTGTTATTTTTCCTTTTTCAGCGGAGTTAAACACAACCAAAACGGTTGAAGTTTCGCGAATCTTCGGATTTTTTACGTACACACAACTTCTTACAAATCTACGGCTTTATCACAGCGCTAATTGACAGCATTTGACTAGAACTGAAATTTCTTGATTTTTTTTGGTTTTCACACAAAAAGAACACTTAAAAAAAACGAAGTAGGGGATTTCGGCAGCAGCTCCGGATATCGAGCCTCCGGGAGTATATATCACAAGCTGTGTCCAAACGGGACTTCAGCAGGACGTCCGGAACATTCGGTCGCACGCAGGAGGACCGACGAAACCGACGACACTAGGGCGACCGCGGCGTACAACCGAGAATGCCGAAACGCAACTATTTATAAATTGGAAGTGAAAATTTTTGAAAGTCGCAGGCAAAAAATGCCAGCCTCCCAGCTTATGAAGCTCTGCGTGTATTTGTGTTGTTGTTTGCTGGTAGCGCCACACTCACAACTACGCGACCGCGGTCAGTCCAAGGAACATTCGGGAGTCACTGACGTTGGTGCGAGTGTGATTTGCGCACGAAGGCCGCGCGCATGCGCCCCACCGGCAGAACTCCTGCGTAGATCTGCCCCGCACCAACACTTCAACTCTCATCAGCTGCGTTGTTGGCCCAGAGTTCAAGTGAAGATCGCAAAAACGGCGTGATGGGCCAGTGCGCCCGAATCTAGGCAACTGCCCCCGCTGCGCGGGCGACGACATCTACATCTCTCAGCGTGAACCACGTTGACATTTGAGATCGTTCACCGTCGTCGGAAAGGTTCTAAAAATAGTCGGTAGAGTGCCATCTGGTGGCGTGGGGTGAAGAGTCGGACCACCACCGCCGCAAAGTTTATTTTCTCTCTCTCGTTCTTGGTTTGTTTTGAGGTTTTTTCACTAGATCGCTAGAATACGAGAGTACACACCACTACGACGGCAACTACTATCTAGCGTCGCGTGGTATGGAAAGAAAATTGAGGAACAAAACAAAAAATGGAAAAATGAGGGCCCACCACCAGTAGGGTTCAGCGATTAACCCATGAATGACTTCTTTGTCGAAAAAATATAAAAATACGGACAGTTTTTTTCTCACGAAAATTGTAACATTTAAAAAGCAACGATAATTCAATTTTGTCTGAAATTAATTTTTCAATCAAATTTACAATCAAAAATTACATTGCCGAAATTTCACTAAGGTCCAACGTTTTCTGTCATTTTGAAATTCAAAAGTATTAGAATGTAATGAAAAGACAAAAAAAAAAACGAAAATGTAATCGCACGCAGGTAATTTCACCCGATTGTTGATGTAAAGTTACTTCTTTTCCGATGCGAAATCTGTCTCGGAAATTTTTAAGATATATTTTTTTATGTTAATTTATAAGCTTTTTTAAATGTAATTTACCGTTAAGTTGTATTAAAAGCACGGGATTTTTTGTGAAAAAAATTACATGGAAAAATAAGGTAATTTCACTGATGTAAGTTTACCCCGTTTCTGATGCAAAATTACACATTTCTTGCGACCCGAAATCCATCTGAAAAAAAAATGTAATTTTACATCGAAAACTGGATTAAATTACAGTAGAGTAAATTTTCATCTATTTCATAACGTTTTCTGTCATTTTTAAATTTAAAAATATTAGAAAGTAATGAAAAGAAAAATATAAATCAATTGTAAATCCCTTGAATAAACGGCTTTTTACTAATTGTTTCTCTACAAGTTGATTATTATTTGTAAGTTAAATTTTTCTTGATTTTTTGTGATCTTTCCTAATTTGATCGGTTTGTTTTTTTTTTTTTTATAATATATAAGATTTGGTTTCAGCAACAATTTGTAATTGTATGTAAGAAACTGGATTAATTTGCTTCAGGGAGTTCACACCGGAAGAAGATTAAATTTTACACCTTAAAAAATTAGACAGAAAAAGTTGTAAATATAATAGAAGGGCTTCGATTTAAAAATAAATATTTTTTAAATCTTCAAAAAGCATTGGAAAATGAAACTTTTATTATTTAACAAAATATTTATAATTTCAATCTTTAAATTTCTACCTATATTTCAAAATAAGCACTTGGTTGCGACTTTAAAGATAATGGTTTGGTTTTTATTGATATTTTGTGATACCTGAAAATAGAATAGGCCTACAACTATTAATAAAAAAAAACTAAAACTAAACAGGATAAATGCATATAAAAATACTAGAAATAATAAAAGAAAAATATAAAATAAGAGAGATCAAAATTTTCATAAAACAAAAGTTGCTCAAAATAACTTCCTAAATATGGTTAATATAAAAAAAAATCGGCAAATCTTCAATTATTTCCAGATCGACCAACCTTATTTTTTCATAAGTTATTTTTTTAATAAGCTTCAAAACGTCAACCGAAAATCATCTGATCGTTTTCTGATCGGTTTGGATCTTTGGCAAACTTGTAGGTATTGCTGAGAAGAATTTATCCAAAATTGTTTAACTCTAAAAATTAACAATTTCTTGTTTAAAAAAACACAAAAGTTGAGTTGCACAAAATAAAGGGGCATTCATGTCCATGATAGAAATTAATAAAAAAAAATTACTATTTTACATTAAAAATGCAAAATCTGTAAAAGTTCAAAAAGTTTTTGTCGTTTGAATCCTGTATTACAAAATATGCAAATTTAATAATATTTTAGTATTTTTCACTAAATACACTACACTAGCAATGTAGTAAAAAAAATGCGTCCTTCGATTTTTGAAATTATAAAAATTGTTTTAAAAAATACACTTAAAAACGGAATCGACGTAACACCTTATAATGTGGCCCTTTAAACCTTGCGGTTTCGTCAACGGATCCACAGGCGTGTATCGTTCTTTTTGCGACAAGACTCCGCCTCCCGGGTCTCCTAAGTGTGAAGGTATGGGCACGGGGAGAGGGCACCGAATACCTATATTTACACTTAGAAATTTTTTGCGTCCGCCTCGGGATTCGAACCGGCGACCTCTGGATTGTGGGTCCAGTGCGCGGTCCGATTGATCCACACAGGCAGACGAAAAAAAAATACACTAAAAACTCTTATGAAATAAAAAAGAATGCAAAATATTGCAAATTAAAAAAAATGTTTGAAAAAAATATATTTTGTGAAAACTTTTAGTATTTACTTATATTTTTAAACTTATGTATATTTTAACCTTCTCGTTATCACCAGACGATAAAAATTAATAATTTATAATAATACTATAGAATTCAACTTAAATTGCATAAAACTTAAATTTTGCTTTTTTAAATTGAATTTGGGTTAGTTTAGCAAACAAGAAACATCAGCTTTTGGAAGAAGCTTTTGTTACATAATTTTATTTCGCAAAGATCTGAATTATTGGAAAAGTTAAATATTTTTAAATCCACGAAAATCATTTTTTTCCATAAGGCCGTTGCAAATATTTTTCAAAGTTTATGTTAAAACCAACAAAACAAAAACATACGTGCTGCATTCATTGACTTTTTTTTTTTTTTTTTTTTTTTTTTTAATTTATATTTATTTTGATTTTCTCTTCCATGTACATTCATTCAGTTAAAATATTATTGAGTGTCCAATCACAAACGATGACTTTTCAACTCAATTTTAAATACTAGCAACTTTCATTTATTCATGAAATATTGTAGCTTTCGCTATTCAGTGATTTCAAATGTAGGACGTCCTACATGTACAAAAGGGAAAAGGGATACCTTAAAACTAACTTATAAACTATATAAAGAGCGGATCAATGCAGCTGAAGACTGCAATGATTTTTGTCGAAATGCATCAATTATCTTATTGGACATAACATCCAAAGTGTCAACTTCGGCTAATTGATGAAGTTCACTGGTGCTGAACCAGGGAGGAAGTTTCAGAATCATTTTCAGAATTTTGTTCTGAATCCTCTGAAGTTTTTTCTTCCTGGTTAAGCAACAGCTTGTCCAGATCGGCACAGCATAAAGCATGGCAGGTCTGAAAATTTGTTTATAAATTAACAGTTTATTCTTGAGACAAAGTCTAGAATTCCTGTTTATAAGTGGATACAAACATTTAATATATTTGTTACATTTAACCTGGATACTTTCAATGTGATCCTTGTAAGTAAGGTTTTTGTCAAAAGCAAGTCCAAGATATTTCACTTGATCCTCCCACTTTAAATTTACCTCATTCATCTTTATAATGTGATGACTTTTTGGTTTAAGAAAATCAGCCCTTGGTTTGTGAGGGAAAACAATAAGTTGAGTTTTTGCAGCATTTGGAGTAATTTTCCATTCTTTCAAATAAGAATTGAAAATATCCAAGCTTTTTTGTAATCTTCTTGTGATGACACGAAGGCTTCTACCTTTGGCGGAGATGCTTGTATCATCAGCAAAAAGTGATTTCTGACATCCTGGGGGCAAATCAGGCAAGTCAGAAGTAAAAATATTGTATAAAATTGGACCCAAAATGCTTCCTTGAGGGACGCCGGCCCGTACAGGTAGTTGATCAGATTTGCTGTTCTGATAACATACCTGCAGAGTACGATCCGTCAAATAATTTTGAATAATTTTCACGATGTAAATCGGAAAATTAAACCTTTTCAATTTCGCAATCAAACCTTTATGCCAAACACTGTCAAATGCTTTTTCTATGTCTAGAAGAGCAGCGCCAGTAGAATAGCCCTCAGATTTGTTGCTTCGAATTAAATTTGAAACTCTCAACAACTGATGAGTAGTTGAATGCCCAAGGCGAAATCCAAACTGCTCATCAGCGAATATTGAATTTTCATTAATGTGCGTCATCATTCTATTAAGAATTATTCTTTCGAATAATTTACTAATAGATGAAAGCAAACTAATGGGCCGATAGCTTGAGGCTTCAGCAGGATTTTTATCCGGTTTCAAAATCGGAACTACTTTGGCATTTTTCCAACTACTGGGAAAATATGCCAAATCAAAACATTTGTTGCAAATTTTGACCAAGCTACTTAAAGTTGCTTCAGGTAATTTTTTAATTAAAATGTAAAAAATGCCATCCTCACCAGGGGCTTTCATATTTTTAAATTTTTTGATAATAGATTTTATTTCATTCAGATCCGTATTAAAAACATCATCTGATGAAAACTGTTGTTCAACAATATTCTGAAATTCTATTGAAATTTGATTTTCAATAGGACTCAGAACATTTAAGTTGAAATTATGAGCACTCTCAAACTGCTGAGCAAGTTTTTGAGCTTTCTCCCCATTAGTTAATACAGGGTTGTTACGGAAAAGTCGAGAAAAAATCCGCGCCAGATCCGCGCCGACCCCAAAATCCAATCCGCGCGAAATCCGCGCCATATAAAAAAATCGCTACAAACATAGAAGAGAGTAACATAATGAATGAAACTTTAAACAATAAAAGAATAATACAGAAGGCATTTGGATCAGTACCGTTGATCAGTTGTGGATTCATATCCCTCCTGTATCAAATGGAACATTTTTTGCCATTTCTGAAACAATATTAGCATTTTTTGCAACACTTTAAATATCGTTGCTTTAAAAACAAATTCAGATAAAAAATAGAAAATTAAAAAAATTTAAAACCATAAAATAAATCACCAAATAATAAAATCTAGGGATTTAGTATTGATAATTCTCGCCATAACTTTACTCTGGAAAATCGAAACACGAAATTTCTACTATTTTCTTCTCTAAATTTCTCTAAACTAAAATATGACTCCAAAAATGATCCAAACTAAGAAAACGGCAAAAAAAATAATTTAATAGTTTAAAAATTTAATAACTCAATTACTCAATAACTCAATAATTTAATAATTTAATAATTTAATAATTTAATAATTTAATAATTTAATAATTTAATAATTTAATAATTTAATAATTTAATAATTTAATAATTTAATAATTTAATAATTTAATAATTTAATAATTTAATAATTTAATAATTTAATAATTTAATAATTTAATAATTTAATAATTTAATAATTTAATAATTTAATAATTTAATAATTTAATAATTTAATAATTTAATAATTTAATAATTTAATAATTTAATAATTTAATAATTTAATAATTTAATAATTTAATAATTTAATAATTTAATAATTTAATAATTTAATAATTTAATAATTTAATAATTTAATAATTTAATAATTTAATAATTTAATAATTTAATAATTTAATAATTTAATAATTTAATAATTTAATAATTTAATAATTTAATAATTTAATAATTTAATAATTTAATAATTTAATAATTTAATAATTTAATAATTTAATAATTTAATAATTTAATAATTTAATAATTAAATAATTAAATAATTAAATAATTAAATAATTAAATAATTAAATAATTAAATAATTAAATAATTAAATAATAAAATAATTTAATAATTTAATAATTTAATAATTTAATAATTTAATAATTTAATAATTTAATAATTTAATAATTTAATAATTTAATAATTTAATAATTTGATAACAAAAAAAATCAATTGTCATATTTTCGTAATTTTTCAATTTAATAATTCGTACTTTTTTAAGTTTTTTGGTTCTGTAAGTTTTGACAATTTCAAATAATGAATTCTATTTTTTTTTATTATTTGAATATGTAAATTCTGAAATTTCAAATTGTTGAACTGCAGATTTCTTATATTTTTTTTATTTTAACATTACATTTCGCTTTTAGACGGAGATTTTAGCAGATTTCTAAGTGGATTTCGTCATGTTGTGATAATTGGGAGTAGAATCAATTCTACCTGATTCAGAGTGGCAACAGAATTTTTTTCAATAAACCAAAAATTTAAAAAATTAAATTTTTATATTGAAAAAAACATAGAAATTTTTAAATTTTGTAATTTTTTCGAATTTTTTTATTTTGATTTTAATAAAATTGGTATTTATTGGAATTGTTAGGCAGATGTTTTAAAAATAATGAATTGTACAATACATTAACAAAATCGCTCCTTGAAGATTATTTCAAAGTTTCGTATTAGGAAAAAAAAATCAATAATTTTTAGAAGAAAATTTTCTTCATTTAAAAATTCTTAGAAATTTGTGTTTTCGCACTCAACGAATAAGATTGAATTTATTTAATTCCTAATAATATTTTCCTTTGTAATTTGAAAGAAATTCTATCGTTCTCAATTATTTTGTTTATCAAAATTGCTATCCGCGCGAAATCCGCGCCTGAGCAAAATTAGCCAGCAAATCCGCGCCAGATCCGCGCGATACGCGCCATCCGCGCCATCCGCGCGATCCGCGCCGTCCGTAACAACCCTGTTAATAGAATATTATCACCATCTTTTAAAGAAGGGATTGGTTTTTGAGGTTTCTTAAGAACCTTTGAAAGTTTCCAAAAAGGTTTGGAATAAGGTTTAATTTGTTCGACATCTCTTGCGAACTTTTCATTTCGCAGGAGAGTGAATCTGTGGTCAATAACCTTTTGCAAATCTTTTTGAATTCGCTTCAGTGCAGGATCACGAGAACGTTGATACTGTCTTCGGCGAACATTTTTCAGACGAATCAGAAGCTGAAGATCGTCATCAATAATGGGAGAATCAAATTTGATTTGGACTTTAGGAATAGCAATATTCCTAGCATCCAAAATTGCATTAGTTAAAGATTCCAAGGCTGAATCAATATCAGCTTTGGTTTCTAAAACAAAATCATGATTTAAATTATTCTCAATATGATGCTGATACCTGTCCCAATTAGCTTTGTGGTAATTAAACACAGAACTATTGGGTCTGGTAACTGCTTCATGAGAAAGTGAAAAAGTTACTGGAAGGTGATCAGAATCAAAATCAGCATGAGTCACTAAAGGACCACAATACTGACTTTGATTTGTCAAAACCAAATCAATTGTTGATGGATTTCTAACAGAAGAAAAGCAAGTTGGCCCATTCGGGTATAACACCGAATAAAGACCAGAAGTGCAATCTCTGAATAGAATTTTACCATTGGAATTTACTTTTGAATTATTCCAAGATTGGTGTTTGGCATTAAAATCACCGATGATCAAAAATCGAGATCTATGCCGAGTAAGTTTATTCAAATCCCCTTTGAAATAATTTTTATTTTCCCCAGTGCATTGGAATGGTAAATATGCAGCTGCAATCATAATTTTCCCAAAAGAAGTTTCAAGTTCAATGCCCAAACTTTCAATAACTTTTAACTTAAAGTCACGTAACGTGCTATAAGTCATACTACGGTGGATAACTATTGCAACTCCACCGCCATTTCGATTCATTCTGTTATTGGTTATAACTTTATAATCTGGATCACTTTTCAAATAAGTGCCAGTTTTTAAAAATGTTTCGGTTATAACAGCAACATGCACGTTATGAACTCGTAAAAAGTTGAAAAATTCATTTTCTTTCGCTTTTAAAGAGCGAGCATTAAAATTCATAATATTGATGGAATTACTTAGATCCATGATTAAACTTCAGGGTAAGAACAACATCATTCGCAAATTTTAATCCAATCTGGATGGCTTCCATCATGGATGTAGCATTACTCATTGTTTGAATCAAACCAAACAGTGAGTTTTGCAAAAAAGTCATTTTTTCAAACGTAACATCGCCGAGATCAGAAGATCCCAAAGCGTTGCCAGCAGAAAAATTTTCAAATGAAATTTGAGGTACCTGCCCAATTTGAAAATTGGTAGAGGATTTAAAATTCGTGGATGAACCCGAACCCGAAACGACGTTGGCATAAGAAATGCCATTGCTGTTACCTAACTTTTCCACGGTAGGGGTATTGTTCGAGTGAGACAGCACGAACGTTTGATTTAAAGATGCAGGTACAACCTGACTTTGAGAAAATTTCGGTTTGGATTTCGGCTGATGCTTAGCACGAGAATCCAAAACCTTTTTTCTGATGGGGCAATCCCAGAAATTTGATTTGTGATTTCCACCACAATTTGCACATTTAAATTGGGTGACTTCTTTCACGGGACAATTGTCCTTGTCGTGAGAAGAATCCCCGCAAACCATGCATTTTGGAACCATAGCGCAATGATCAGTACCGTGACCGAATGCCTGGCAACGCCGGCACTGGGTCAGATTCTGGCCATTACCGCCATGTTTCTTAAAATGCTCCCACTTTACCCGTACATGGAACAAAAACTGAACTTTGTCCAAGAGTTTCAAATTGTTGATTTCATTTCTGTTGAAATGAATCAGATAAAATTGTGAAGTCAAACCAAAGCGAGAAATATTCCCGTTTGATTTTTTCTTCATTGGTATTACTTGGGATGGGGCAAAGCCAAGCAACACCTTAAGTTCGTTTTTGATCTCATCCACCGACAAGTCGTTGGAGAGACCTTTCAGGACCGCTTTGAATGGACGAGCATTCTTGGTCTCATACGTGTAGAAATTGTGTTTGTGGTTTTTCAAATAACCAACAAAAGTTTGGTGATCTTGTAAAGATTCCGTCAACAAGCGACATTCTCCTCTTCGACCAAGCTGGAACGAAACCTTCAAATTGCAAGTTTCCTTGCAATTCTTCAGTTGCGTTCGAAAGCTGGCCAAATCGGAGACGGAAGTCACTACAATTGGCGGAGCCTTTACTCGTTTCTCGACGGCTGAAGACTCAGTACGAGGAGAAGGATCCTTGTCAACAGTTTCGGATAAAACACCGAAACTGTTTGCCAATGGAATTGGAGGATTGGCCTCACTTTCAGAATCAGAATCAGACCTCGGATGAGGCTGTTTTCTTTTTCTGTTTCCGTTAGCCGGTTTAGCGTTCAAACGCTTCACCGACGTAACGACCAAATCTTCAGAAGATTTGCGTTTACCTTTGTTTTGACGCATTTTGCAAGCAAAGTTCTCTTAAAAAGATGGCTTCGTTTGTAAAATACAACAAAATTTCAGGTGGGGTTAGTCTTGAAAAGACTGTTTAGAATTTGGGAAAATAACTCAGGTAGTCTTTAAAAAGACTATGAATTTTTTTTGAAATAACTCTGAGCTTAGGTAGTAAAAAATACCGCAGCTCTAGTGTCCGTTCACCTCGAAGGTTCGCAAGACACGAATTCATTGACTTTGCTAGTGCCCAATAGATGGCGTTCCGCATACCACCACTTTTAAACGCTCAAGAATCCCTTCGTCGATCGCAAATAGAGACATTACCGATCCGGTAACCCATAAAACCGCCACCAATCGCGAGGCGTGAAATTTTGCACAATGAGCAAGTCATGTCCAACTTCGGTGGGTTATGGAATGCCTAGCCCCTCCTTTGTGTACAAGTTGGCTCCCCCGAGTTTGGAACGGAATTCCACCACCGACGTAATCGCAGTTTTGCAGAGTTCTTTTTTTGCATAAACGAGTGCGTTTTATGGAAATTCAACACCATGCGTTGATTTTCTGATGTATCAATTAGTACGGCGGATTAAGATTCGCGCCATATAGACAAATATAGCCGGGGCACGATCGCCTGTGTATTGAGAGCTTGCGATAATTAGCTTCCTTTTTCGAAACGTTCATCCTCGAGAGCGCACTCTCGAGGGAGAGTACGCGCGAACTTTGAGCAGAGCCGACAATAGCGCAATCTGCGATTGCCCGCCGCAAGGTGGCCACAGATCTTTGGATTCGACTCTATTAAAAATGTTCAAGATTGAAAGAGGTGCTTTGAAAGTTACCGCAACAACTAAGGACAAGAACGAAACAAGCATTAAGTCAGCCCTGGAGCAGCCCTATATTGCTCTTTAGGGCAAATCACCATTTTTTGTGCGAATCCACTTATCTCTGGTCACCGCAGCTGATTACGCCTCAAAACGAGCGCGCTCGCACGTCATTCCGCTGCCAATGTTTGTTTGTTTGGTACAAATGCAGTGTATCTAATAAAATCGATCAACCCCGAAAGCACCAGAGTGACGAAGATTACGACGCCGACGAGAGATGCTCGTCACGGCTAACAATAGCTTACCGTACCCGAGAGTTCCGAAAACGGAACCTGGCCAACTGGCTGTTGACAGCCACGAAGTAATTGGGGTGGCCCCTTTCTGGTCGTCGTCGTCGGAATGTAGGGCCCAAAACGGGCCTCCGCCGGCCAGCATTGATTGATGGCCGCCGAGAAATTGGAACAATTAGCTGTAACCGGCAAAGATATTGGAAGTGCACACAGGAAGCGAGGCGAAACGGGTTGAAACGAACTCGCTTCTTTTCCGAAATCTCAACAAATTCAACGCAATTATCGGTGAGTTGCGGGCTTTCAATTAGGTGGAGCCAACCAGGAGATATTATAGTAATGAAAGGCCGCAGAATTAGAAGAGCGCAAAGTGGAAAACCTTTTTGGGCAATTCTAATCGCGGCAGCGATTAGTCTCCGCCTTGGCTACTTTCCCGTTAACTCAGACTTGCAAGTTGCTTTGCATGCAAGTTTTGTACAGAGTAGCTAAAATTGAAGATCTTGAAGAATTGAGATGATGTTTCATGATCAGAAACTAAATTTACAAGGTAGCTAAGACTCACTCCCTTGTGGAAATATTTTTGCAAACAGGTTTTGTATAAAAAAGCTGAATTATTAATTTGGTGGACCAAAAAACTTGCTTTGCATGCATGTTTTGAGCAGCGAACTAGTTTGATTTCAAAGGCGAATATACTCCAAAATGAATAGAAAAATACGTATTAGTGTACAGTTTTGTCTTCAAAGTTTCCAGGAAATTGAAATCTGGTGAACAACAGAGCATGCTTTGGATGCAAGTCTGTACAAAGAAATAAAACTTGATATTTTATAACAATTAAATTAAACTTTAAATAATTACGCTCCCAATAAAAAAATCTTGCATACAAGTTTCATACAAAAACTCGAATTTGAAATTCAGTGAACAATGTCATTTGACTTGCATGCAAATTTTTAATATGTAATAAGAGTCCGATTTCACGGACTTTCCAACGAAATTTTATTTTTTGGTTGTCTAAAAGACTAGTATATTGTATTGAAATATTCGAAGTGTGTGAAGGCTTACATAGTTTTCAAAGAAACTTTCTGGTAATGAAATGAAAGATTTATAGAAATGTCCTGACATACAAGTTATGCATACAATTTGTATATGGAATCTGGTTAACATGTTTGCATGCAAGTTTTGCACACAGAAATTAAAAAAATTGTGGATTTCAAAACAAAATCAATATTTTGTGATTTTTTTTGAGTATTTATTTACTTTCAAACTTACTAAATTAAAAAAAAAAGGCTGAATGTATTTTGTTTCGATAAGTGCTTGAAATTGTGATTAAATCGTTATCGTCCCGACTGTAATGATAACTTATCGTTATCGCAAGGCAATAAAATTATCGGCAATAACCTCATGCTTTTACAACGTTGCGAAATTCCAATGAAAGTTAAATACAGTAAAATCAAATTTTAATTTGCATGAATTTTCTGAGAGCTTGCCTTTGTGCAATAAATCTAATATTATATGATAAAAAATATATCTAGGCTACTTTTTCAAAAGGTTTCCTATGTTGGTAGGAACAACAGAAGAAAAATAACGGAAAGTTCTTGAGAAATTATACATCTTGAAAGCGACCAGCCCTACTGCGTTGTGTTTTCCGCTGAGAGGATTCTGGTAACGGATCACATTTCACAGAATTTTCAGGGGATAGATATTTTTGTATTTTTTCAATTAAAAAGTATAAGAGTCTAATTTTATGATCTTCCCATAAAAAAATAAAAAATCGGTAAATTAGATATACAAAAAAACTTTTAAAATATTCACTAAACAAGAAAAAAGGTAAAAATACGGATATTGGTAAATTGACTTGACTTTCCAGTAATGGAATAACACATGTATACAAGTTATGTATACAACTTGTACACGAAATCTGGTAAACATGCTTCGCATGCAAGGTTTGAACAAAGAAATTATTAATTTTGTAGATTTCCAAAAATATCCCATTCTACAATAATTTTAACATTCATCTAATAATTCAGCAATTCCCCACGAAAACAGCATGGAAAAAAACAAAAGTGCTCGGATCGGGCTCAAAATTTTTCTGGGGGTTCCCTGGCCGAAATAATTAGACCCGTATTTTTTTGTTTGGCCATTAGGGTGACCTACGCCGTGTTAGGGTGGTCTGAAAAATTGCCATTTTCGTCGATTTTCGCAAAAACCACTTTTTTCGAAAAATCATAACTCCTCGCCATTTTAACCGATTTCAATTGTCTTATACGCAAATGAAAGGTGATAAGTTGACCTTTCAAAGAAAAATAATAAGAAGTTTCAAAAATCTAGCCTAACATATGAAAAGGGCGTATGAAACTTTAAAATGTCGTTTTGACAGTGTCTGGTCCAAAGAGCCTATGTCTGGAAATATTTTTATCGGATTCTCCGGACATTTTTACATAACATACTAAAAAATGGGAGGAGTTTATTAACAGGATTCCGAGATATGATCCTATAGATGTCTGGGTACCAAAATTTTCGTAATTAAAAGACGCAACTTTTGGTACCCAGACATGTATAGGTTATCGCTGAAATTTTGAAGTTATCGCAGTTTTAGTGAAAAAAGTTGATTTTTTGCCAATTTCGTCATTCTCCGGTTTTTGCGCGCGGCGCGTCAGAAAACACGGATTTTATTTTCAAAAAATCATATCTCGGAATCCTGTTAATGAACTCCTCCCATTTTTTAGTATGTTATGTAAAAATGTCCGGGGAATCCGATAAAAATATTTCCAGACATTGGCTCTTTGGTCCAGACACCGTCAAAACGGCATTTTAAAGTTGCATACGCCCTTTTCATATGTTAGGCTAGATTTTTGAAACTTCTTACTATTTTTCTTTGAAAGGCCAACTTATCACCTTTCATTTGCGTATAAGACAATTGAAATCGGTTGAAATGGCGAGGAGTTATGATTTTTTGAAAAAAGGGGTTTTTGCGAAAATCGACGAAAATGGTCATTTTTCAGACCACCCTAACACGCCGTAGGTCACCCTAATGGCCAAACAAAAAAATACGGGTCTAATTATTTCGGCTAGGGAACTCCCACAAAAATTTTGAGCCCGATCCGAGCACTTTTGTTTTTTTCCATGCTGTTTTCGTTGCTGAATTCTAGATTAAATTTTCAAAACAACCTATCCCTCATGGGTTTCCTATGCAGATAGGGCCTTTTGAAAATTTAATCGAGAATTATCAAATAAATATTATTTCAAGAGTACTTTTTCGAAAGGTCCTATGAGCCATGGGTTTCCTATGTTGATAGGGTTTTTTTCAAAAAGTAAGCCGGATTAATTTAATTCTATTTGGTTTAATTTAGTTAACATCAAACGATAACTTTTACCAGAAGAAAAATTACGGAAATACCTGAGAAAAAGATACATTTTGAAAGCAACTAAAATTTCCTATTTTTTCTGTAATTTGAAATTCAAAATAAAAGCATAATTTCAATCGAAATTAAGTTTTCCAGCAATTTTAGATTCAAGTTAAAGGCACGATGTTTTTGAGACTTTTTTTTAAGAAGTATCTACGTGGTTTGTGAATAACATTTTTATACTAACTAAAACAAATAATAAAAAAAACGAAAAAAGAAAAAAATACGGGTTTTGGGAAACTGACTTGACCGTGACAAAAAAAAAAATTACCAAGAAAAAGATTTGTTTCGCGTTGCAATGAACAAAACCTGCCTTGTTTGCCATTGCGAGCTGGTTTTGCATGCAAGTTTAAACAGGCTTTGCATCTTAGTTTTGTACAAAGTAAAAGAGTAAGATATCTTAAAATTTGATTTTTAGAGGAAAAAACTGCTACATGTAAAGTTTATTTTTATTGCAATCGGTACATAGTCCAAATTTTGGACTGTGATAGAAAAAGAATATTTTAAAAACTATTATTGAAAGTTTATCAAAATTTTGTTAAACATCTAAAATCTTCTATTGAAATTAAAAAAAAACTGACGATTTAATAAACTTTAAACGATTCGGTAATCTTTAGCTAAGATTCGATCGAAAATATGATTTTTGTATGTATTTTAGCCACCTTGGAATGTTTACAACAAATAATGCTTTGCATGCAACTTTGCTTGCAAAGCAAGACCCATCCAATTTGCTTTGCATGCAAGTTTTGCATAGAGAAATTAAAGCCGATGCAAATGCGATTTCTGTAGGTCTTTGTACTGGAAGGACAAAACTAGCCTTGCGTGCAAGTTCCATCTGATATTGCATGCAAAGTAAAACTGGTCAAGAGCTGGCTTTGCATTAGTGTGGTTCATGGCCCCTTGGAAATGCAAAAATGTCAGCTAGACCGTTGCATTGTTGATAAAATCATTGTTCTATGTCTACAGAAGCTCTCCTGAAATTTTCAGCCAATTTGGTTCAGGATTCATTGAAGCTCTTTAGCATTTAAGTTTGTATGCGATTTTCATAGAGAATCTTCACCTTTTTACATTTTCTGACCGCAAAAATCATCTACTGAACCAAAATGTCTGAAACCTTAGATATATATCAAAAATAATATGGGGAACAATACTCTAGAACACCCCAAGTTGATCTAAGCCGAACTGACTTAGTTATAAGTGGATTAAGTGAAGGTGTCGATGTTGTATTTTCCAAAGGGCCTCTTTCGCCAAATTTTCACCTGATGGCTCACTTTGATCGATGGCAAATCGTTTGACAACTGGTTTGTTGTTGATGTCAGAAAAAATTGGAATGAGGTTTTCAACGTCTGTGGAACTGTTTAATTAGCTTTCCTCCGTCTTTTTCAGGTTCCAGCTGAATATGAGTTCTTGGCCAGCATTGTGCAACACTTGGACTAGACCGTGAAACCCGACAGATTCAAGGATATTTGTTCAGCAGCTTAATTGGGCCTTCTGTTTAGTGAGGAAGGTGGTGTGTATCGTCACAAGCTGAACCGATGATCGCGCTCCGGCGATGTACGGGCCGCTAGAGGCCGCTTCCACGCTTCCGTTTACACCCACTGGGTGGGGGAAAAGCGGGGGGCCTACGATCTACGCCACCTAAGCAGTATTTTTCTGCATTATTTTGTGCCGGATGTTCTTAGGAACGGCCAGCAGGCGTTACTGACTTTGCATATTCCCTCCTTGTCAAATCGACAGACCTATCTTCTGCTGACCCGGGAATGTCGAAATGGGTGCCCCTTTACGATGGTGGTCAGCCGACTGAGAATTTTAATCCTTAACGGCTATGAGCCAACGCGGATAGGTCATTATAAGACGTGGACAAATGGCGGGACGGGACTCATACTGGTTAGGCTGACCAATCCGGGCGCACGTACGCTAACAGAATCGCAGGACTATATCCCTATCACTGTTTCGCTCTGGTCAGCTCAGAACAATTAGAACAATACGCGAACTCGAGTACGGATGATCGTAGGAGGTAGCGAAGGGAGACCATCTTGACCACTGATAAGGGATAACATCGCGATCATCATCTTGGTCATGAACGGTCTTCGGGCCATGTACGATCGAGGGAGTTGATGTCAAGGTAGGGACAATTGTACGACTCGTCTGCTCATGGTACTTGGGATCTTGATGACCCACACATCTTCACATCACACATCTTAAATCTAGTCAATCTCTGCCAAAGTTGACCTAGGAGCGCGTACGGAAGGAAATGTTTTTAAGTTATGTGAACATAAAACTGCCATATGACAAGAAGCCTTTTGGCTTCATGGTGAAAGGCGCGGTCCAAGTGGACAGTTCACGCACGTTATAGTGCAGGTAGCCAATAGACTTCACATGGAAGTGCGGGACCAGGCGATACTGTTAGCGTACGTGCGCCCGGATTGGTCAGCCTAACCAGTATGAGTCCCGTCCCGCCATTTGTCCACGTCTTATAATGACCTATCCGCGTTGGCTCATAGCCGTTAAGGATTAAAATTCTCAGTCGGCTGACCACCATCGTGAAGGGGCACCCATTTCGACATTCCCGGGTCAGCAGAAGATAGGTCTGTCGATTTGACAAGGAGGGAATATGCAAAGTCAGTAACGCCTGCTGGCCGTTCCTAAGAACATCCGGCACAAAATAATGCAGAAAAATACTGCTCCGGTGGCGTAGATCGTAGGCCCCTCGCTTTTCCCCCACCCAGTGGGTGTAAACGGAAGCGTGGAAGCGGCCTCTAGCGGCCCGTACATCGCCGGAGCGCGATCATCGGTTCAGCTTGTGACGATACACACCACCTTCCTCACTAAACAGAAGGCCCAATTAAGCTGCTGAACAAATATCCTTGAATCTGTCGGGTTCCACGGTCTAGTCCAAGTGTTGCACAATGCTGGCCAAGAACTCATATTCAGCTGGAACCTGAAAAAGACGAAAGAAATCTGGTTAAATTGTTCCACAAGAGTTGAAACCATCATGCCCATTTTTCTAACATCAACAACAACCAAGTTGTCAAATGATTTACCATCGATCAAAGTGAGCCATCAGGTGAAAATTTGGCGAAAGAGGCCCTTTGGAAAATACAACATCGACACCTTCACTTAATCCACTTATAACTAAGTCAGTTCGGCTCAGATCAACTTGGGGTGTTCTAGAAAATTGTTCCCCATATTATTTTTGATATATATCAAAGGTTTCAGACATTTTAGTTCAGTAGATGATTTTTGCGGTCAGAAAATGTAAAAAGGTGAAGATTCTCTATGAAAATCGCATACAAACTTAAATGCTAAAGAGCTTCAATGAATCCTGAACCAAATTGGCTGAAAATTTCAGGAGAGCTTCTGTAGACATAGAACAATGATTTTATCAACAATGCAACGGTCTAGCTGACATTTTTGCATTTCCAAGGGGCCATGAACCACACTACTTTGCATACAGGTTTCGTACAAAAAGAATGTGAAAGAGTCGATCATAACATATGGTTTTAAAACGCATCTTATGACTGTAAAAATGATTTGCACACAACATGGCGTAAGATATGCTTTCCTGAAATTTTGGAATGTGAAGCAATGAACACGCTTCGCGTGCAAGTTCCCGCTTGCTTTGCATGCAAGTTTCTCCCAACAAACTTCAGCAAAAACACACACAAAAACCTAGCACATGCTGTTACCGCAACAAATCACACCCTCTCAAACACAATAGATCTTCGCGAAAAGCACGGCTCGCGGACGCGGGACACTTCAAGCAGCGTTGCCAATATCAAGCTCTCAAGCGCGCGCGGTACCTCCATCCCATCTGCCGCGGGCAGCGCAGCTGCCACACCCTCCAGTTCCGGCGTGCACGAGTCGGCCGAATCGGCCGCCGCGTACAGTTCCGCCTCCGTTACGTCATCCAGCAGGAACTCCTCGCTTCCCCCCTCGAGGAAGATGTCCGCGTTGCTGGTGAACACCTCGGGGATCTTCGCGACTGCCGGTGTGGTGTTGTGTACGGCGCCGGAGCACTCGCCGAGGTCCGAGGCGGACTTGGACGGGACGAAGTACTGGTCGAGACAGTGCTCGTAGAGGACGCCTTCGGCGTCCTGATCTTCATCTTCGTCGTCGTCGTCCAGGTAGTCGACGTCCTCCTCGTCGTCTTCGTCGTCGGAGGCGCACGGGACGACGGTGTCGTCCTCGTCGTCCGGGTCGTCGCCGTAGGACGCGATCTGGGTGGCGGACTTGGACAGGGTGATGTTTTTGGCTGGGACGTAGGTGGGGGTAACTTCGACGGTGGAGTTGAAGACGGTGGTGGCGCTGACGGCCACGTTGCAGCTGTTGGGCAGGGAGGTGAGGGGGGGTTGGTTGGTGGTGGGGGTTGGGGGGTGGAGTGACCGGCTGGGGGTGAAGTTCTTGGCGTCCGGGTTGAGCCGGGAGTGGGAGTAGCTTTTGAAGACGCCCAGGGGGATGGGGGGTTGTGGGGGAAGGGGGGGTTGGTCGTAGCCGACGTTGTAGATGTCCGCTATGCTTTGTTCGATGTTGTCTTCGATGTTGATGATGCAGTCCTGTTGGTTGTTGTTGAGGTCGCGGGGGAAGGCGGGAGGGAGGTGACCGTTGATGGGGATTTGGATGGAGGAGATTTTGGTGAAGGGCGGGTAGTCTACGACGACCTTGCTCGCGGGCGGGATGTGTTGCTTGACGAAGAAGTTGTCGGAGGTGCCCCGGCGGGTCGGGGTGTTGGTGTTGGTGAAGGGTTGGAAGGAGGCGCTCTTCTTGATGAGGGCGTTGTTTTTGGAGATCATTTTGTTGGTGGCGCTGATGTCGTTCGGGGGGAGGGAGGATAGGCCGGGGGGTTCGGGGATGATGCTTTTGTAGGGGGTGAAGAGGTTGTATTTTTTGCTGTTGGGTTGGTTCAGGGCCTTGGTGTAGATGCAGGAGGAGGACGAGCTTTTGGCAAGGTTGAGGGCCGGGATGAAGGCCGCCACGTCGGGAAGGGTTATTGAGGGTTTCCGCTGGATGGAGGTGTTGGAGATGCTTTTGGCGAGGCTCGTCGGAGGAGGATGGCTTGGGGGAAGAGGTCGAGGAGGTGGGAGGAACGGCTGGCCGAAGCTCATCGTACCGCTGGAGTAGCTCTTGCAGAGGGGATTGACGTAGTTGCACGAGTGGTTGGCGTAGAAGTTGGGCTTGGACTCGCTCTCGTTGACCAGCCGCTGGAACTCCTCCTCGGTGAGGTGGTCCCGGATGTGCTTGTCCAGGTGCGAGTACGAGTAGTTCTTGCGCAGCTTGAAGTGGGTGTTCGCCTCCGGGATGTGACTCTCGCTGCCGTCCGCACTGCTGTACAGGTTGTGCAGGCTGGTCACGTTCTTCTTGTACTCGTTGATGCTGTTCTGGACGTCCTTTTTCGTCTTGGCCATGATCCGGTCGTAGTTCCAGCCGAACTTGGTCCCGCTGGCCGGCTTGTTCGAGGTCGTCTCCTGCCAGAACTTGCTCATGCTGGACTGCTTGGGCGCGTACGGCACCGTAGGAACTCCAGCCGCTTCAGCGCTATCACCGGGCGTTGCCCTACTCTTACTGAACTTGTTCTCGACCGAGGCTCGCGGGATCAACGAGTGCGACGTACTTCGCGGTAGAACCTCCACCTGGGGTTGCTGCTGATGGTGGTGGTGGTGATGATGCTGATTATGGTGATGGTGGTGGGGAGGTAGCTGGACAAACGACTGTTGAGTCGGCTGAACCTGCTGCGGCTGCTGGTACGGATTGTAGTACCCGGGATGACCCCCCGTCGCGTGGTACGAGCTGGACTTGGCAATCGGGTAGTAGCCTTGCATCGCCGTTGCACTGTCGTAATATTGAAAGTAGGGGTCGTTGACGTAATGGTGGCGGTAATTTTCACTCTTTATATGAGGAGGAGCTGCTGCAGCCGTCGCGGTCTGCGCCGGTGCAACCGGCATCGAGGAACTCGGACAGGCCACCGCCGCGTACTCGGGCAGGCTTTTTAAATAATTGTTCATGAAATCGATATCGGCATTATACATATCATTATGCTGCTGCTGCTGACTCGGTTGATTCGTCTGCTGATGATACTGAGGCTGCTGCTGCGGCTGATGCAACTGTGATGCACTTAAATCAATTAACTCACCGCCGCCGACGCCGTTGTAATAAGTGCTGCCATTGTAATTAACATGACTTCCTCCGAGTAGATTTGTGTACACCATCTCGCCAGCTTCGCTGGCCGCGGCGTAATTTCTTATCGGTGGCATTGGTGGCTGCGGGTAGCCACCGCCTCCAACTCCATGCTGCTGCTGATAATTACTTTCACTAGCCACTATTTGAGGTTGATGCTGCTGCTGGAAGGACGCCATCGTGGGCCCTTTTAAACCGTAGTAACCACTTTCACTGTTCATCGCGACCGCACGACCGCTATTCGCTTCGCAATCATCGCTGGACTAGACAAAAAAAAAAAGTTCTTCACCGATCTTCACCTTCTTGCAATTAGTTACAACGACGTGATGGAACCACAAAATCAAAATGAGACGCAAACGCTAGAACATACTATTTCCCAAAAGTACGAAACGAGCACGGACCACAGGAAGAGAAACATTCAGACTGGGCAGACGTCCCGCGGGCTATTAGGGACGACGACACCGAAGACGATGATGACCACCCGGATTACCGCGGCGAATCTTCGGCGTGATCGGATTGCTTTGCTGTTGATGATGATCTTGAAATGTTTGTGTTCTAGGTGGGAAGAATTCATCGTGGTACTATTTTAAGTACGTCGAAATTGATGGGCTATCGTTGGCGATAGAAAAGAGTGAAGGAAAAAGAAGAAGGAAGGTTTTGGCTCGATGAACCCTAGGTAAACGATCAAACACACAGAGAGAATGTGGCGCAAGTAAACTGGATGACGGTATGAATAGAATGAACAAGTTAAGTATTAATGACCAATTCTTGAACTATGCAGATTTGTTTTATGTTTTGCAGGCAGTTTAAAAATAACTTCTTGAACTTGATCAATATCATCTTGACAATTATTCCCAATTTGGCAAAATTTGGCATCAAGAAAAAAATGTTTTTTTTATTTATCAAAAAAGAAGTTATAGATCTGGCAGCACTGTTTTACGTTACGCTGACCCAATCAATTTTTATGAGATTACTTTTAAATTAATATTTTATTGTTCGATTGTAAGATCGTGAAAGATTCAAAAAACTAATTTTATATTATTATTTTTTAGTCGCTTTTTCCTATTTTCTGGCAACTCTGCTTACTGCTATGATGACAGCTCAGAAATAGAATTTATTATGCAAGAATTAATGAAAAAAGTCATTTGAATCCATTTTATTGCACATCAACGAGTCATAAACAATAAAAAAACAAATCAAATGATAATTGATAATCTGGCAGCCCTGCTGGGTTAGGTGGACACTTAATTGAAGTGTATTAAACGTTTGAAGATAGGATACTGAATTTTAAGAAGAAAACAAAGTTTAAAAGGGTAAAAGAAAACATTTCAAATGAATTCAAAATGGTGTAAATTTGGCAACCCTGCTATAAAATGACCTATGCAAATTAATATATGTTCATGTAAAGTAATTTGGAAAACCTAATTGCAACAAAATAGGATAATACTTAAAAAATTTAAACAATAATAGTTATTATCTGGCAACTCTGTTGGAATACATGAACACTTAACTGGAAGGTTTTTTAAAGAACAAATGTTGCGCATTTAAAACTAATCTCTTAAAATAACAAAAATTGGATTTTTTATGAAAATATGCACATTTTTGCGTTCATAACAGTTTAGCCGCTAATGCCTTTTGATACAATTCGAAAACTTCAGAAAGTTTAGCATTTTTGCTTGTAAACGCTAGTTAAAAATTTGTTAAACAAAATTCTTTCATAATTTTGAATAATTCCTACGAAATTTGATATTCTAAACAGAGTTTTTTTGTGAAAATTTCAAATTTAATAATTGCATATAAATTTCAGTAATGTCTAGCTAAACAGTTATGAAGAATTTAAATGTTCTTCTAGTTCAATTAATTTCGGTACATCCCTACATCGTGTAACAAAGACAAACTAATAATAATAAATCAATAAAAAAAAAACAAACCATTTTGCAGTAATCTTTTCGTGCTTTTTATTTTGATTTTATCCAAATTTTAAGAATGATTCTTATTGATTCGAAAAAATAAATTTTTAATTGATTTTGATTTAAAATTAAGGCAGCACTGCTCTTTAATTTACTTGTTCTTTATGTTATTTTACATAAATTATAATGCATAAAAAAATAAAAGGATAAAAATTATACAAAGCTTATGTAAGTTTACTAGGTTTTTAATGTAAATTAAATAAACTTTTTTTACACATGTGTTCAAATCTAGAGTTTTATTCAGTGAAAAACAAAATGAAAATATTGCATTCGAGAATGTTGGCAAATTTTGTGTTAGAAAAAATGTGTAATGTGTATTACCTGTAAAAATTTGTTAATTTACAAGTATTTATGTTTAGTTTTACATGTTTAAAAATAGCACGGAAAAGGTAAATTTATGGGTTTATGGGACATTTTCAAACAAAAAAACTCTAGAAATGTGTAATTTTACATCAGAGGCATATGTTTAAGGAATTGTGACATCATTGTGTGTGATCACATAAAAAAACATGATATTTAACCTCGCTAGTGGTAATATTTCGCAAATGTGTTAATTCACATGAAAACATGACTAAATTTTCATCACATGGGTGATTTTGTTTTTATGATTTTCAATGTAATTTTATGTGTGTTACAAATAAATGTAGGTAAACAATCGTAAAAAGATGCATTTTTACACCTTCAAATGCATGTGAAGGATTTTTTTTCGAAGAACAAAAGTAGCTCAAAATTACTTTGTATTGTAAACATCTTGAAAAAAGAAGCGTTGAAAGACAGGCTGAAAAAAAGAATTATTACATCGCAGAATGTTACCAGAATTTGTGTCAGAAAAATATTTAGTATTTATCCTTCTACAAATGAGTAAATTTGCATATTTGTGTGTGTAATTTTATTTATTCTGCCTAATTTGATGTAAAATTTCATCCAAAAAGGAGGCAAATTTTTCAACCATCCTTAATTCACCCTTTTTTTACTGTGTATACGAGACCTTTTCAAAAACAAAAGGTCAGAAAATGTGTAGTTTTACATATTTTTAAAGAAATTTGACAATTTTGTGCGATAAAAAATTAAATTAAAACTCGCTTTTTCTGAAATTTCACAAAGTGTTTAAATTTACATTAAAAAACATGTAAAATTTCATCAGATAGGTGAAAATTTCATGATGTTATGTAATTTTATTTTTAACACACTCATTTATGTTAAAAGAATCGTAACAAGATGGATTTTTTAAACCTTCAAATGCATGTAAAGTTTTTTTCAAAGAGTTGATTAAAATGACATTCTATTGTAAACATCTCGAACAACAAAGCGTTGAAAGGCAGGGCTGCCAAGTGTTGCCAATTTTGGAATTTTTAACATCAAAAACTGTGTGGAATTTTACAAGAGAGGTGAAATTATCTAAATTATTTTTTTACATCAATTCAGGTACAAAACATAGAAAAAACATAATTTAACAGTTTTCCTTTTTGTTTTTTTTTTTTTTTTTGCTGCCTTTTTATTATTATTTTAAAACATATAAAACCTTCACTTCAATAAATTCGATAGAATATTTTTAGCGGCTTTCAACTGATGTTAAACAAATTTAGAGAAGTTGTCCACATTATTTTTTATTAGAAATATTAGTAATTTTTGAAAATTTTATAAAATTCCTTTAAATATATGATTAATTTAATCCTGATTCTTCACATTTGGAGAAAATATTGAAACTTGAAAAATTATAGCCAAGTTTGTTTCAAAATAACATTATAATCACCACACAGTAAAAAAAAAACCAGTGTTGGTATTATCGCGCTCTCGCGAGAAAATTTTCTCTCTCTGGAGTTCTCGCCGCAAGTCTCGAGCTGCCGAGAGAAACTCACCGATTGCCCGTGCTCTCCTCCGCTCGCGAACGGGCTTTCTCGCGAGCCAGAATTGCCCGTTCGCGAAAAGTTGAACGTTTTAGAAACGAACAAAAAAAAAAAACACAGCGATTGAAGTTACACCTCTATACCATCGCCTGGTTCGTATTCATAAGCCTGATAAACAAATTGCTAGCTTGGGGCGAACGGCTAGCACGAGGCGCTCGCGAGCGCTCGCGGCGAGAGCGAGAACGCGAACGAAAATGCGAGCGCGAGCGAGAAGAGAAAAGTACTACAAGTTCTCTCCCTCGTTCGCGAGCGAGAAATGCTTTCCTTCTTCTCGCTCGAATTCCAACAATGAAAAAAACTATAAATTTGGAGGTTTTAAAAGTTGAATATTACCTCTGTAATCATGTAATATTTAGACTGAAAAAGTGGAATATAATTCCACTGTGGTGGAAAATTTACATATATTTAGAGGTAAAATTACTCATTTTTCGAACTTACAAAATGTACTCATGATTGTTTTTTACTGCGCAGATAAAAACAGTTTTATACAGTAAAAAAATCAGACTTAAAAAGAATTGTTTGATTTTCACCTTTAAATTCAAGAAAAGAAAAAAAAATTAGACCAAGCCGCAAAATATACTATGTACTTTGAAAATGAATTCGAAACATTTACAGTAGATTCAACATTTGTTTTGAATTCTTACTAAAATTTATATTTCAGCTTTGATTAAGATTTGACCGCTTTATCTTTTGAAATATTATGGAAATCTTTCAAAATGTTGAGATCATAACATCGAATCAAAATTTACAATTTTATCTATTGACAGGGAATTTACAAAAAATAAGATCTGTCGATTGGAGCGTGTTCGGCGTACCCAAATCTATCATACCTTGACGAAACTGATGCGTT
This sequence comes from Culex pipiens pallens, assembly GCF_016801865.2. NCBI lineage: Eukaryota > Metazoa > Arthropoda > Insecta > Diptera > Culicidae > Culex > Culex pipiens. The sequence goes on from NC_068937.1 coordinate 26,355,594, forward strand.
TACTGACATCAAATTAAAAAATGTCAAGTTGTGAAAGTTTAGGATATTGATAGAGTTCAAGAAGTTAGTCCCTGATAAGTTGAAGATTAGTACAAGTCATCCGAAACCGTTCGAACGAAGCAATCAAAGAATCATGCCGTAGAAAGAGGAGCAAACACCAGTGTTAG